>NW_006295056.1:1866875-1867643 GCF_000327345.1 Myotis davidii
CGCCGCACCCTCCTGCTGATCCATAATCTAGTCATTACGTGGTCGGTCGTTAAGCGTCACGGCGTAATGACCATTTGCATATTACATCTTTATTATATAGGATGACCAATTATTTACGGACTTTTCTTAGACCACATTTCAGGAAAGTGGATATCCTTTAACATTTTGTTTTAAAAATTATTTCCAATGTTTATTAAGAGTTCCTCACCGAAACCGGTTTGGCTCAGTGGATAGAATCCGTCGATGATGGCTACAGTTAGACCATTGCACCTTGACTTGTGATGATGCTGGAACCTGAGAAACAGAAACTTCCAAGCAGTATGTGCTACTAAACCAACAATCATAATTCTTGTAAAACCATTTTTTTATTTTTTTATTTTATTAAATCTTTATTAAGAGTTCCTCTTCTTTCCCCCTACTCTGCCTTCAGTTCTTTCTCCCGTGAATTTTCTTTACCTAGTGATGTGCTAGGTCACATAATGTTACGAAATTCTTCCTCTTTCTTGGGTGGTAGAAACACTGTGGTCGTCCGTCGATGATAGCTACAGTTAGACCATTGCACCTGGACTTGTGGTGCTGCTGGAACCTGAGAAACAGGAACTTCCAAGCAGTATGTGCTACTAAGCCAACAATCATAATTCTTGTAAAACCATTCTTTATTAAAACAATTTTATACTTGTTTACACTAATGATCATATACTGAATACACTTCAGATTTTTTCATGCTCTTTTCAGATTTTCAATTCCACATGCACCTAAAGCTTTTAT
>NW_006295057.1:0-1197 GCF_000327345.1 Myotis davidii
ATACTTTTTTCCAACTGAATTAGAATTCTTAATCCTTAGAAAACTTAACTTGTAGTAACATCTAAAAGCAAGTAATTAGCATCTTTTTGGATTGACAAATTCATGAATACATTTCATAACTTCTAGAAATAGGTATTTTTCATTGGCAAATAAACTCACATTTTCAAGAGACATACTTCAAATAAACTATAAAATATATTCATTCACAGATTCAAATTTATTTGCTCTTACCAAATATGAGATTTTAAAGTTAATTATTACTCAAGCCATTTTATTGACAAATTTTGTAACAGAGATAAATAACATGAACTTTGTTTTGTAAACCCAGGCAAAAAAAATCATGCATTTTATGTTAATAACTTTGAAAGACCTTCACTAAACTTAAACCACCATTTGGATTCTTGGTGATTATTGCATTCCTTTAGTGTGTTGCTTAATTACCTAGTGTCCTTGCCAACTTTTAAAAAGGCTGGAGATGAGGGAGGATATTAGGCTTGGACAACTTCCGCCACTTCAGTTTTAAAAGTGTCAGTTTGCCATCTCACAGTCGGGGAGGAAAGGGGCAGTCAACCCTACTGCTCCTACTGCCCACACAGAGTTTGGGGGAGGCCCCAATTCCTGCACTGTCCCCGGGACCACAGCATCCTCAGGGCCCCCAGAAGAATTGTGGGGGCTTAAAAGACCCATTTACTTTCCTTTTAAAATATGTTTTATTGAATTTGGAGAGAGAGAGGAAGGGAAAGGGAGAGAGAGAAACATCAATTGGCTAACTCCTGCACACCCACTACTGGGGATGGAGCCTGCAACCCAGGCATGTGCCCTGATCAGGAACTGAACTGGTGATCTTTCGGTTCATGGAATGATGCTCAACCAACTGAGCCACTGTGGCCAGGCAAGAGACACATTTTCCTTATTTTCCTTTCATTTGCCAGAATCACACCACTGAATCCAGGAACAAAAATAGTCCTATTGGCGTTTTCCAGTTGGTCCCCAACTGCATTCACACCACCTCCTGTCCTGCCTCCACCAACTGGACTATGAGACTTGTTCTGAAAGAGCTAAGGTCAGTGTTTTTCTCAGTTTCTTGCTGATTTTTTTATTTATTTCAGAGAGCAAGAGAGAGAGAGAAACATCAATGATGAGAGAGAATCGTTGATTGGCTGCCTCCTGCATGCCCCGTACTGGGGATACAGCCTG
>NW_006295057.1:1513-4561 GCF_000327345.1 Myotis davidii
GACTGGAGTGGAGAAAGAATTAAAACAAGGAATTGAAAGTCTGCTGGAAATGTTTTTTGGAAGCCGCTTGATAGAGGAGGCACAGGGAAGGTTGCCACTGGGTGTGAATTCAAGGTACTGAGAGGAAAAATAAAACCAAAAAAACCTCATGTGAACTCTGGATCATTGGGGGAGGGAAAAAAGCAGCAGATAAATGAGTTTAGGCTGAACCTTACTTCGGTTTGCTCTCTTAGTCTCCAAACTCCTTCAATACTTCCAGCTCCGCACATGTCGCCTCTCCTGCCTCAGAACACCCAGTGCTGCCCAGATGCACTGGCTGAGCTCTCCAGGCCTCTAACTCCGAGCAGCAGCCAGGACCCATCTACAGGCAGGACTCACAGGCCTCCATGAGGTCATCTGCCCATCAAGTCTGTTCCTGGTGCTTATCCTTCATTTTGGTTGGGGAGGCGTGATCTATGCTGGAATCAATCAGAAACTCCCTCTGCCTGCACCTCAGCCATTGACTTCCCCAATTAAAAATCGTACTTTCACCTGCTCTGTGTTCCTCTGGGCATATTCCTCTTCTTAGAGTTGGACCTCAGGCAAGTTCATCTCTGTATTTCAGTGTCCTCAAGGAGCCAAGACCCTTGTGATTTCAATCCCCCCATTATTTTGGCAACTAGAATTAAATGATTTAATTCTTTTTTTGAAATTTATCTATTTATTTAATGTATTAAATTCTGGGGGGTAACATTGGTTAATAGGCTCATATATGTTTGCAATGTATATTTCTATGATACATGACATAAACATTGCATTGTGTGCCCACAAACCTTTTTCAAATCATCTTCCATTACCATACATTTGGCTTTTTTATTTTCCCCTCTACTACCTCCACCTCCTTTTGTCTGCTAATCACCGTAGTGTTGTCTGTGTCTATGAGTTTCAGTTTCATATCTCACATATGAATTAAATCATATTGTTCTTAGGTTTCTCTTTCATTTTTTCTTTTTTTATGTATTTTTATTGATTTCAGAGAGGAAGGGAGAGGAAGAGAAAGAGATAGAAACATTAATGATGAGAGAGAATCATTAATAGGTTGTCTCTTACACAACCCCACTCTGGGGATCGAGCCCGCAACATGGGCACGTGCCCTGACAGTGAATTGAACCGTGACCTCCTATTTCATAAGTCAATACTTAACCACTGAGCCATGCCGGCAGAACCTGAGTGACATTTTGCATAGGATAATATTCTCAATGTCAATTTATGTTATCACAAATGGTGGTATTTCATTTTTTCTTATGGCTGAGCAGTATCCATAGTATGTATGTACCTCATCGTTATCCAATCCTCTATTTGAAGGACACTTGGGTTGTCTCTAAGTCTTGGTCACCATAAATAAAGCTGCTATGAACACAGGGGTATATATATCTTTGTGAATAAATGTTGTTGAGCTTGAGGGTAGAGAACCAGAAGAGGGACTGTTGGATTCTATGATAACTCTCTTCTTAATTTTTTGAGAATCATCCATACTGTTTTCCACAGTGGCTGTGCCAGTTTACATTCCCACCAGCGAGGAATGAGCGTCCCTTTTTCTCACAGCCTCTCTAACACTTGTTATTACCTGTCTTGTTGATAATAGCCATTCTAACAGGTGTGATGTGGTATCCCATTGTAGTTTTTATTTGTGTAGTTTTTCTTTGCAGTTCTCTAGTAGCTAGAGAAGCTTAACATGTTTTCATATTCTGTTGACTGTATGTCTTCTTGGGAGAGCTGCTTGTTTAGGTCCTCTGCCCATTTTTTAATCGGTCGGATTGTTTGCTTGGTGTTGTCTGAGTTCTTTATGTATTTTGGATATTAGCCCCTTGTTGGAGCTGTTGTTTGCAAATATCATCTCCCACTCAGTGGTTGCCTTTTTGTTTTGTTGTCAGTTTCTTTTGCTGCACAGAGCTTTTTAGTTTGATATAGTTCATTTCACTTATTTTTTCCTTTTCTTTCCTTTGGGGTCAAATTCATAAAATGTTCTGTACATCCATAGGTCCCTATGTTTAGGACCTATGTTTTTTTGTATACAATTTATTGTTTGAGATCTTATATTTAGGTCTTTGATCCACTTTGTATTAATTTTTGTACCTGGGGAGAAACTGTAATCTAGATTCATTCTTTTGCATCTGGCTTCCCAACTTTCCCAGTGCCATTTATTGAAGAGGCTCTCTTTTCTCCCTATGGTGTTTTGGTCTCCTTTGTCAAAAATTATTTGCCCATAGCCCTGGCTGCTGTGTCTCCGTTGATTAGAGCATTGACCCTTGCACTGGAAGGTCGCAGGTTTGAATCCCAATCATGGCATTTACCTAAGTTATGGAATTAATCCCAGGTTGGGGCATGAATGGGAGGCAGTTTATGTTTAGATTCTGTTTGTTCAAAAAAATGACTTTGGATTTTGACGGGGATCACATTAAATCTATATATTATTTTGGATAATATGGCCATTTTAGCTCTATTGATTCTTCCAATTCATGAATACAGAATATCTTTTTATTTCATTGTGTGTTTTTCAATGTCTTTTAATCATGCTTTGTAGTTTTCAGTACATAGATTCTTCATATCCTTTGTTCAGTTTATTCCAAGTTATTTTATTCTTAAGGTTGAAATTGCAAAAGGGATTTTGTTTTCATTTATTTTTTTGAGGTTTTGTTGTTAGTATATAGGAAAGCAGTGGAAGTTTTACATTGATTTTATATTCTGCAACTTTCAGTTTTACACCATTGTGTATGATAAAGGCTGGAGGTTTGTCGTATATGGTCTTTATTATGTTGAGGTACTTTCCTTCTATTCCCATTTTATTGAGTATTTCAATCATAACTGGGTTTTGTATCTTATCAAATGCTTTTTCTGCATCTATTGATAAGATCATATGACTTTTTACCCTTCATTTTGTTTATATGTTATATCTCATTTATTGATTTGTGGATAGTGTACCAGCCTTGCATCCCCAGAATAAATCCAACGTGGTCATGGTGTATGATCTTTTTAATTTATTGCTGGATTTGGTTTATTAAGCTTTTG
>NW_006295057.1:4613-7168 GCF_000327345.1 Myotis davidii
CTTACATTTTGTATTATCCTTGCCAAGTTTTGGTATCAGGGTTATGTTGGCCTTACAAAATGTGTTAGGAAGTATTGCCTCTTCTTCAATTTTTTGGGAGATTTTAAGAATAATAGGCATCAAATTTGAATATTTGGTAGCATTTACTAGTGAAGCCATCTGGTGCTGTATTTTTATTTATTTATTTATTTTGCATGGTTTTTGATGGCCATTTCAGTTGTTATGCCTACATTCCCTCTCTTCTCTCTCTTCTTACAACAGTCTCTTCAGCATTTCTTGCAATGCTGGTTGTGTGGCAATAAAGTCCTTTAGCTTTTGTGTGTGTTTGTCTGTGTGTGTCTGGGAAGCTTTTTATTTCACCTTCAATTGTGAATGACAGCTTTGCTGGACAGAGTAGTCTTGGATTCAGATCCTTGCTTTTCATGACTTTGAATGCTTCATGCCATTCACTTCTGGCTTATAGTGTTTCTGTTGAGAAATCAGATGACAGCTTTATGGGAGCTCACTTGTAGGTAACTGACTGTCTTTCTTTTGCTGCCCGTATGATTCTGTCTTTGTTTTTAAAGTTTGCCATTTTAATTGTGACGTATTTTGATGTGGGTCTCTTTGTCTTCATCTTTATTAGGACTTTCTGAACTTGTCTGACATTTCCTTCTCCAGGTTAGGAAGTTGTCTTTCATTCTTTCTTCAGTTTTTTTCTCCCTCGCTCACCTCTCCCTCTGGTACCCCTATTTGTAGGTATTGTTCCCCTTCATGTTGTTCCAAAGTTCCCTTACACTATTCTTGTTTGGTTTTTTTTTTTAAATTATTTTGTTAAAACAACATACTTTATTGGGTCCCAACCCGTTTTGTTGCTCTGGTTGTTTTTCTTAAATTGACTTTTAAATCCATGATTCTCTCTTATGCTTCTTCCAGCCTATTTTAATATTTTTTTCAGTGTATTCTTGATGTCAGCTACAGAAAACTTCATTTCTGACTGGTTCTTATTCATGAAAGCCATTGTGATCATCATTTGAGATCTGACTCTTCTCACCTGTGGTGGTGTAACTGAGGAAGGCAAAGGTTATCATTGTAACAGGAGTGTCTGGGTTGGATCATAAATAAAAGTAGACATTGTTGTAATGTGGAGTTAGACGAAACAAACATTATAGTTTGTGTTATAGGGGTATGGTCTGCAAACTGTGGCTCGTGAGCCACATGTGGCTCTTTGGCCCCTTGATTGTGGCTCTTCCACAAAATACCACGTGCAGGCACACACGTAGAGTGCCATTGAAAATTCATGGCCCATGTGCAGAAGTCGGTTTTTGGCCTGGGAGAGTCTATTTTGAAGAAGTACTGTTTATATTTGGCTCTGTTGACTAATAAGTTTGCCGACCTCTGTTATAGGGGGATACCAGGGCATTGAGAGGGAGTACTTAATAGGCTAGGAGGTAGCAATTAGTAGAAGCTAAGTTGCAAACGAAGAAAACATATAGGGCTTCTGAAAAAAATAGGAGTTTGTCTAGTTACCAGGATAAGACTTGTCAGGTAGGCTCTGTGGGGAGTGGAGAGCAATGGTTCAGTTCAGTTCAGCCTCCATGCTGATGCAGATCTCTGGGAGGCACACGAACATCCTAGGATGGGGATGTTAATAATGAACGAGTTTCATCATTTGGGGCACAAGTGGCTCTACTTTGGGATCCTGCTTCAAAAAAATTGCATTATGGGAAACAAGAGCCTCTCCTACCAGCCAAGGAAACTGGCATTACAGCCTCTACAATACACAAGGAGATGCCAAAGCAGCAACAACCCTGGGAGCAGTCAGCACCACCAATGGAGTGGCCAAAGGAGAGCACTGTGGGCATAGGCAGCTGGTGTGTGGACCTAGACAAAGGCTTGATGCAAGAGATGAAGTCACACCCTAACTGGTTTGGCTCAGTGGATAGCGCGACGGCCTGTAGACTGAGGGGTCCCAAGTCCGATTCCTGTCGGGGGCATGTACCTTCGTTGCGGGCACATCCCCAGTGTGGGGTGTGCAGGAGGCAGCTGATCAATGTTTCTCTCTCATCGCTGTTTCTGACTCTCTATCCCTCTGCCTTCCTCTTTGTAAAAAATCAATAAAATATATTTTTTAAAAAGTGGTGAAGCCACATGGATCTAGAAGGGCGCAGAGATGACAGCAACAGCAGTAGGGCAGGCAACTGCCCCATGGCCACTGGAAGTCAGAGTTTCCTGGGGGATGCCAGCAATAGTGTATCAGGGGCTCGGGGGTCCAAACTGCTTCCTAGAGCAATACACAGAGGAAACACCAGCTAAGGAAGTGGAGAGATGAAAGCAAGGATGTAAGCCCCTCATCCATAGAAAGCAAGTGAGGGGCTCTCCAAGATCTAGACCTGAAGCAAAAGAGTGACCCCTGCAGGTGGCAGCTCCCCTGCCACTGTCCTCACAGAATACTGCAGCCTCTGCAACCCCTCTCGCTCCTCCACCCCTGCCCAGAAATGCCAAGAAGCTCCCAGCTCTTTCCCACTATCTGGGCAGTAGGTAAAGGACAGAGAGAAGTTGGCACAGCAAGCCCT
>NW_006295057.1:9631-13855 GCF_000327345.1 Myotis davidii
TCACCTCTCTAGGTCCAGTGAAGAGGCCTCATACCAGTCCTAGGCCTCCAACCCTGTGAGGGGCTCTTACCCAGGCCCATTTCCGCTACTATGAGCTGTAGTGCCCTCTGTGCCATCTTGAGCTGTTGGGCAGAATGTCTGTTGCTTTTCATTCTTCCCCAGATGTGGGCACAGGGCCCTTGAATTGTGGCAGCTGCACACCAGGGGACAATGCCCTGGCTCTGCCTGGAGCCTTTGGCGCTCAAGGCCGAGCCTCTGCCCCAGCAATTGCCACGCTGCCGGCCTGTGAGCTTGCCTGGTGTTTAGAGACTCCCACATGATGCCTGGAAGTGCTAAACTCAGAATGAGAAAGAACTGGTGCCAACAGGGTCCTCCACAGCCCAGAACCACCAGCAGGTGGAGAAGAAAGCACTTCTGTGGCAAGGAAGGCCCTCCACTGCCTCCCCCTCAGGCTGCCTGGCGATCCCTTCCCGTTCACTCTGTCCCTCAGGGTTGTTCTCAGCCTCGGCCACTCCCGTGGGTGCTTTCCTGGCTCCCAACTTTACAGTTTCTCTCAAGAGGAAAGAACCCACCATTGGGAGTGAGCAGGTCCTGCACCCACCCTGACCTCACTTAGCTGCAGAGTCCCTCTCACATGTCACTGGACACCCTATTGAACATCTGTTTTTTCTCCACCTAAAGCCACCCTTTCCCTGACAGAGCTCACCTCACATGCCCTCCTCCAAAAGGCCCCTCTCCCGAGTAGTCCCAGGTGGAGGGGCAGCACTCTACGCGTCCCAGGGTCTTCCCAGCTATTCTGAGAACTTTTTCTGGGTTCCATCCGGAAGTTTCTTCATGGAGACAGTGTCTAGTCCAGGAATGGTAGGCCACCTGGAAAAAATATCCACAAAGGCACTTCATGAGTCCTTCCTGATGTGACAGGTGGCCTCAGTGAGGAGTTCACATCCTAGCCGTGCCGATGGCAGTGAAAGGGAAGTCACTAGAAGGGACAAAATGGGGCATCTGAGAAGAGGTAGATGTTGCTGATAACCCATGTCAGAGTTCAGATGGGTAACTCATGCCCTCCCAGGCCAGACCGTATGGCCCCCTTGTCCTAAATTGCTTTTGGAGTCCTGCTGCTCCTGATCCCACAGAAGGGGCGAGATGTTAGAAAAGTGCCTCTGAATTCCAGGCACTGGGCTAATTACTAACCCGTGTTCTGGAACCAAGAGCACGTCCTTTCTCTCTCTGTCCACCCTGAAGGCCCTGTTTCTTCGTCTCTCCATGCTGGTTCTGCTCATACAGCCTCCAACATCATGGGGAGCAGAAGGGGCAACCCTTCCCCGTAAGCCTTTGATTGATAACTGCACCCTGGTCACGTGTAGTCCTTTGGAGATTGGACTGCCTGATCTTGATGGACAAGATGGAAAAGAGGGCCCCTTGGGCGAGAAGGAGGATCCAGGTAAAGCTGGGACCGTGGGCTTGTTCTGGTGGGCATGGTGGGCACTGGAATTGTAACGAACTCAGCAACTCTGGATGTTCTGCGTGGAAGCCCTGGAAATGGAAGCCCACCTCCTTGGGAAGAAGTCCCCTAGACATTCAGTCCACCTAAAGCACCTCGTTACCAGTTGGCAAATGACAGGCTGCCCTGAGACCCGAGGTATTATTCCTCTCCCCTAGCTGTCTGAATTCCTCCCCTAAGATCTTCTGTTTCCTCTCACCCCAAGAATGAGCAAATCGTGGGTAAATGGCTGGTCTTTGGGGCCCCATAGAACCAAGCTGTGGCACTTATAGTTGTTCATTGTGGTGTAATGATTTCTGTGCAGTGTGTGAAATATCTACTAATTCTACTGCATGAGAGGTGGGCAAAGATGAGGCCCTGTGGCCCCACATTCAGACCTGCCTGATCAAAAGGATTTACCTAAATGCACTACAGAGGGGGAGAAAGGGAGCTCATGTTGTATAACTGGACGTTTGTAGCTTTTGACTTTCACCCGTTTTGCCCATCACCCAGCTCTCATCTTATGTAGCCACCAATAATCTGATATCCGCATTTATGAGTTCAGGTTCTTTATTTTGTTTCTTAGAATCCAGATATAAGTGAGATCATACTGTATCTGTCTTAATTTGTATGACTGATGGCACTTAGCATAATTCCTTCCAGATCCATTCATGTTGATGGCAAATGGTAGGATTTTTTTATGGCTGAATAATATTCCAGTGTATGTTTGTGATATTGTTAATCCATTCATCCATTATGGGCACTATTAGGTTGTTTCCATCTCTTGGCTACTGTAAGAAATGTTGCAATGAACATGAGGGTACAGGTATCTTTCAAATTACTATTTTATTTCCTTTGGATAAAACCCAGAAGTGGTATTGCTGGATCATAATTTTTTAAAAAATGATCTTTTTAATGTCTTAAGGAAAATCCATACTGGTCTCCATAGGGGCTGCATCAATTTATAATCCCAGCAACAGTGCATAAGGGTTCTTCTCCTCATCCTCACCAACACTTGTGAGCTTTTGTGTTTTTTATAGTCGCCATTCTAGGAGGGGAGAGATGATTATCTCGTGGGTTTATTTGCATTTCCCTGGTGACTCATGTCAGGGATCATTTCTGATATAAAGTTTGGTCCTAGGAAGGGGAAAGCAAGGAGTCCATGATCCAGGGTAAAAGCTGGCAGATCCCCTGCTGTAAATCCTCAGTCTCGGGGCAGGGAGGGTGCATTGCATGGACATAAGACAGTTCTTGGCTTAACCACCCCTCCAGTTCTGGCAGCCCTGTTGCCTCACCTGTGAAACGGGGATGTGCACACCCGTCTCCTGGGTCACCACTGGACTGAGGAGTGTGAAGGTGGAATGTCTACACCTGCGGAAGCTGAAAGAATGCAGGGCTGACCTGCAGGTGCTGCTCCTCCTAGGCCCAGGGCCAGTTTTATGCCCATTTCTTCTGCTGCTACAGGTTCATCAGGAGAGACGGGGGCAATGGAGACACTGTATGTCCTTAAAGGGGAAAATTACTCTGCTGGAGAACCTGGACGGAAGGGAGAATCGGGGACACGTGGTAAGCAGTGGGCGTGGATTGCAATGCCTGCCACTAGGCCATGCAGGAAGATGCACATACCCATCCCAGGAAAAAGGGTGCCTTGCACATGGCACTGGGCTCATGCAGGGAAGGCTGTAATACTGCTGGGCGGCGTCTGTAGGATGGTGCTGGTCTCTGACCTCTATGACTGCTCTCACCTTCTCACGCTCTCCCCCTTCTGAGAAGACTCAGTGCACTGACTGGCTGGTCCTTTTCCCAGGACCTCTGGGACCTGCAGGTGTGCCCAGGCCAGCTGGAACAGAAGGTCCCTCAGGAATGCAGGGGAATGTAGGACCTCAGTTAAACCAACTCCCAAAAGAGAGCCTGGAGCACCAAATAACCCAGGGATGGGGAGTACTTCAGGGATGTGCAATGCCATTTCTCCCCCCAGCGATGTGCTCCCAGACTCAGAATTTGCTGTGAAATGCCATCTGGATCAGAATTAGCAGGGCGACAGGACCTGCTCAGGGCACAGTGTGCTCACTACAGAGCCTCAGGGAACCTGTGGGCAGCAGGGCCAGCTGTGTCAGTGGCGGTGTGCTTCCTGGGCCCAGCTCCTTACCCTCCCCCAGGAAAGCCTGTCACTGAGCACCCTTCCCTTGGGACCCAGACTCTGAGCCGATCCCTGGCTGTGAGGGACTGGTCTTCACTGGGCATCTCTCTCCTGCAGACATCGCTGCTCTGAGGCGTCAGGTGAAGGCCTTGCAGGTAGCCTTCCTTCAGTATAAGGTGAGTTCCTGGACCTGGACTTAACCTGAACTAGTCACCAAGGGCAGGCCCCAGGCGGGGTCCTTGTTTGGGTTTGGAGTTGGCCGGGCCTGAGGCAGGCCTTGTTCTAGGATACGGGGCTATAGGCTGGTAGTGGGTTTGGATGATGGGATGGACCTGGGACTGGGGCAAGACCTGGGGCTAAGGTAAGTGTGGAGCAGAACAGGGCAGCCACATGTTCCAGGAGCTGGAAGCAGATGCAAGGGACACAGAGCAGGGTGTGCCCCTACACCAGCTCAGTGGGCTGGTGCCAGTATGGTCAAGGCTACCAGGCTCCAGCCCCCACCATCACAGCCACCTGTGACCCAAGCCAGATCAATGCCCCAGCCCAGTGAGGTCAGACCTTCCCTCCTGCAACCTGTGCTGGTCCCTGGACACACCACTACCCA
>NW_006295057.1:14322-15560 GCF_000327345.1 Myotis davidii
AGCCCACCAGACACTGTCCTGAGAGTTGGGGCTGAGAAGCTGTGCTTGGTTTCACAGCTGTAAGGGTCTGACCTTGGCATGTGGCCATTGAGAGTCTCACCTAAGACAGGCCCTGGGTCCGGCAGGGGGCAGGCTGCCTCTGGGCTCTGCCCAGTGCTGGGCTCTCCTGCTCCTCCCTGGGTGTTCAGGGTGGAGACTCTCCCCTAACCTGGGTGCTGAGGAGTCAGAGGCTCCAGCAGCACAGCCCAGTGCCTGTGCCTGTGGAATCTCCACCTCAGTCCCTAATTCCCCCTCCTCCCCACTTTCCCCATGTCAGCTTTGAGCTCAAATCATTCAGCAAATCTCATTGATCCAAAGAGGAGTTTCTGGAGGAGGAGAGCACACAGGGGTGACACATAGGGTTGGCTCCTACCTACCTAAGGAAGGCCACTGAGTACCCACGAACCAAGGGTGAGGTTTCAAGCATTTGGTATGTTCCCTCTCTCCACAAACATGCATGTGCACTCTCTCCCTCACATGCACACTGATGCAAACAAAGGAAAATTCATGGTATACACCTGACACACATGTGTGTATTACACACATGCCATCACTCACCTCACATCATCTACACCCAGGAGCACACATGTATGTTCACACATACCAGGTGGACTTTCAGTGCTCCCATGTACCTTCAGATGGACACGTGGCCATGTTCGTGTATGCACACACAGACCCACCCGGGTGCATGTAGTGAATGGCAAACGAACTCCTGTCCAGGGCTGCTCTGGGCGCCCTCCTGAGCCTGTGGAGAGTCTGCCCCCTGATCCCTTGTGGAAGGGTCACAGTGGGTCAGGGTGCAGCCTGGGCTCCTCACCAGCCCTTTGGGGCTGGAGCACAGCCCTCTCAGGAGCCTTGAAGGCTTCTACGCACGAACCCAGAAGTCAAAGGGATGGAAAATGAGCCCGGACAGCGTGGACCAGTGGTTGAGAGACGGCCTATGAACCAGGAGATCATGGTTTGATCCCTGGTCAGGGCATGAGCCTGGGCTGTGGGCTTGACCCTCAATAGGGGATGTGCAGGAGGCAGCCAATCAATGATTCTTTGTCATCACTGATGTTTCTATCTCTCTCTCCCTCTCCCTTCCTCTCTGAGATCAATAAAAATATATTAAAGCACACACACACACACACACACAGACATACACACACACATACACACATACATACAGGATGGAAAATGAAATAGAATGAGAACAT
>NW_006295057.1:16195-17141 GCF_000327345.1 Myotis davidii
CCCTTTGTCCTCCCTGGTGCTCTGAGGCCCTATATGGGAGGCCTGGGGCTCTGGTTGGAGCACAAAGATCTCAGAGCCATGGAGCTTTGGCTGGTGCCCCCAGAGCCCAAACCTGACTGTGCTCTCCTCCTAGTGGAGCTCTTCCCCAATGGCCGAGGTGTTGGCCAGAAGGTCTTCAAGTCAGCAGGCTTTGAGAAACCTTTCCAGGAGGCAGAGCAAGTGTGCGCACAGGCCGGGGGGCAGCTGCCCTCCCCACGCTCTGAGGCTGAGAACCACGCCTTGCAACAGCTGGTCGAGTTTGAGAACAAGGGTCCTGCGTTCCTGAGCATGACTTTGTCCAAGGCGGAGGGCAAGTTCACCTACCCAGGAGGGGGGCCCCTGGTCTATACCAACTGGGCCCCCGGGGAACCCAACAATGACGGAGACAAAGAGTACTGTGCGGAGATGTACACCAACGGCAAGTGGAACGACACACCCTGTGGAGAGAAGCGACTTGTGATCTGCGAGTTCTGAGCCCTCGGGGTAGGTGAGGCAGCTGTGGTCCAGGAGCCTGGCCCAGGCCCGTGTGCTGCTGACATGACAAGGAAGAGCTGAGGGCTCCGTGGCTGGGCTTCTGCACAGAGCTGTGGGATGATGCCAGCCAAGGGCTCCCATGGAACTCGTATCTTAGAATAAAATACAAAACTGCCTTCATATACTGCCTGCTCTGTCGTAGGTAGAAGGGGCCAACCTGCATTCTCAGTGGAAAGGGATAAAATTAGGTCCCCAAATCCAAAGGCTCCTCCTCAGCCCTCTGCCTCCTCAAACTGTCAACCCAGCAAGTCACTCCTTCTTCTGTCACTACCTCCTCTGTCACTCCCTCCCCTGTCACCCCCTCCTTTGTCACCCCCTCCCTTGTCACTTCCTCCTCTGCCACTCCCTCCTCTGTCTCTCCCTCCCCTGTCAC
>NW_006295057.1:17698-20156 GCF_000327345.1 Myotis davidii
GTAGTTCATCTGCCTCCCTGGCAGGACTGTGTGGCCCAGTTGAGTAGCCTCCTCCGCATCCCTGCACACCAGGACCTCATTCTACCTTGTCATTGTGACTGCCTGTCGGCTCATGGGAGGGACACGTGCACATCCCCATTCCAGCTGAGATCTCAGGCACAGAGGGTCCCGCCATGCCCAGGTGCACCCCCAGCCCTGCCCTGGCCTCAGTCTAGGAGGTTCTTCCCCCACCCAGCCTCAGAGACAGCTGGGCAGCTCCTCCTCCTCCTCCCACGGGATGGGGGGAGACTTGCTCAAGGCCCCAGGTGTGTCAGTGCTACAACTTGGTACCGTGAAAAGTCATCTGATCCCAAACCTTATATTTCTGGCCTGTCAACTTTTAGGCCAAAGGCCTCTGTATACCAGTTGACTTTAATGACATTTGTGCTTAGGAAATTGGAAGGACACCTGGATGAAGCACAGGCGCATGGGAGAGGCAACAAGACAGGAAAGCAGCCCTCCTTTGTTCCAGGGACCGGAGGCCACACCCCTCTTCCCAACACTCAGCAGCCACACTCAGATGTAGGACAGCAGGTCTGATAGCAAAAGCCACATGTAATCACCATGGTGTCAAATGGGGAAGAGATTGATCGAGACGATCATTTAGTAAGTTATGTCTACTAGAGGGAAAGGTAATTTACTTTCATTATTAAAAATGACAAAATAAAAGCATGGGCATTGAGTGTGGTGTTAAACCATTTGTGAAGCATCTATCCATCCTCCATCTCAGACCGTGGGTGCTTCTGCCTCTGGACTCCTCAGACCCCTTCCACATGGAGCATCCTAAATGCACCCACCTTTCCAGGTCCCTGCCCTTGGGATACTTGGGAACCAGACCTCATGTAAGGGGAGAGGCTCACCTAGGAACTGCAGACAGAGCAGGAGAAAGGGTCAGCACAGGTGGTCAAGGTTTTCTCTCCAGAGGATGCACTTGCTGGGTAAAGGGTCCCACAGGCAGCTCTCCTATGGAATCTGATAGTGCTTTTGTGGTCCCAATGCCGCGGTTTGTTAAGTGAACAAGAAGCTGAACATGGCAGAAGCACCAGGCAGAGCTGGGCAATAGGTTCGTTTCCACTCAACATCTCAGATCCGTTGGTAGTCACTGCAGGGTGAAAATGGCCCCAGCGTTTCATCCCGGCTGAGTATATGGCATTTGAGTAGCCATGTCTGCTGTTGATATGGGGGAGGAGAGGGGAAAGACATGTGCTAGTGTTTGCTGTGTGCTGGGAGGACAGGGCTCCACAGGACCTGAGGGAACCCAACCAGGGGGAGCCACTGAGCTGCATCAGTGAGCAAGTGAAGGCACCTTCTGGGTCTCCTGCATTAATAATCCCGGTGCCCCCATCAGCTGGGCTTCCAGTAAGTCTAAGGTCAGTTACAACACAGACTGACAGCTAGTGGGACAACAATGTCATCTCCACTGGAGACCTGCAGGAGATCCCCACCATCTCTGTGTGGGCTGAGCCCTCCTAGGTGTCCTCATGGGTCCCAGGGCAATCTCTCAAGTTCCCTTAGTTACAGGTCCTCAGCCTGAACTCCTCTGCACCACAAAGGTCAGAGGTAAACACTTAGCAATGTTGTAAAAAGGAACCTGATTCAGAGAGAAGTGCACAGTCTCTCCTGGCTGATGCTGAGGGCGGAGAAGAGGGCAGCATAGAGCTTGATTCTGGTTGAAATTCACAGAGATACACAGAGGTAGCTAAAAGGGAGGCCCACACATCTAGCCTCCACAGAGCCAGTCCTGTCTTTGGAGGGATTCTGACATTAGCCTACACACAGAAATCTGAGGCGGGCAGATAAGAAGGAGGATGGGGTGGCACTCTAAAGAGCTCCCAGTGAAGGTGTGGACATGAGAGAGACACACAGACCAGGAGCAAAGAATTCCACCACTTCCAGGGATTTCTGGACATGAGGGCTGTGTGGTCACACAGTGGGAGAGTGTGTCTGGCCCTGGCCCTGCAGGGGAGGGGCATTTAGGAAATGCATTCTAACTGGGCATAGAAATCAGGGCAGAAGGGAAGAAAGCAGGAACATCTGAAGCTGCAGACAAGGGCCCTACCACTCACCTGGCTCCCATGTTGGCTCTCTGAGTTTGCTAGCCCTGTCTTAGAGACACCAGCAGAGGGCAGCATGAAGCAACTGATCCTGCTACCCAGCTAAGCCCAATTACTCAAGAAAGGAAACTGTGCCCAGAGCCATTTCCAAAGTAAGTCTCACAGCTTCTCTCTTGGTTGCAGCTTGGAGCTGAGTCAAGCTCCAGAGAAGTTTGTGGGGTCGCACACTTTTGGGGAGGACTGCAGTTCCTTTGTTTTATTTGTTTATTCATTTATTCACTCAACAGTTATAGAGAGTGAGGTGGTCCCCAGCCCTATAATGGGCCCCGGACTCATTGTATGACTCAGGTAATCATACTAATCAC
>NW_006295057.1:20833-22072 GCF_000327345.1 Myotis davidii
GCACATACCTCACCCAGAGTCCCGACACCACCCCAGGCCAATGCTCCTCAGTGAGGGATGTGTAGAGTAAGGCACCTGGATATAGGTTGGAGGTGGGGTATGGGGAGGTAGGGGCTGAGGCTGTCAACAGCAGGATGCTGGGAATTTCAAGCACTGGGTCTCCTGGTTTATGTACAGAAACTCACATACTCACAGATGCACAAAGATCCCAAATTCATGTGCACAATTCCCCACTCAGGCTTCACCTGTGCGGTGCCTCACCTTCTCTGACACTCAGCAGAGATGTTCCAGACCCAGGCCCATTGCCTGAAGCCAGGAGGCAGTCAGACCAGGAAATGCAGAGGGAAGGATTTGGGTCAGCAGTTTTGTTTTACTGGTGGGACATGAGCAGCTGAAGGAGATTATTTGGCATCTGACACCATAGAGTTAAGCAAGACCCTCTTCACCTTCTGAAGAGCTACACGGATGGAGAAGCCCGGACCCCACTGCTTCTGGTTCTCCTTGTGGAGGTAAAAGACCGCCAGAGAGCTGCTAAGATGGTTGTTTTTCCTTGAACAGTGGTTTCCAAAACTGGCCAAACATCTGGATCACCTAGGGACCTCACAACGGTGAAGTAGTGAGCTTTTGATGCACTGGGTCCAGAGTGGAACCAACTTGATCCTATGACTCTGCCAAGCCTTCCAGGTAGCTCTGTTGGCACTACACTGAAGAGCCACATGAGGTGGTTAAGCATCCATCTTATATAAAAACTGCTGTTTGAAATTTTAACTCTACTATTTTGCTCCTGTAAATGCTTGCTTGCTTAAATAATAGGGAAAATAAGACTACCCTGCTTCCAGAGAGGCCATAAACCTTCCCTGGACTAAGTTATCAGCGCTGGCACCAGGCCAGGTCTTTGATTGAGGTCTTAAAGCCCCAGCACATAGGGTTCTTTAAGAACTTGCTAAGGGGATTAGGAAAACCGTTATTTGGGAGACAATGAACTGGAAAAAGTATAAATAGAGTGAGTTTCCTCCATGTTGGGGGGCTCAGAATTTGAAAGACATTTTTCTCTGAGCCTGCGCATAATCATAATTAAGATGTAACTTCCTTTCTCTAAGCATTGTATGGTTTTTCTCCTCTCTTCTGTAACATTAATGGTTCCCTGACCGAGAAGAAGGCCAAACATGCTGGCCTTTTGGCCTCTGGTGAGTGGACCGTGTTTGGGGACTGGGGAAGCCAGATAGGTCTCAGAGAGGT
>NW_006295057.1:23772-24150 GCF_000327345.1 Myotis davidii
TGCTGCAGCATCAGGCACACATCCTACCATCACTGGCAGTTGGTCAGAGTAGAAGGGGAGCAATAAGGGCACCTCTGCATCCCGCAGAATCCCCACGCACTCTGAGCCATGATGAGTAGAAGGGTTGCTTAGATGGGCCTTGAAACCTAGGGCCCGGGCCCAGGTGAAGTCACTACAGGTGAGGAATTCACCTAACTCAGCAGATACTGCAGGCAGGCCTGACGGCTGCTGGATGGCTTGGCTTCCTGACCCTATGGGGCACATAAGATTCAATCATGAAATTCTGGCAAAGGTAGTCAGTTACCATTCTTATTACTCTTATCCAAACAATCAGGCCAAATAGAATACAATAAATAAATTAGTCTTGATTTGGCTCTT
>NW_006295058.1:0-2927 GCF_000327345.1 Myotis davidii
GTCTGCCTATATCGCCGCCATCTTCTTCCTGCCAGGCACTCTTTTGGTCCTGTGCCTTCCACAAAATTTTAACTAACATTTGCATATTACTTCACACATTCAAAATGCATTTTTAAAATTTTTTATTTGTCACTTTCCCTGTGAATTTGTTGTTATAACAAATAAGTAAATAACTTCTAAAGCTGAACATGTGTACTCAGCCAGGTGAAGAGAGGGGAGGGCAGGGGCCTCAGGCCAGAGTCCAAGGTGAGGGATGCTGGCATCATTGCAGGCCAGGCTGAGGGATTCCCCCCCCAAACACACTATTCTTCAGATAATAAATTATGGTTCCAGGGAAGTCAAATGGCTGGCCAAAGATCATTCAGCAAGTATCCTATCTAATAATAGAGTAATACGTAAATTAACCATAACTCAGTGACAAAGATGGCAGTGCCCATAATGGCTGGGGCAGGATGCTGGTGGTGTTGCCCTGGCAAATCAAGCCCAGCATCTGGCCCAGCTGTATGGAGGGAGGGGAGGACAGAGGCCTTGGGACAGAGTCTGTCTCAAGGGATACCCAGCATCTGCACCCCAGCTGGGCGGAGGGAGGGGAGGACAGGGGCCTTGGGCCAGAGTCCATGGTGAGGAATGCTGGGCTTGTTGTGATGCGTTCAGCTTTTGAAGTTATTTACTAACCATCAGTAGGTAAATAACTTCTTTTTTTAAAAAAAATATATGTTATTAATTTTTTACAGAGAGGAAGGGAGAAGGATAGAGAGTTAGAAACATCGATGAGAGAGAAACATCGATCAGCTGCCTCCTGCACACTCTCTACTGGGGATGTGCCCGCAACCAAGGTACATGCCCTTGACCAGAATCAAACCTGGGACCCTTGAGTCTGTAGCCTGATGCTCTATCCACTGAGCCAAACCAGTCATGGCGGTAAATAACTTCTAAAGCTGAACATGTGTTCTCAGCTGGGTGAAGAGAGGGGAGGGCAGGGGCCTCGGGCCAGAGTCTGCGCCCCAGCTGGGTGGAGGGAGGGGAGGGGAGGGGCCTTGGGCTGGAGTTTGCGCTGAAGGAGGGGAGGGCAGGGGTCTTGGGCCAGAGTCTGTGGTGAGGGATGCTGGGTTCGTGGAGTCCCCCTCCAGGGATGCCCAGGGTCCACGCCCCTGCCAGCTTGGGGGAGGAGAAGGGATGGGCCTCAGGCTGGAGTCTACAGCAAGGAATGCTGGGCTCACGGCAATGTGTTCAGCTTTAGAAGTTATTTACTAACCATCAGTAATTAAATAACTTCTAAAGCTGAACATGTGTGCTTGGCCGGGTGAAGAGAGGGGAGGGCAGGGGCCTCGGGCCAGAGTCCAATGTGCAGGCCAGGCTGAGGGATTCCCCACCCCAACATGCATAAATTTTGTGCATCAGGACTGTAGTCTATAATAATAAAAGGGTAATATGCTAATTAGACTGGAAATCTTCCAGATGTCATTCCAGACATCCTTCCTGACAAAGCCGGGGCTGGAGGGAAGCAACCCAGGTCCTGGGTGCCTGCTGGCAGCAAGAAGAGGGAAGCTGGGGTCCTGGGTGCCAGAAGGAAGCCAGTGCCAGTAGCCAGGGGAAGGAAGGACTACTCTTGCATGGATTTTCATGCATTGGGCCTCTATCAGGAAATAAATGCCAATCTGTAGGAAAGCTCACCTTCAAATTCCATGATCTCCAGACATCTTCTTAAGAAATGCACAGCATCCCTCCTTTTAGGCTGTGTTGGTTTCCTCCAGACCAAAGATTTATTTTTATACCCACACCCTACAGTGTCTCTCTACATGGCATAAATAGAGTTTAATGCATACATTTCCAGGTTTGATTGAATGTGTTCTTCGGGGGAAATTTTGTTTATTAGTTATTTTATTTTCCTTAAAAAAAGATAAGTATTTTATATTACACATTTATATTCAAAGTTCAGGAGGAAGGTTGCGTTGGTGGTATAGTGGTGAGCATAGCTGCCTTCCAAAGTCCAGGAGGAAACAAAAAACAACAAAAAGCAAAAGAAACACTTAATGACAAAACCAGCATTTCTTCTAAAACAAATGCAATGACATTAAAGTTACAATTACATTTCTCACTGCCCTGCGAGCAGCCATGCCAGGGCCCAAAGCTTCTTGCTGATTGAGAGCACATTCCTAGTTCCCCTCATTGTTTCTGGCAACCCTGCTCCTGTGTAGAAATCAGGATATTCAACTTGATGTGACTTTCTATCTGGATCAGGGAGGGAGCAAGGTTCTTGTCAGTTTTAATTATGAGCACACATTTGGCAGAGCTGAGCGGACAGCACAGTGTGGGGAGGTGCCATGTGCACACCATCCATGCACTGGTCATGTGGGCCTTTCCATCTCCTAAATAACTCAAATGGATTCAAGCTATCCTGTGAGAGGGGCTCTTTATTATTTGGCCAGCTGATTAGTTTCTGACACTAAATCTCCTTCTTAGCCAGCTTCTAAAATTTTACTTTAAGGCTTAATCTCTGTACCCATATTTTTCTCACAGTTGCAGCTGAGAATATCCAATTCTACAATTCTCAACGTATACTGTTTTAAAACACATTTCTAAGGATGAAAATGCCTTTTTTTGGAGTTGATAACAAAGGAATTTTAGAGGTCATCAAAGAAAACTAAAAACCTAGTGTATGCTGCTCTAAAAATAGTTTGTTTTCTTATTATTTTTAAAACCAAGATGGCGGCATACGTAAACACCGGAGTTTGCTGCCTTGAACAACCACTTCAAAAATACAACTAAAAGACGAAATGGACATCATCCAGAACCACAGGAAAGCTGGCTTAGTGGAAATTCTACAACTAGGAGGAAAGAGAAAAACACTGAGACTCAGAGGAGGAGCAGTGCGGAAGTGAGATACTAAGGTGCGGAGTACATGCGGGCTGGCGGCTGAGGGGGGG
>NW_006295058.1:3443-7036 GCF_000327345.1 Myotis davidii
GCAGCGAAGCATAAAAAATCCCGAGACAAAGAAACAGGACACAAACGACAGAATTGGAGGAAAGCAGACTGTTGGATATAGAGTTCAAAACCACACTTTTAAGGTCTTTAAAGAACTGTCTAGCAGCCGCTGATAAACTTAATAAGGCCCTCAAAAAGACTGGTGAGACCGCCGATAAATGTAGTGAGATCCTCAAGAAATCTAATGAGACCCTTGATGTTGTGAGAAAGAACCAACTAGAAATTAAGCATACACTGACTGAAATAAAGAATATTATACAGACTCCCAACAGCAGACCAGAGGGTAGCAAGAATCAAGTCTAAGGTTTGAAATACAAAGAAGGAAAAGACACCCGACCGGAAAAGCAAAATGAAAAAAGAATCCAAAAATATGAAGATAGTGTAAGGAGCCTCTGGGAAACCTTCAAGTGTACCAACATCCGAATTATAGGGGTGCCAGAAGATGAGAGAGAGCAAGATATTGAAAACCTATTTGAAGAAATAATGTCAGAAAACTTCCCCTACCTGGTGAAAGAAATAGACTTACAAGTCCAGGAAGCACAGAGAACACCCAACAAAAGGAATCCAAAGAGGACCACACCAAGACACATCATAATTAAAATGCCAAGAGCAAAAGACAAAGAGAGAATCCTAAAAGCAGCAAGAGAAAGAAAAGCAATTACCTACAAGGGAGTACCCATACGACTGTCAGCTGATTTCTCAACAGAAACTTTGCAGGCCAGAAGAGAGTGGCAAGAAATATTCAAAGTGATGAATACCAAGAACCTACAACCAAGACTACTTTATCCAGCATAGCTATCATTCAGAATTGAAGGTCAGATAAAGAGCTTCACAGATAAGGAAAAGCTAAAGGAGTTCATCACCATCAAACCAGTATTATATGAAATGCTGAAAGGTATCCTTTAAGAAGAGGAAGAAGAAGAAAAAGGTAAAGATACAAATTATGAACAACAAATACACTTCTATCAACAAGTGAATCTAAAAATCAAGTGAATAAATAATCTGATGAACAAAATAAACTGGTGATTAAAATAGAATGAGGGGTATAGAAAGGGAGTGGAATGACTATTCTTGTGGGGGAAAGGGGTGTGGGAGATTCGGGAAGAGACTGGACAAAAATCATGCACCTATGGATGAGGAGAGTGGGTGGGGAGTGAGGGCGGAGGGTGGGGTGGGAACTGGGTGGAGGGGAGTTAGGTTGGGAAAAAAGAGTAACTAATGTAATAATGTGAAAAATAAAGATTTAATTTAAAAAAAAATAAAATAAAACTGAGTTGGACAAATGGAATTAATGAAAGATAAAATCTGGAAATTGTGATTATGTACTAAAAGAAACAAGTTACTTATTATTTCCTCTCTTTATTCCTAAAAGTCCACACTTCATTTGTGTTTAAGAGGAAAAAAGGAAAAAGCTTTATTTATATGTTAAGGATCTTAACATACTGAAAAGTAAATAACCTAACTCCATTTTTATTTTATTATTATTATTTTTTTATTGTTTAAAGTATTACACATAGTAGTACATATGTCTCCTTTTCCCCCCATTGACCTCACCCTGGCCTCCCCCATCCACAGGCACATGCTCTCACCCCCACTTCCACCCCCCAAAGTCTGTGGCCATTGATTATCCTTATATGCATGCATACAAGTCCTTAGGTTGATGTCTTACCACCCCTCCACCCCTCCCCACAAGCCCTCCCTGCCTTCCCGCTGTAGTTTGACAGTCTGTTCGGTGCTTCTTTGTCTTTGTATCTGTTTCTGTTCATTAGTTTATGAAAAAATTTTTCTTCAACTTGCTTATTTCACTTAATATAATGCTCTCCAGGTCCCTCCATTCTGCTGCAAATCGTAAGAGTTCCTTCTTTTTACAGTGGAGTATTTCATTGTGTAACTGTACCACAGTTTTTTAATCCATTCATCTGCTGATGAGCACTTAGGCAATTGCCAAATATTAGCTACTGTAAATTGTGCTGCTATGAACATAGGGATGCATATATCCTCTCTGATTGGTGTTTCTTGTTTCTTGGGATATATTCTTATAAGTGAGATTACTGAGTCAAATGGGAGCTCCATTTAAATTTTTTGAGGAAACTTCATACTATTTTCCACAGTGGCTGCACCAGTCTGCATTCCTACCAGCAGTGCAGGAGGGTTCCTTTTTCTCTGTATCCTCTCCAGCAGTTTCCATTTGTTGATTTGTTGATGATAGCCATTCTGACAGGTGTGAGATGGTACCTCATTATTGTTTTGATTTGCATCTCTCAGATGATTAGTGACTTTGAGCATGTTTTCAAATGTCTCTTGGCCTTCAGTATGTCCATTTTTAAAAAGTGTTTATTTACTGTATGTCCTTTGCCCATTTTTTGATTAGATTGTTTATCTTCTTTTATTAAGATGTACGATTTCCCTATAAATTTTGGAAATTAGGACCTAATTGGATATAACATTGGCAAATATGTTCTCCCATGCAGTAGGCTTTCTTCTTGTTTTGTTGATGATTTCTTTTGCTGTGCAGAAGTTTTTTATTCAGATGTAGTCCCATTTGTTTATTTTCTCCTTAGTTTCCCTTGCCTTAGGGGATGTATCGATAAAGATATTGCTACGACATACGTCTAATATTTTGTTGCCTATGGATTTTCCTAAGATTTTGGTTTCCCATCTTATGTTTAAGTCCTTTATCTATTTTGAGTTTTTTTTTGTGTATGGTGTAAGGTGAAGATCTAGTTTCATTTTTTTGCATGTATCTGTCCAATTTTCCCAGCACCATTTATTGAAGAGACTGTCTTGACTCCATTGTATGCTCTAGCTTCTTTTGTCAAATATTAATTGAGCATAGTGGGTTGTGTCGATTTCTGAGTTCTGTTTTGTTCCATTAGTCTACAGAACTGGTTTTGTGCCAGTACAAGGCAGTCTTGAGAAAAGTGGCTTTTGTCTGGTATTTGATCCCTCCAACTTTGTTCTTCTTTCTCAGTCTATCAGTGGCTATTCAGGGTCTTTTTCTGTTCCATATGAATTTTTGGAGAGTTTGTTCTAGGCTGTGAAATATGCCATTGGTATTATTTTTTAAATTTTACTTTATTGCTTAAAGTATTACAAAGAGTAGTACATATGTCTCATTTTTTCCCCATTGATCTTCCCCCAACCTCCCCTACACCCCCAGTGTCTTGCATGCATTGGTTATGCTTATATGCATGCATACAAGTCCTATGTTTGATCTCTTACCTCCCCACAACCCTACCCAGCCTCCTGCTATAGTTTGACAGTCTGTCCAATGCTGCTCTGCCTCTGTATCTATTTTTGGTCATCAGTTTATAATGTTCTTTATTATCCATAAATGAGTAAGATCATGTGGTATTTTTATTTCATTGACTAGCTTAATTCACTTAGCATGATGCTCTCCAGTTTCATCCATGCTATTGCAAATGGTAAGAATTCCTTCTTTTTTATAGCAGTGTAGTATTCCATTGTGTAGATGTACCACAGTTTTTTAATCCATTCATCTGCTGATGGGCACTTGGTCTGTTTCCAAATCTTAGCTATGGTGAATTGTGCTGCTATGAACATAGGGGTGCA
>NW_006295058.1:8383-9899 GCF_000327345.1 Myotis davidii
TTTGCTGCATATGGCTTCTTCTAAGATTTTTATGGGTTTCCATCTTACATTTAAGTCCTTTATCCACTTTGAGTTTATTTTGTGTATGGTGTAAGTTGGTAGTCTAGTTCCATTTTTTGCAGGTATCTGTCCAGTTTTCCCAACACCATTTATTGAAGAGACTGTCTTGTCTCCATTGTATGCTCTTGCCTCCTTTGTCAAATATTAATTGAGCATAATGGGTTGTGTCGATTTCTGGGTTCTCTGTTCTGTTCCACTGGTCTATTTGCCTGTTCTTGTGCCAGTACCAGGCTCTTTTGATTATGATGGCTTTGTAGTATAGCTTGATATCTGGTATTGTGATCCCTCCTATATTGTTCTCCTTTCTCAAGATTGTTGCAGATATTCGGGGTCTTTTTTTTATTCCCGATGAATTTTTGGAGTTTGTTTTAGGTCTTTGAAGTATGCTGTTGGTATTTAAATGGGGATTGCATTAAATTTATAGATTACTCTAGGTAGTATGGACATTTTAATGATGTTGATTCTACCAATCCATGAACATGGTAATTCTTCCATTTGTTCATGGCTTCCTCTATCTCTTTTTTCAATATCCTGTAGTTTTCCAAGTACAGGTCTTTTACATCCTTAGTTAGTTTATTCTTAGTTATCTTAATTTTTTGGTGCAATGGTAAATGGGATTTTTTCTTTTTGCTTCTCTTTCTGTGAGTTCATTATTAGTGTATAAAAGGACCATAGATTATTTTAAAGGAGATTGCATTAAATCTATAGATTGCTTTCGGTAGTATGGACATTTTAATGATATTTGATTCTAGCAATCCATGAACACAGTATGTTCTTCCATTTTTTTATGCCTTCCTTTATCTCTCTTTTCAATGTCCTATAGTTTTTTTCAGTACAGGTCTTTTACATCCTTAGTTAAGTTTATTTCTAGGTATCTTAATTTTTTTGTTGCATTGGTAGTTGGGATTGTTTTTGTTTGTTTGTTTCCTTCTCTTTCTGTGAATTAATTGTTGGTGTATAAAAAAGCCTTAGATTTCTGAGTGTTAATATTATATCTTGCTACATTGCCAAATTCATTTATTAAATATAATAGTTTTTTTGATGAAGTCTTTAGGGTTTTCTATGTACAATATCATGTCATCTGCAAATAATGACAGTTTTACTTCTTTTCCAATTTGGATGCTTTTTAGTTCTTCTTGTTTGATCGCTATGGTTAGCACTTTCAATACTATGTCAAACAGGAGTGGTGAGAATGGGCAGAATACATATAAATCTTTCTTTAGGATATTTTTTTGGCAATAGGATCTATCACTAACTCTAACTATTCGTGATTTAATTATAGAATTTTGTGGCTGACTATGCAATCATCTTATTAAATATGACTTTTATTTTTTTCCAGTTTTTATTTTTATTTTTTATTTATTTATTTATTTATTTATTTTATTGCTTAAAGTATTACAAAGGGTATTACATATGTGTGCTTTCCCCCCCCACCGCCCTTGACAGTCCCCTAGCC
>NW_006295058.1:14244-21696 GCF_000327345.1 Myotis davidii
GGACGCTGCTGGCTGCCACGCTGTCTCCCTCCGACCGTCTGGGCTCAGAGGTCTGGCAAACTTTCCTGCCCAAATCCCTGTTTTTTTTTTACCTTTCCAGGGGAGTTCTGCCCTTCCCGGCTGCAAACTGTCTCACCAGCTGAGCAATTTCGCCAATTCGGGGTGGGTGTTATTAGTTTCAGCTGCTCACTCCATTTGCTCCGGGACACGACCTGGGACGCGTCTGCCTATATCGCCGCCATCTTCTTTCCCTCTAAATATGACTTTTAAAAAGAGATAACTAATTGAGTTAGAAAAAAAGTAATAGTGTTAAGTTCAGTCAAAACACTTACGCTTTCAATAATCTCTTTCAATAATATTTGCAGTTGAATCTAAAACTCAAATATTACATGTCACACTTCATAATTAACTCAATTATTTTTTTTTTAGTTATCTAATACTAAATGGAAATTCTCCAGAGCTTTCCATATATTTCTAAATCTTAGTTTCCATTAAGAATTTGTAACAGGTAATAATTATAAAAAGATTGCTTTTGGGGGCTACTGGTCATATCTTTTTTCACTTTAAAAATATTGGGATGACATTGGTTAATAAGATCATACACGTTTCAAGGGTACATTGCTATGATACATGATCTGTATATTGCATTATGTGCCTACCCTTAGCACTTTTTAATTGTCTTGTTTCAGTTATACTCTGCTTGTTCCCTTCATCAGAAATTTATAGGAGAAATGTATTATACTTACACAGATTTAGCTACACTTCTGATGTAGCTTTTTCCTCTTGGGGTTACTTTATGGATTGCTCTAATGCATTAAATTGTCATTTTCATCATTCACTGATAATTATTCTTGGAGAATTTTCTAAGTCGGATAGTAGCTAATAGGGCTCTGCGATGCTATATTTGCTTTTCTTCAGTTGAAGTTGTAGCTCTAGTCCTAAAAAATTTTTCCATCTAAAACCATTAATATAAACCAGCATCAATGATTAGTGATTATTCATAAAATTTGGGAAAAACTCAATATATATGTACATGCAAGTTATCAACTAAAATTGGGGCTACAAAGTATTTAAGATAAAGTTGAATTGGGAGCTGCACCAATAGATAAGACCCAAAACAGTCAAACAGAGATTAGAGTGCAAAGCAGAAAAATTTAGCAGGATTTTTTCCCCTGGAGTCTTCAGGGTAGTGAAGATCTCTCCTACTGTAAACAGATGTGCAGGAAAGTCATTATTAAATTACTCAGAGTTGAGGGGTGTTCTTATCTAGTAGATGTATGTAGCCTTCATATTAATCATGACAAGAAAGTATTCCTTAAAACCACATTGTACACTAACATTGGAGTATGTAGTCTGAGGATTTGATTATGCTTACTGAGACAGTTTCATCCTCTCTGCTTTAGAGAGGAGATTTAGAAAGGACACCCATGGCAGACTCACTCATGCTGATATCATTTGGTGCCAGTGGAAATATGTGGGGTGTCAGGAGCTACTAGTCTACCAGGATTTTAAAGAGGATCCACATCAGTGAATAATAACAGTATAGCCTGGGGGAGGAAGTGTTGGAGACCGGGTGTAAACTGACATGGTCCTTGCACCTGAAGGGGTTAGCAAGGCTGAGACCCTTACCCACACAGTTTTCCCAGACTTGTTTGGATGGTGGTTATCAGTAGAATGAGAGCAACATTTGTAGAATGAGAACAGCCTTTCATGGCTTACCAAGAAGTCTGTAACTATTTACTGAGATTTGCTGTACCGAGAATTTGTCCTTCTGCTCTGTCTCTCCCTTAGAGATTAAGAGAAACAAAGAATATATTCCTCTTGACAGACCTCCTATTTAGTGTTTTGTGTATAAAAGGCATTGCATGGTTAATAAACTTGCTGCAGCTCCTCGATTGAGCTGTAGTCCTCCCAATCCCGCTCTCCTGTCTTTCTTTTCTTTTCTCAATCCCCACCTCCCTACCTCAGCCCGGTTCAACCTGTCAGGCTGACCCTGACAAGGAAGAGAGAAGGAAATGTGGGAAAGGAAGTCACAATTAGAGAAATTGCATTTCCTAATTTAGTTGATAGATTTTCTAAGTACAGGTTGCTGCAACACTATTATTAGCTAAAAGTTTGATTTCTTCTTTTTAGTTTATTTGTTTAATTGTAATATATAGCTATGTATCTCATAAAAGTATGAAAAAAATGTTAAAATAGTTCAGAGATGATCAGGTGAACTGTTTGTAGGGGAGGCAATAAAGAAGGTTTTTAAAATGAGATATAAAATCACTTGTATAAGGCTAGACTTTGAACTAACTGGGCATATTGACATATGTTATGAGTTAGTGATATTGTGATTTTCAAATTATGCTACTGTACATAATAGGACATTATTTAGTAGGCCTCACTAAGTGGCCTGGTAGTAAACCATATCTGTCATCTAGAGGAGAGTAAGGCAATGCAATTTCATCTAAATAAGCTCATCTGTATATATAAAAGTCTAAGCAACCATTGTTACCGAATGACTGAATGACCTGAACAAATGACAGATGCTCAACACAGGAGTTGCCCCCTGGTGGTCAGTGCACTCCCACAGTGGGAGTACTGCTCAGCTGACAGACCCGCCCTGGCGTCCCATCAGCCCAGGGGCAGCCACTCACTCCCTCAGTAGTCCTGCAGGTCCAATCTCTGGAGAATGGGCCAGGCACCAGCAGACCAGCACCACCGGCAGGATCCTGACAGTACTGCCAGCCTCCTGGACGTCAGCCTTGGGCACCGTGGCTGCTTCCCCTCCCTAGATGCTCTGCAAAGAAGAAAGGATATAAAAGCAGCCACCAGGTGGCTCCCGACAATCAGCGCTAACATCAGCAGACAGATCCAGATCCCAGGCCAGCAAGTGCATCCCACCACCCGCTTGGAGAGCCAATCACATCCCGGTCCTCCCCATCCCCTTCTGGACCCCACCCATGCATGAATCCATGCACTGGATTTCTAGTATAAAATAAGAAAAAACAAATGTGACACAGTGGCAGTGGCCTGGCCAAGTAAAAATGCTTACAAATATTTTGTCTGTAATATAAAACTGCTTACTAATGTGAAAATATTATGTGTAAGAGAGTTCCAGATTGTCTTTGATATAAGTTGATAATAAAAATGCTATAGGTTTAGTTATAATAATACTAGAGGCCCAGTGCGTGAAATTCATTGATGGGAGGCGGGGAGATCCCTCAGCCCAGCTTGCGCCCTCTCACAATCCTCGGGGGATGTCTGACTGTCAAATTGGCAGTGGAACATCCCTCTCGCAATCTGGGACCTGCCCCTAAGTGCTCATCTGCCTCCCTGCCCACCCGCTCCTAACCACTTGCCTGCCTGCCTGCTCCTAACTGCTCACCTGACTGCCTGCTCAGTGCAAATTATAGCGACTAGTCATTCTGGTCATTCCATCATTCTGGTTACTGGGCTTTTATAAATATAGATGCTTCCTGTATTATTACTTTAACAGACTCTAAGAAAAAAATCTATACAATGTGGTCACTTTCCTTAAATAGCATGAAAGACACATGCACAACCAGCTAGGACAATGAGTCAGTAATTTATCAGAACTCACTACATATCTTGAAAGTAATCTATAATAATAATAAATATGCTAATTAGACCAGACAGCCAAATGACCTTCCAGATGTCCTTCTGGACAGAGCCTGGGCTGCAAGGGCCAAGATAGCCATGGCAGCTATGAAGGCTGAGGGAAGCCTCCAGGGCTGTGAGGGCCAAGCGCCTTGCACAAATTTCATGCATTAGGCCTCTAGTCCTATCTAATAAAAGAGTAACATGCAAATTAACCATCACTCTGCGACAAAGATGGCGGCACCCATAGAAACTGAGCAGGACACTGGCGGTGTCAACTTGGCAATGTGAGCCCAACAGGCAAGCGGGTCTGCAGGCAGCACCCAGCAGGGCCTGCTGGGTGGTTGAGGCAGCGACCTGCAGGTAGGCAAGTGGGGCCCTCAGGCAGCACCCAGCAGGGACTGCTGGGCAGTGACGGTGGCAAACTTGACCATCCCAGTGGTGTGGAGCAGGCAGGCCCTGCAGAGAGCAGAGAACCATGGGGAGTGGGCCCAAGCTGTCAGTAGCACATTCCCTGAGGGCTCCCGAATTGGAGAGGGTGTAGGTCAGGCTGAGAGACCTCCCCCCTCCTCCATCCCCTCCCCCCATGCATAAATTTCATGCACTGGGCCTCTAGTAGTTTATATAAACATGTGCTTTTTCTTTTCTAAAAGAGAGCATCATGTGTGCTCTGGATCATGCTATGTTCCTATATTATGTAAATATGAAAATATGTAAAAAGGATAAATGTCATGTTTTAGTCAATACCACACATTGCTCTTTATTAGAGGGAAGAAAATAATATAACTGAGTTAAAGTAATATACCAAATGATGAATCTCTGAGATTTATAAATAATGAAATGACACCTCATTTATTATACAAAATTAAGGAATTTCCCCTTGGGGAAAAGAAAATGTAACATAATTTCACCGCTGTATTTGAAACAAACAAATAAAAAATGACTCCTAAAGGGAATAGTACAATACTCATCATTTCATTGTGCATTGGTAATTAGGAGATATGGGAACAACATGAAATAAAATAATCCCAATGCTATAATACAAGATTTGACAAAGGGAAAATTATAGTGATATTTTGGTTTTGAAGTCAACATAGAATTTAGTGTGATGCTTTAATGAATATTACTTTAGGAGATGCACATGTATGGATGTTTTAATATCAGTCCAGAAGTACTGAGGTTTTTCTGTAAGGGAGTATCATCAACACTGATTTCAAAACAGTGACCCCTCTGACCCATTCCAGCCAACTCAGTGACCTATTGACCATTAACTGGGTATAATTCTGGAGATAAATTGTGTAGAAAGATTCTATTGAAGCTGGTGTCAGATTTCATTGCAAGCCTGGGAGGACATCTTTAAGCAGGTATGATCATATGGCATTCCTTCAAACATTATGTGTTGACTGTTCTACCTCCATGCTAAACTGGCCTTTCCACAATATTTCCTCTTGAGAAAATGTGCTGTAACTATTATTGATAGAAATGAATGGGACTTTCACCTAGCCCATATTTAGGGTAAATACCCAGTAATTATACAAAAAGACTCATTGTTTGGGGTCAGGTATGCCAAATTGAGATTGTATAGTAGGAAGAATTCCAAGATGGTCTCCAAGAGTCTTGCCCTTTTATGCACATGCCTTGCAAAATCCTATCGCCATTAATGTAGTGAGGCCTGTGAATATCATGGGATATTAGTTCCATGACTTTTTTATTATATAATAAAAATAAAGTGATTTCATCCCTGGCTGGTTGCAGGTTCAATTCCAGGTCAAGGGCAGGTACCTGCATTTCAGGGTCAGTCCTCAGAAACCAATTGATGTGTCTCTCTCACGTCGATGTTTCTCTTTCTCTCTCTCTCCCCGCTCTTTTCTCTCTCTAAAATCAATAAACATATCCTTGGGTGAGGATTAAAAACAAATGATTTCACAGGTGTGAATAGGGTCCTTAATCAGTTGGTTTTGAATCAATCAAAAGAAGTATTATCCAGGTGGGACTGAACTAATCAGGAGAGCCTTCTCAAAGAGGTTCTAGAGCATTGATTCTCAACCTTGGCTGCACATTAGAATCACCTGGGAATCTTTTTAAAATCCTGATTTCTGGGCCTCATCCTCTGGAAATTCTGTTTCTTTGTTATGGGGTGGGGCCACAACATTAGTAATAAACGGAATTTTTGGAGGATGAGGCCTGGAAATCAGGCCTGTTTGCCTTGAAGAAGCAAATTGCTGTGGTGTGGAGAGGGTCATGCTACAAATAACTGAATTCTGCTAATAATTAGTGAGCTTGTAAGAGGACTCCAAGATATCAGGATTGTACCTTCAGCCAACAGGTTGATGTAAGTCTTGTGAGACCCTGAGCAAAGAAGCCAGGTAAACCAGACTCAACAGAAAGTATAAAATAATAAATGGTTAATGTGTGTTTGAACTACTAAGTGGGGGTACAAACTTATTTGTTACACAGTTTTTAAGGATAGTCTACCATTCTCTTTGTCAGGGCTTATCTGCTTTTACTCCCAGGAAAATTTCTTGCCAGATAGAGGTCTGTGCCTTCAATTCTGTGTTGAACTAAATAGTTGTTGGAAAATTCCTATCTTGTAATTTTCCCTAGCTCTCTAGTCTATAAATGAATAAATCTGGATTATTTTATATTTTATATGTAAACTTTTAACTTATCCACTTGTTTAATGTTCCTATAATACAGGGTTGGGGAACGTCCGGCTCACAGACCATATCATTTGGTATGATCCTGCCAAGGCAACCTCAGGCGGGACTCAGAATTCAATAAATCTAGGAGCTTTTTTCATAACAACATAAATTTTAAGTTGTTAATTTTATATAGCCTGTGAATGATGTTTAAAATATCCAAATGGCCCTTGGAAGAAAAAAGGTTCCCCACACCTGCTGTAATACATACTTTTAGCTCTTATGAAGTACTTTTTCTGAACACATTACAGTTTTGCCACATATCCTGTGTTGACTTAAGTGGATTAAAGACCCCATGAGGATTTGCCATTGATAATAGGATAGAAGCATTAGTCCTACTCATGCTTCATGTCTTTTTGCATACTGTGTATAGGAGAATATCTCATTTGTTTGGCTTTTTGTGTGTTTACTTGATACTGTTTATTATACAACCTGGAAATTGTTGATTCAGTTCAATTTGGGTATCCATTCTGACTTATGCCTCTTCTTGCCACTGAAGTCATAGGAAACATTTCCCAATTTTAACTCTGTAGTTTGTTTTAGAACCAATAGAACCAGACAGGTACTGACACCTTGTCGTTGTTTTTCGATTTGTTTCACTTTTTTTATTTAAAAAAAAAATTTAATATATATATATTTTTTTATTTTTTACAGAGAGGCAAGGAGAGGGATAGAGAGTTAGAAATATCGATGAGAGAGAAACATCGATCAGCTACCTCCTGCACACCCCCTACTGGGGATGTGCCTGCAACCAAGGTATATGCCCTTGACCGGAATCGAACTTGGGACCCTTCAGTCCGCAGGCCAATGCTCTATCCACCGAGCCAAACCAGTTAGGGCTTCTTCTTTTTTTTAATTGTGGTAATAAATATCATACAAAATTTACCATCTTAACTATTTCTAAGTTTATAGTTAAGTAGTGTCAAATATATCTATTTTGCTGTGCAACCAACCTCTAAAAGTGTTTTATTTCACAAAACTGAAACTATACTCATTAAATGCTGGGGTCCAACCCCAGCAGGTCCAGGGGTCCCCAAAGGTATGGACAGAGTCGTCGAAGAAGGCATGACACGGAGACAGCGTTCAGTTGATCAGCAGCCTTGCCAGGATCTCTAGCCACAATCTCCAGCCAAGTTCTGTGTCCATG
>NW_006295058.1:21808-33019 GCF_000327345.1 Myotis davidii
TTCTGCTGGGGAAGGGGTTAAGAGGTTTTATTCCCTCCCTAACTTCAGGGGAAAATCCCTACCTGGGGAAACAACCTTTCTCAGAGAGGTGACCTTGGTTAAAACACGTAGTGCCAAGAAGGTGAGCAAACATATTAAGAACAGTATGCCATATATGCCAGGTGCCTTGAAACAGCAAGGATGGACCGGCTCCCGGCAATTAAACAATTTTCTACTTCCCCCTCTACCCACTTTATGTTTATATAAATTTGAATACTCAAAATATTCATATAAATAAAATTAAACAGTATTTGCTTTATTGTGACTGGCTTATTTTGCTTAGCATAAGGTGCTCAGGGTTCCATATTATGGTTCTTCAGTCAGAGCTCCATATTAGGGCCAGGTCTATGTTCTACCTGCCTTTGTTTCCTGCTGGACCCCTGCCCTATCTCCCTGCGTTTCAAGTTAACTTCTCTCACTATTACACAGTTTCAAATTTTGTAGACATAGATGTAGATATTAATATAGATGTATAGATATGTCCTCTATAGAAATGATGAGCTGAGGTTTTTCCCCGGGATCGTGTGTCGCCGCACCGAAGAATGAGCTACGTGGACCAGAAGATTTAAGCAAAAGTGTGGAAAATTTATTACAAGCAGATTCAGACTCTCCACAAGGGGCGGGGGACCCAAGAATGGGCTGCCCACTAAAGCCTTGTAGTCAGGAGTATATATTTGTGAAAGGGCGAGGACTACTCCCTCAACCTTGCCCCAGAGTAAAGGCTACGCCCTCCACCCTGCCCCAGGGTAAGGGCTATGCCCTCCCTCTTACCTTGGCCATGTGCTCAGCAAGGCTTCTTCCCGGAAGCCAAGCCGCTGCTGGCCACACCCAGGATTTCTCTGGACTGGCCAATGATAGTCAAGGGAAGTGCACGTCATCACTATGACCACATCCTGTGTAATGAGACACCGACTGGCACCTGGCCAATCGGCAGGGTCCACAGTCCTTTCTCCTCCCCTTGCCCCAACGCCCTATAAAGCCTCTCTCCACACAGTTTTCCCTCTCTCTGCCACTTGCTGCTGTGCCAGTAAGCGGGGGCAGGGGAGCCAAACCTAGGTTTGAAATGAATGACTCTTTGCTTTTGCATCGGACTCCCTGGCTCCCTGGTGGGCCCTTGGGAATCTTGAAATCTGGGCACAACAATTTGCTACAAGCCTGCTTCTATGTCTATCGGTGTCATCACCTGATTGATTCCCTCAATTCTTTTTGCCCAGCAACGGACCTAAATTTTCCCTGTTTCTGTGTGTTCTTTCTCTGTTCCTATGCTGAACTTTTTCTGTTTCTATGTGTTCATACTTGTCTTGTTTACTGCAGGCTCTCCCTTGGTTTCCCATGCCTCCTGCTTTGAGTCCAGAATAATTTTATTATTTCTGCTTGGTTGGTTCCTGTGGTTAGGCTTGCTCAAACTGCCATGTCTGCCCCTGCCTATGTTTCACCTGCCTTTGTTCTCCACTGGACACCTGCCCTATATGCCTGTATTTCAAGCTAACTCCTCTCTAAACATTCCCACATTACCACCTGGCACCATAATGAACCCATGTATATTTCAAGTGGCAACAGGTGATGTGAGAGGGAAGATGAACCAGTGCAATGAAACCAGCATTAGTATAGTGACAACGGCATGGCCAATCAGTTCTGAATTATGCCTTTGTTTCATTTCAAGCAACAGGATCTAGCACTAATGCAATCACATTCTAAATCATACAATATAATTATGAGGTACATGAGAGGAAGATGAGCATGCAACAGTCCAATAGAGAGAACAACACTGCCCCTATCTTTCCTTTCCCTCCCCTCCCCTCCCCTCCCCTCTCCTCTCCTCTCAACTTCTTCTCTCCTTCCCTCCCCCTCCCCTGTCCTCTCTCTGTCTCTCATTGTTTTATTGTTTTTTTAATTGTGAGCTTTACTTCTGTACAGTTTGATCTTCTTCCCTAATTCCCTGATTTGTTTTTTAGTAAATTGTTTAATCCTTATCTTTCTTTTTTTTGGAGATGGGTGGTGAGGAGAGGTATATCATTATGCAGACTGTTATAAGAAAAAAGATTGGCTGTGGAGTGGCAAAGCCAGTAACTTCTTTCATGTAGTTCTCCAAAGTAGACACCTGAGCCTCCCATAACGAGCCCTGGTGCCAGAGAAAACTCTACATTAAATAAACTCTATTTAATGTAGAGTTTCTGTGAGGGATAGGTACATTAGCACTTGGTAGACACACTGTCTTCATCCCTTAACAGAGAGCCCGTTCTGCTATAGCTGCTCATCTTCCTTCTGTATAGCTACAATTTCTGTGGTCAGGGTTCCATCAGCACACACTATGATTACTGTTAGGTATGTAGGTACTCTAATTTGAGTTAATGACATGAATTTAGATTCCAAACTTGTTGATCCACAACTCATCTACACTTTTGAATGAGAAAGAACTAAAAACAAAACAAAACACCAAGATAAAAAAAGGGGAAAGCGAATCTGAATAAAAGAATTAATTTTGGAAACAAAAGAAAAAATTAAAATAGTTATGATTACTATTCTCAAGGATATTTTAAATACTAACTTTATATCCACTAAAATGATTCAACAACATGTAAAATAGACAATACTGAAAAATCTAATCGAAGTTAAACTTAATTCTCCATGACTCACTTTTAATCTTTTTATTATTAAGCTTACTTTCTAAACTAGTGTTTTCCATTTTGGTGTGGTCCCTGGATCAGTAACATTCGTATCAACAAAGAAATAACCCATGAACACAGACAATAGGGTGGTGAATGCCTGGGGTAGGGGAGTCTCCACTCCATTAACCGTGGAGGAACAGGCTAGGTCAGTGGTTGGCAAACCGAGGCTCTTTGGCCCCTTGAATGTGGCTCTTCCACAAAATGCCATGTGTGGGCGCACATGTACAGTGCGTTTGAAACTTCATGGCCCATGCGCAGAAGTCAGTTTTTGGAAAGGAGACGAAACCAGTATACAAGATGAGTGTGGATGGGAGAGTTGGAAGGGGTCGACCTCAGTGAACATACCTCAATCAGATTGAGGACGTTTTTAGCAAAGGCCAGCTTAGGAGTGCCCTAATTAAGTTAATAACAATGTACCTGTATAGTTTAAGTTTAAAAAATGTGGCTCTCAAAAGAAATTTCAATCATTGTCCTGTTGATATTTGGCTCTGTTGACTAATGAGTTTGCTGTCCACTGGGCTAGGTCAATTTTTTTTTAAAAAAAAAAATTATTGTTGAAAGTATTACAACAATAATTTTTTTTTTTAAATTCTAATTCTTGAGCCCTAGCATAGACATAATAAATTAGAAATTGAGTTTGGATTACAAGATTCTATTTTATTGAGCCCTGCTGATAATTATGATATGTGTTGAAGTTTGAAAGCCACTGCTTGACTGCATATCATAATCACTTATGAAACTTTCAAACCTACTGGTTACTGGCTCCTATCCAAGCAATACTGATTTAGTAGTGTGGGGTGTGACTTGGGTTTCCAAAGTTTAAAAGCTCTCCAGCTGATTCTAAAGTGCAGCTAAAGATAAGAACCAATGTTTTCTACTCATTGGCTCAAAAGAATTAGATCCCTTTCCAGATATTCTAAAGATTAATTCCTATTTCAAAGTCTGAATTCATAAAACTAAAGACAGACTCCTAGTTCCAAACCAAATAAATAAATAAATTCAAAGATATAAGGATAAATTTCTAGTTCTAAAGAAAAGTTCCTAGTTCTAAAGATAAATTTCTAGATCCAAGGACTGAATTTCTAGATCTAAAAATAAATCCTAGTTTCAAAGACTGAATTCTTAGATCTACAGATAAATTCTTAGTTCTAATGACTAAATTCCTATATCTAAAACTATATTATCCTAATATATAAAAAGCCAGGGAACGTCACAACAACCCGACGGACAGATGACTGAACAGCAGGCTGAATGGGGCGACCAGGTTGGCAAGGGGGGCAGTGAGGGACGACCAAACGACCAAACAGCAGGCTGCATGGGGAGACCAGGCCAGCAGGGGGGGGCAGTGAGGGGCAACCTGGCCGCCCAAGGGGGAAGTTGGGGGCGACCAGGCTGGTGGAGAGGGGGCAGTTGGGGAGATGGGGCAATCATGCCAGCAGTGGGGGGGTAGTGAGGGGCAACCAGGGCAGCAGTGGGGGACAGTTTGGGGCAACTAGGCCAGCACGGGGTGGCAGTTAGGGGCAACAAGGATGGCAGGGAGGGCAGTTAGTGTGACTAGGCCAGCAGGGGGAGCAGTTGGGGGTGGCCAACCCAGAAGGGGGGGACAGTAAGGGGCAATCAGGCCCGCAGGCAGGCGAGTATTTAGAAGCCAGTGGTCCAGGATTGTGAGAGGGATGTCCAACTGCTGGTTTAGGCTTTATCCCACAGGTCCTGGATTGGAGAAGGTGCAGGCTGGGTTGAGAGGAGACCCCCTGCCACATGCAAGAATTTTATGCACAGGACCTCTAGTTAGTTATAACTATAAATTCCTAGTTTTAAAGATAAATTTCTAGTTTTAAAGACTGGATTCCTAGTTTCAAAAACTGAATTCTTAGATCTAAAGATTAATTCCTAGTTGTGAGGATAAATTACTAGATCTAAATTTAAAGTTTTAGTTTTCTTATGGTGACTTTAAGTAATTTTTATCTTTAAATTACAGTTGACATACGATATTATATTTGTTTCAACTGTACAGATTCTTAGTTCTAAAGATAAATTGCTAGTTCTATAGATACATTCCTAGTCTTAAAGAATGAATTCCTACATCTATAGATAAATTTCTACTTCTAATAATAAATTCATAGTCCCAAATGTAACCAGACAATCAATGGGTCCATGCTGCCTGTCACTACTTGAGCCAATTAAGCAGAGACAGGGTTGAATCATATATGAGCAATTATTTCAATACTTCAGGCATTATGGAAGAATAGCAGATCATCATAAAAATCTGATCTGCAGTCCTTCATAAACCAGCTGCTTATATAGAGTAAGATAAGGATTACATGGGGAAGTAGAGATTACAAACACAGGGAAGTAGGAGGCAGGGTGGGACTCCATTGTTTGGGTAACAAGGTTGTTAATCTTTCCATGATAATAGACAGGTCTTGAAAGAGAATGGACCACATTCCAAGGTTGACTCCCAGGTCCTGAGGGCATACAACTCCCAGCCAGGTCAGAATGTCTTTCTTTAACCAACACAAGGCAATCATGGTTAACAGAGCAGGATTAATATTTCACATAACCATAACTAGTCCCCAATATTCTATTTTTTGCCCCTAACACAAAGATAAATTTCATGTTCTAGAGATAAATTCTTAGCTCTAAAAATAAATTCTAATACCAAAGACTAAATTTCTAGATCTAAAGATAAATTCCTACATATAGCATTAAATTTAAAGTCATAATTTTTAGTTCTGAAGAATGAATTCCTAGTTCCAAAACTTAATTCCTAGATCTAAAGATAAATCACTAGTTCCAAACAAAGACTGAATTTCTAGATCTCAGGATAAATTCCTCATTCTAAAAATAAATTATAGATCTCAACTTAATTCTTAGTTCATTTTATTTTTAATAATTTTTATTTTTTTTAAATCACAACGGACATACCGATATTATACATATTCATTTCAGGTGTTCTAAAGAAAAATTCCTAATTCTATAAATACATTACTAATCCCAAATAATAAATTTCTATATCTAAAGATTCATTAATACTTCTAAGATAAATTCTTAGATCTAAAGATAAATTTCTAGTACTAAAGATATATTTTTAGTGTTGGGGCAGAATGCATGGGAGAATGATCAGCCAGCACTCTGAGGGAGGAAAGTTTAACCTTTATTTCACAGATATGCTAGTCCAGGGGAATTCTGGATCCAAATCCTTAACTGAACTACTGGGGAGGCTCTGACTTATATATCTCCTCCTGTAGCGCAGCCCTGAGGGTCCCCACAGCTCTGCCCAAGTTAGTCTTGGCAGGGGGCCTTGAAGACAAGCTCTGCAGCTCCACCCAAGTCAGTCAGAGTGTGGAAGTAAGACTATTTTTAACTAGATACTGAACTAGGTTGCAAGCCCCTTCACTTTCCTTTTCATTCCCCCCTCTTGTTCCACAAGCTATTCTTAGCCTTGGTGATTATAAAAGACTCAGGAATTGGGGATAAGGTCGACAACTGCTCTAGCTACTTCCTGTTGAAGGGGGGTGATGAAAAAGGGGGTTCAGTATCCAGAATCTTCCCCATGTTCCCCAAGGGGGTCATTGGAGTAGCAAGGGCAGAGAAGTTCTGCCCGTACCAGTCTGGGGTTCCAGCGACACTTGTATGAAGATAGAATAAAACTGTTAGAAAAAAAACAAAAACAATAATTATCCAGATAGGAGGGGACAAGGAGATATAGGTCAGTCAGCCGGATCCACTGTCTTGAAGATTATCTGCAGGGGTTGGTTCAGGTCAGAGGTCACCGTCTACTCTGGGTGCTGATTGTTCAGCTGGTGGGTTGTTTTTACCCAGGAGTGGTGGATCCAGGTGTTCAGTCCTGCAATTTTGAGAGCTGTGGGGGTGGTTAGTATGACTGGATAGGGTCCCTTCCAGGGTTCCTTTTTCAATCTTTTACCCAAACCTTGTCCCCAGGCTTGTGAGGGTGCACAGCTGTTCCTAGAGAGATGGGCAATCGATCAATAACCCATCTGTGGACTTCAGGGTTGTTTCCCCAAGTCCTTGTAGCTGTTTCTGAATTTCTAAGTTCCCTATTTCCCCCAAATCTCCCTTTGGCCAAATTAAAGGAGGGGGTCTGCAATATAGAATTTCAAAGGGAGAGAACCCTACCCTGGCTCTAGGGGCACAGTGCACCCGCAGGAGCACAAGTGGTAAGATATCTGTCCAGGGTAAGTTTGTCTCCTGGCATAGCTTAGCCATAGCCTGTTTGAGAGTCCAGTTTATGCATTTTACTTTCCCTGAACTCTGGGGCCTATGTAAGTTCCATTTAATTCCCGAGGCCTTAGCTACCTGCTGTGCTACCTCAGCTATAAAGTCTGGGCCATTACCTGATCCTATCATTAATGGCATTCCATACTGCAGAATTATGTCCTTCAGTAACCCCTTAGTGACTTCTCTTGTCTTCCTGTGTGGGTAGGATATGCCTCAACCCAGCCTGAAAAGGTGCAGACAAAAACTAAAAGATATTTATTTCCTCTACTAGACTCTATTTCTGTAAAGTCTACCTCTAGATCTTCAAAGGGAGCCTGCCCCACAGCACTGAATTCCTATTGGTCCGACAGGACCCTGCCTTGCATTGTTCTGTGTGCTGAGAGACTAAGGCACATGAGGAGGGGAGATGGGCAATTAGATAATATCTGCTTAAAAGGCTTCTAGAGCCCTAACCAGTTTGGCTCAGTGGATAGAGCGTTGGCCTGCAGACTGAAGGGTCCCAGGTTCGATTCCAGTCAAGGGCATGTACCTTAGTTGAGGGCACATCCCCAGTAGGGGGTGTGCAGGAGGCAGCTGATCGATGTTTCTCTCTCATCGATGTTTCTAACTCTCTATCCCTCTCCCTTCCTCTTTGTAGAAAAAATCAATAAAATATATTTTAAAAAAGGCTTCTAGAGTCGTTTTCCCTAAATGGATAATTTTATGCTGCTGGAGGACTATTCTATGAGCTAACTGTTCTGGAATGTAAACCCTATGATCTGGGAATATCCACTAACCTTCCTTTGTCCTCTTACCCCCTTCTTGTTGGGCCCATTCTTCTTCTTGAGGGGTGTATTTCAGAGGTTCAGGTCATTCAGGAACCAGCATGAGCATGATCCACGATGGTGCCACCTGCTCCTTAGTAGTTAGCCTTGCGGCTGTGTCTGTGCAAAAGTTCCCTTCTGATACTGAATCTTTTCCTTTTGGTGTCCCCTACATGGGATGACTTCCACTTCCTTGGGCTCCCAGTCTGCTTCTAGTAACTTCAAGATCTCATTCTGATTTTTGATTTCTTTCCCTCTGAGAAATGTGCAATTGATAAGTAATCCATCTTCTGGCAGTCAGGACCCCCCTTTTCATGTATATGGCCCCATGAATATGCAGGGTAGTGAAGGCATAGCACTCATCAGTGTAGATGTTGGTGTGCTTATCCTTACTAATATTTAAGGCTCTGACTAGGGCCCAAAGTTCTGCCCTCTGTGATGACCATCCTTCAGGCAGGGCCTGTGCCTCTATTATCTCAAAGTTTGATACCACTGCATACCCGGCTCATCTTTTTCCTTCATCTAGGAAGCTACTACCATTCGTGAACAAAACTAAGTCTGGATTCTGTAGAGGCCTTTGTTACATCTGGCCAGCTGGAGTAAACCTACTCTAGGACTTCTAGACAATCATGCTCAGGGGTTCCCTCTGCAATGGGTAAGAAAGTGGCAGGGATAAGTGTTCTTACTGCCTCGCTCTAACCGGTTTGGTTCAATGAATAGAGCATCTGCCTGCAGACTCAAGGGTCCCAGGTTCAATTCCGGTCAAGGGCATGTACCTTGGTTGCAGGCACATCCCCCAGTGGGGAGTGTGCAGGAGGCGGGAGCTTGTCTGCCTCTTTGACTAATAAGGCTGTGGCTGCAAGGGCCCTGAGACATGGGGGCCACCTGGAGGCAACTGGGTCAATCTGTTTGGAGAGGTAGGGTGCTGGCCACTGCGTGGGTCCCAACTCCTGAGTCAGAACTCCTAGGGCTACCCTGATGTTATTGTGAATGAACAGGTTAAAGTCCCATGCCACATCTGGGAGCACTAAGACCTTGGTGAGCTTTGTCTTTATGGTCATTAAGGCTTTTTCCTGTTCAGGACCCCAGTTAATGGGTGCCTTTTCTTTCTCTTTTAAGGATTCATAGAGGGGCTTAGCTAGATCTGAGAATACTGGGATCCAAATTTGACAGAACCATGCTGCCCCTAAGAATTCCAGTGCTGGGGACTGGTATGGCACATACTGCCTGTTTTCTTCCAGTCCCTAGTCTTCATTTCCCTTGGGTAATTCAGAAACCTAGGTATTTAAATTCCCTCTGACAAATTTGAACCTTCCTTTTGGACAATGGGTAACCTGTTTCAGTTAAGAGGCTTAGAAGTGTTCATGTTCCTTCCCAACACTGAGTTTTCATGGAGCTAGCCAGTATGAGGTCATCTACATATTGGAGTAGAATACACCCCACATCCTGTCCTGGAATTTTGGACAAATCTGATGCTAGTGCTCCACTAAAAAGAGTTGGGGAATTCATGAACCCTGGTGGCAGTCTGGTCCAGGTGAACTGTTCCTTAGCCCCTGTGGTTGGGTTTTCCCACTGGAAGGCAAACAAGGGCTGAAGGCAGAAAAAGGCATCTTTTAGATAAACCATTCCACTTCTGACGGAATGAGTCCCAGGAGGGTGTATGGATTCAGCAGCACCGAATGCAGGGTTCTAACGGCCTCATTAACATTGTACCTCATTGTACCAGGTGGTAATCATTGGTCCCAGGATTCTTGACAGGTAAGAGAGGGATGTTCCATGGAGACTGACACCACTTAAGAAGTCCCCATTGAAGCAATTGCTCTAGGTGGCCCTGGATACCTAAGTGTGAGTTCCTTGGAATTGGATAATGGCAAAGTTTTACAGGCTGTGCCACAGACTTCAAGTCAATGAGCGCTAGGCAATGGTTCTTAGCCAGGCCCGGGGGATTTCTTTCTCCCCAGACTAGCAGGAATTCCTTCTCTAGTTCAGGCTCTAATAGTGAGTCCTTTGACTGGGAGGTATTAAGTTTCCATTCTTCTTCCTTAGACACTGCTAAAGACAGGATCATTGGAGAGGTCTCCTCACCTAAACACAGTTGTGCTGAGCCATCTGGGGCAAAAGTGACTTCTGCTCCCATTTTGGCTAAAAGGTCTCTGCCCGTTAGAGGGACTGGCAATCTGGCAAGTACAGGAATTCATGAATCACCTGGCGGCCGCCTAACTGACATCAGTGGGAGCGGCAGAATGGTCTGCGGTTGTGGTCCCCGGTAGCTCCAAAAATGTTGACTTCCTGTCTTGAGAGGGGGGCTACTTTCTGAGTAACTACTGAGTGCTCTTCCCCTGTATCAACCATAAACTCCACAGTCTTGCCCACGATTTTCATGTCAACCATGAGCTCATGGGGGCCCAGTTGGAAAGAGCCTGGTCTGTCCTAGTCAGAGTTGGCTGCCGCCAGTCTGATGAGATCTGCCTTAGGCAGCTCTGGTTGATAGCAGCTGGGTGGTTTGGATGGCCTTGCCTGCTTCGGCTCAAACATTCATTCTTCCAGTGTCCTAATTCTTTACAATAGGCACACTGGTCCCATTTAAGATACGTCCTTCCTTTTCCTGACTTGGCTCCTTGCTGTCTCCCTTTCCTTTTCTGGGAGCTAGCTTCTATAACAGCCACGGCAGTCAGAGTGGCTTTCCTTTTTAGTTTCTCCTCAGCCTCTTTTTTAGCGGCATTGTCCCAATTAATGAAAACCTTGTTTGCTATTTCTAGTAGCTCGGTTGCATTCTTTCCCCAAAATCCTTCAACCTTCTGTAGCTTTCTCCTTCTGTCTGGTTGAGCCTGACTAACTAAGGCTGCATTTACCATAGTTTTTTCTCTGAGGCCTCTGGGTCAATATGCTTCACAGAGTCTCTCATAAAAGGTTGTTGGACTTTCATCAGGTCTCTGGAAAACCTCAGAGGTCTTGGCCATATTAGTGGGCTTCTTGGCCCCAGCCTGGACCCCTGGAGGAAGGCCAGTTGATATCTCTCTAATCTGGCCCTCCTGTCCTCCAAATTCGGGTCCCATCTGGGTTCCAGGTCTGGGAGAGCCTCCCTGGCACATCTGTCTGTGTCTAATGTCCATGGCAGGGTCTGGGTCTGGAGCCATTTCTGAGCTTCTCTTATTATTCTCATGGGCTCCTCAGTGTTAAAAAGCATGATAAGGAGTTTCTTGTAGTCAACCAGGTGGGTTTATGGGTCTGAAAAATAGACTCTAGAACAGTGGTTCTCAACCTTCCTAAAACAACAACCCTTTAATACAGTTCCTCATGTTGTGGTGACCCCCAATTTCATTGTTACAAATTGAACATAATTAAAGCATAATGATTAATCAAAAAAACAATATGTAATTATATATGTGTTTTCCGATGCTCTTAGGCGACCCCTGTGAAAGGGTCACTTGACCCCCAAAGAGGTCGTGACCCAACGGGTG
>NW_006295058.1:33054-37058 GCF_000327345.1 Myotis davidii
ACAGGAAAACACTATTTTGGATTAACTCTTCTGTAGGCAACTTAGATCTATAATAGTTCTGAAGTTCACTCAATGACAGAAGCCCACATTTATATTTAGACTCATTTATGGGTACTTCTTCTTGCCTCTCCTAATCATTTTCAACCCTCATTTTTAGAGTTCAAGGACTGATCACAAATAATAAATTGCTTCTCTTCTCTGTATCAAATACTATGAAAACCTAGCCAATATAGAATAGCAAAAAGCCATGAAGTTTAATGTGGCTTTTTTTTTTTCAGGATAATAATAATTATTATTATTTTAATCTATATTGTTGAAAGTATTACATATGTCCCCTTTTCACCTTATTGACCTCACCCAGCCTGCCCCAACTTCCTTCTGCCCCCCACCCTAGGCCTTCACCACCCTACTGTCTGTGTCCATGGGTTATGCATATATGCATACAAGTACATTGGTTGATCTCTTCCCACCCATCCAATCTCTCTTGCCTTCCCTCTGAGGTTTGACAGTCCGTTCCATGCTTTTGTGTCTCTGGATCTATTTTTGTCTATCAGTTTATGTTGTTCATTAGAATCCACATATAAGTGAGGTCATATTTTCCCTGGCTCCCGGGGCTTCACCTCTGTCCCCTTTGTCAATCTTACTCATTCAAAAGTTTGTTTCTACAAGGGGAGGGAGGTCCTATTTCACTTTCGGGGAGTATGGTGTGTGTGTTTTCTTGCCCCTGTGCTACTTCTCTGTGAGTGTGCCAAGATATTACTCTGCCCTTGTCTGGACAGAGATTCCTTTCCTCCAATATAGTCACTGAGAGCTCCTTGAAGCTGTTTGGACCCATAAGCTTGGCCTCTGCCTTTCTTTTCTCTGTAAAGCTCAAAATGCAGGGTGTGGACCTACCTGGTTTTGCTCAATGGATAGAGTGTTGGCCTAGGGACTGAAGAGTCCTGGGTTTGATTCTCGTCAAGGGCACATGCCCAGTCTGGGGGCATACAGGAGGCAGCCAATCAATGATTCTCTCTCATCATTGATGTTTCTATTTCTCTCTTACTCTCCCTTCCTCTATGAAATCAATAAAACATACATATTTTTAAAAATGCAGGGAGCTAGCAGTTCCCTGAGGCTACTGGGAAATGCTAGCTCCTCTCTGGTGATTTCTGTTTGGAAGCATATGAACCTCCCAATGCAGGAGTCCTGGCCACCTCTTCCTGCCCTGTTTCCTTCTCCCACCTCTCCTCAGGCACCTCAAGTCCAAGTCTCCCTCCCTGCACCAAAGCCTCAGGTGAATAGTTGCTACTGATAATGTCTGTGTTCTGGGTTTCAAGATTAAAAAACAAACAAACAAACAACACCAACAAATCTGGGACTTTCTTCCCCACTAGCACTGCTGCTCTTTCCTTTCTTGGTGCCACCTTTGGTGGCTGGGGTCAGGACCAGACTCTCCAGCAGCCAGCAGCTCTGCGGCTTTTCCTTTTCACAGTAGGATGTTGTGCCTGCTGCTGCAGGTCGTGGCTCTGGTGCTCAGCTTGGGCTTGACTTCTATTTTTCTGAGGGAACAGACTCTCCCATAGCACAACACTCCCTCTCTGTCTTGCCCACTGCTTGCCACTCCTGGGAGTTGGGCCCACTCCTCTCACAACCTCTCCCTTCCTACTGGTCTCCAGGTATTTTCCTTCCTTCCTTGCTATAAGTCGCTACCTCAGCTGGGTCTCATGTCTCAGGATCATTATTAAAGAAAAAAGACCTTCATGGAAATAGATTTTGATTGTTTTTAAATATTTGTATAAAGAAAGAAAGAAAAGAGCTTGAAATTTTGTCAGCTTCTTTTATCCATATCTGCCAAAGTCCTAGTTCTAGGCACTATTCATTTTGATTAAAGGAATTGGAGGAAAAAATAAAGTGAGCTGTTCTAGAAAGGGCTAAATATAGTACCTCATTAACATTTTCCTACTCCAAATTTAGTCATCAGCTTAATTGATTGTTCTCATGAGTTTTTCACAGTGACTGCTTCAATGGCTGTCTTGTTCTACAAAATAAATACATGTGCAGACTTGAAAATTCTACAGTATTTCTGGGAAAACATCACATTAATTTGATAAAGAAAGCAAATGTATTTAATTCAAACCACGTGTTTTTGAGAGTTCTGGAGAATTGTCACTACAAATGTCAGAATATTTCCCATTATTTTAGTACCTGACAGTGAGAGATCTCAATGTGCCATTTAAGGCATATGAGAGTCAGCAATTAGTCCAAACCTCTAATAAAACTTTTCTCCCACTTATGTTTAACAAAAATAGCAAGGCCACTGAAATGCAGACAAAAGAAAAAACAAGACTATAAACTTGAAGTCTGACTCACGAAGAACTGTTTATGAAGAACAAATATGCCCTGGTGCTATATGTATTTTTGCTGTATTTCTATGAGTTCTCTTCCTGTTCTCCCAAAATAATTTTGTATTGAGTAGGAGGAAAGAGGGGAGTTTTGAGTTTGGAGCTGAGAGACTAGATTTCTAAATATGCACTTTAACATCAGTACTAACTTGTACAGTACAATTAACATTATATAACATTCTATCCTCTGAATTTCCTATAAATCATCATTAGATACAAGTTAATTCTAAGTAAAAGACCCCAAAGTCTTTTTTTCAGCTGAATATACCACCAGCTGAATATTTGTTGGGTATAAATATACATATTTATATGTATTATTCCAAAGTAAAGTTTAATGGTTCAAGAAACCATTAATTGTGTAATGTGATAGACATCTTAGGAAGAAAAACATGAAATGTATTTTTCAAAGTTACATATGTATATACACATGAGGGGTTTCTTACTGAATATAGAAAAGTGGGAAAAATGAAGGCTTAGCTGGGAGTGGCATTTTTCCATATGAGTTTGAGGAGTGGCAAAACACACACGCATGAGAGAGGAACAAAGATGGCGGCATAGGTAAACACCTGAACTTGCTGCCTGGCACAACCACATCAAAACTACAACTAAAAGACAAAACGGACATCATCCAGAACCATGGGAAGGCTGGCTGAGTGGAAGTTCAACAACTAGAGGGAACGAGAAAAGAGCATCTAGATTGGTAGGAGGGGCAGAGGTGCGGAAGAGCAGAGGTACAGAGGTGCGCACAAAAAAGGTTGGCAACTAGGTATGCTGTGGTCTTTTTCAATCAGGAGGGAGATACAAACTTCCGACTGCTCTGAACTCCAGTTCCAGGTGAGACTCTGGGGACCCAGATTCATACGGGGAGAAACTGGACTGTCTGGCATTGGGCCGGAACATGAGGGCGGCTTTCTTTCAGAGGTGCTTGCAGCATACATTGTTCCTGCACGGGGTCGCAGGACACAGAGGCCCAGGGACCTATCTGGGGCAGGGCCAACGGGCAACCTGAGACCCCACCCCACCCAATTTACAACCCAACACAAGCTGTGTGCAGCAGCTTTTGCATGTGAATGGCCTGACCTTTTGCAATCTGAAACCTAACAAACTGCAGCTGGGTCAAAGAACTGCAAAACTTCCAAAAGAAGGCCTAGGGCTCATCAGCAACCTGCATTGCTTCATAGCTGTGCCTCATCTGGGCACTTCCAAATCCCAAACAAAAGGAGGAATCTGCAGGTATCTCTGTAGCTCTTGCTGGGTGGCCTCAGGCAGTGGCTGACTTTGCACCTCCTTGGAGATCCAAGAGTCAGTGTACCCAGTGGTGAGAGTGAGACCACACCAGATTACAACTGTTCAGATCCATAAGAGACACACTCAAAGGGCAGACTCAGTGAACACCAAAGCCCCACTGAAGCAAGTCCTGCCCCATAAGGGTGTCTCCAGCACAGTAGTTCTCCCATTGTAGACAAGCTGGTCCTCACAGCCAATTTGCCTGGAGGTCAACTCCTCCCAATGATACCAACAGCCATCAAGGCTTAACTACAGTAAGACTGTGCACACAGCCCACAAAGGGGTTCACCAAGGGTGTCTGTCTCAGGTGACTGGGGAGGCTGAGCCACTGGG
>NW_006295058.1:37561-56942 GCF_000327345.1 Myotis davidii
AAAAATTATGAACAACAAGGTAACAACAAATACTTATCTATCAACAAGTGAATCTAAAAATCAAGTGAATAAAAAAGATGAACAGAATAAACTGGTGGATATAATAGAATCAGGGGCATAGAAAAGGAGTGCAGGAAGAAACTGGACAAAAATCATACACCTATGGACGAGGACAATGGGGGGGGTAAGGGCATGGGGTGGGGTGCGAACTGGGTAGAGGGGAGCTATGGGGAGAAAAAAGAGGAACAACTGTAATAATATGAACAATAAAGACTTATTAAACACACACACACACACACACACACACACACACAGGCATGAAGAAATATACATTTTAGCCTTCTTCCCACAATGTAAGTGAGTCAATTATCTGAAAATAAAGGTGTTGGATTAGATTATGTAGATTTCTCATTTCTATGAAATTTTAGGATTCAATAAATGAGGCTTTAATTTAATTTTTAAGTTTTTAAAATCCTCTCTCAAGGATATGTTTATTGATTTTAGAGAGAGAGGAAGGGACACACATACAGAGAGAAAAAGGTATCGATGTGAGAGAGAAACATTGATCAGTTGCCTCTTATATATACCCCAACTGGGGATGGAAGCAGCAACTTAGGGAAGTGTCCTGACAAGTCATCCAACCCACAACCTTTTGGTGCACAGGACAACACTCCAACCAATAGAGTCACTCCACCAGGGCAGAGTTTTTTGGTTTTGTTTTGTTTTTGTTAGATTTTTTTTAAAGCAATGCAAACAACAACCAAATTTTTCATCTGATGGTGAAATGTGAGAGCTGGACTCTTTATCTTTGTGGTCCTAAGTATACTCAGATTAAAAAAAAAAAAAAGAAAAGAAATTGGCACTCTGCTCCATCTTTTTTTTTTTTTGCTTTTTCTTGATTACTTGACAGTTAGCTCTCTCTTTAAATTCTTTATGAGTCATCCACTAAACTATTAAAAATTGTGCTTAGAGGTTTAGTAAGGGAAGACAATCATAGATAATTTTTTACAAAGTAAGAATATGAAAAACTAGATGATGAAAGTTGTTCAACCTCTTTCAAGGGGCAGCACCAACAGATAAGAACATTTTTTTTTTTCAGATCAACTATCTTTACAGATGAACTAAGAAGATGAGGCCTGATAAGTTTTTCTTGACACGGTAATTTTGTATATGGTTAAAGCATGCTGCCAAAAAGTTGTAAAACCATGCAAAGTTTTGATGGATAATTTTCCTTTACTAGTATTGGTGGTAAAAAGAGGTGCAATTTTCATGCTTAAGTTTCGGGTTTTGGTGGCCTTTATCTCTGGCTCACAGCAAGAAAAGAGAACTTGTCTAAAGTACTCACTGGAGGCTGTAGAGCATTACCTGACACCGTAGAGAGTTGTGAAGTATTGTGACTTAGCAAGGGGGTCCACGTATAATACTGAGGAGCAATTTCATTAACAAGTCCCATTTTGAAGCTTACCTGGCCCTGGTTTGGCCACACAGAGATAAATATTAATCAGAATCCACTTATGTAGATATTCTTATCAAGATAAGCAGAGGCATAATTCAGTAATGAGGAAGTTTTGCAGAGATAGCAAGGAATGATTTTTTAAACAGTAAGCAAATATAGGCTCTGTTGCCCAAACCAGTTCATTAGAATGCACTAGCCCATTTACAACCTCCCTGGTAGGTATGGAACAACCACAGTCACCATGAAAAGATAGAAGAGCCCTAGCTAGTTTGGCTCAGTGGACAGAACATCGGCCTGCGGACTGAAGGTTCCCGATTCAATTCCGGTCAAGGGCACGTTACCTCAGTTGCAGGTTCCAGGGTGAGTGCAAGAGAAAAAAAAAAAAAAAGAACATTTTCTTTCATTTTTTCTAATTGGAATTTTTTTTCTAATTTCTAATCAGCTTACTTTAAAACATTTCATTACGCCAAAACCAGTTTGGCTCAGTGGATAGAACGTCGGCCTGCGGGCTGAAGGGTCCCAGGTTCAATTTCGGTCAAGGGCATGTACCTGGGTTGCGGGCACATCCCCAGTGGGAGGTGTGCAGGAGGCAGCTGGTCGATGTTTCTCTCTCATCCTTGTTTCTAACTCTCTATCTCTCTCCCTTCCTCTCTGTAAAAAATCAATAAAAAAAACATATTAAAAAAAAAAACATTTCATTACTTAAAATTATTTCAGAGGTATATATGCTGCATGAGGAGAATGACTTGTCTGATTATTTTATTCCTAAAAGTCTTGGATACATAGTATTAGTCAAGTAGTTTGTTCATGGAAAACTATTATCCCATGAAGGAGAAATCTTGAATAATTTTAATTTGGAAAATAAAATAACAGTTGCCAGATGTACTACTTTTAAATTATAATTCTCTACTCCAATGTATAAACTTGGTTGCAGATAATAGAACCTAGTCTAATTAAAGTGGTAGGTGATTATTAAGAAATTAGAGGCCCAGTGCACAGATTCGTGCACCAGTAGGGTCCCTCGGCCTGGCCTGTGGGAATCAGGCTGAAACCAGCTCTCTGACATTCCCCAAGGGGTCCTGGATTGTGAGAGGGTGGTTCTTGGGTGACACACCCTGGAATCGGGCTACCTTCTCTCTGATTCTGGGTGCATCACCCGAGAACCACAGCTGCCAAGTCACCGCAGCTCAGCAGCTTCTGCATTGAGCATCTGCCCCCTGGTGGTCAGAGCATGTCATAGCTATCAGTTGGACAGTGGGGTGGTCACTTAGGCTTTTATATATATAGACTAGTGGCCTGGTGCACAAAATTCATGCATGGGCGGTGTCCCTCAGTCCGGCCTGCACCCTCTCCAATCTGGGACCCCTCGGTGGGATAAGGCCTAAACCAGCAGTTGGACGTCTCACTCGCAATATGGGACCGCTGACTCCTAACCGCTCACCTGCCTGCCTACCTGATTGCCCCTAACAACTCTACCTGCCAGTTTGATCACCCCCAACTACCTCCCCCCATCGAACTGCTCCCCCGAAATGTCCCCCCTGACAGCCCGCTCACCCCTAACTGCCCCCCTGCTGGCCTGCTTGCCCCCAACTGCCCCCTGCCCCACTGGCCTGCTCGCTCACAACTGCCATCCCCTGCTGGCCTGATCACCCTGACCGCCTCTGCCTTGGCCCCACCACCATGGCTTTGTCCTGAAGGACGTCCGGAAGGTCTCCTGGTCTAATTAGCATATTACTCATTTATTAGTATAAATATTAGATACTAAATTGAAAACATCTATTTATAAAGATATATGTCCCCTTATGTTTATTGCAACATTATTCACCGTGGTCAAGTTATGTAAACAACCAAAGAATCCTTCACTAAAAGTGATACATATATACAATGGAACACTACTCAGCAATAAGAAAATATGAAATACTGCCATTTGCAACAACACTAAGTGCAATAAGTTACATGGGAAAAGTCAAGAACCATAAGATTTCAGTCATATGTGGGATATAAACCTGAAAACAGCAAATGAACAAATAAGACAAACAAACAAACAAACACTTATAGTCACAGGCAACAGTATGGTGGTTAACAGAGGGAAAAGGGAGTGAAGGAAGTGGAAGAAGAGGGTAAAGGGAGTCAAACATATGAGGATAGAAGATCTGATGTTGGGTGGTAAACATACAATGCAATTTACAAATGATGTATTATAGATGTGTACTACTTGAAATCTATATAATGTTATTTAGCAATGTCACCCCAACAAATATAAAAACATATTAGAAACATAATAGGACTTTTGAAAGAGCTGAGGGAATAAATTTAGGTTCAATTTATGGTAATAATTTCAATCATCTTAGTGGAGAAATGCTACCGCCCACACAAGTACCATAGTACTTTTACTAAAATCAGGCTTTTTCTTTTGCCAAGTCCAGAATCATGCTGATTTTATCACAAGAAATCTGCCAGGACTGCTGACAATCTCAGGGACTCTCCTTCTACCACACCTCACTTGGTGCCTTAGCCCATTTCTAACAAAACTTGCTTACAAATTAAACAGCACACAAGTACATCTGATTAGCAGAAGAACAAACAAAAAGCCACCCAACATGAAAGAGAAACATATAAGTTTAACAAATTCTGCCTTGGAAAGTTCAGTATGTGAGCGACAGCCAATATGTGAGAATGAGGTTCAGAAGCTCGGAGTTGGCCACCAGGAACAGATACCTAGTCTGTGAACCAGGGGTCCTCAAACTATGGCCCACGGGCCACATGCAAATACAAATATTGTATTTGTTCCCATTTTGGTTTTTTTTTACTTCAAAATAAGATATGTGCAGTGTGCATAAGAATTTGTTCATAGTTTTTTTTTTTTTAAACTATAGTCCGGCCCTCCAACAGTCTGAGGGACTGTGAACTGGCCCCCTGTTTAAAAAGTTTGAGGACCCCTGCCAGTGTGAACTCTATTAAACACAACCCACTACTGTGTTGTTATCTTCATAAAGGTTTTCTCTGCTCTTATGGTTTCAATTTGGGTTCTGAAAGCCGGGATAAAAAAAACCAGGAAGTTAAATGGCTGGCCAGTATTAAAATAATGCACAAAAGGTGTCAGGACTTCTGTGCCAAAGTCAGGTTACCTTGTATGGAATTATCTCACTCAGTACATTTTTCAGCATCCTTGAAATGGTGTCATATTCCATTTCAATATGGAAAGTCTAATTTACCAGTTCATGGCCATTTTAACAAAAATCTTATCTCTCAGTTTCCATAACATCTGGATCAAGCCAATGGAAATTCAAAGTTTTCAATGCACATAGCTTTGGGACCGCTGAAATTTCCAGTTTACTTTTAAAGAGTTGGGTACAGAGAGACTACCTTGGCATAGTTATATCAGAATGATCTCCCTATAAACACAGTATTAATTTTCTTTAGGTAATGACTACCTGGATATTTTCTCTAAACCCAGGCAGCTTCTTCCATGTGAATAGAAATATGGAAGAAATCAAAGTTATGTAAGAAAAATATAAGTAATGATGTAAATAAAATAATTCAAATATATACAAATACTATACAACCTATAAATGTATACAAATAAGCATAATATAAATAATATAAGAATACAGGAAATTTGAGTCTAAAGAAAAATTTATTTTTACATTTGAAAAATTAAAAATATTGTTCACATTTCTGATTTCCAGAGAATGAATACATTTTAATGAAACATTTTAGGATCTAACTCAATTTTAGCAGCATTTTTCTCCTTTGGACCAAGTATGTGAGGTAAACAATTCATGCAACTAATAGCATGTGCTCAAGGTTCAGGCAAGCACATAATTTCTTAATGGAAATATTAAATTGCATTAGGAAACACTTATCATGATGTTTTCTTTTTCCATGGCTATGAATAAATTTATGTGAGAATACTCCTAGGCATTTATGATTGTTCCAATATTCCTTTTACAGTGTATGTCCCTAAAAATATTTTCTAGGGCTTATCTCATCTTTTACCAAGCAAAATTGTCTCTACATTGGACCTGCTTCCCTCACCTTCATACCAACCTCTCTGGAGCCTTTTTATATTCCTCATGTCTATAGCCACTTTTTATCTTTTGGAGATTTTTGGTTCTTGCTTTTGCTCAATCTCTTCCTGTGCCACTTTCCCTTTCTTGCTTTTGCTCTACTTGTTTATGTGGCTTTAAAATAACTTTTATAAGGATTTTCTTATATATACTGCTCTCCCATATAAACTCAATGCACTGTCACCCAATGTACTGACAGTGGGCCAGACCTTTAAAGTAGCTATAGTGACAGCAAGAGTAGCATAAAGGAAATGCTAGGATTATGTTTCTTGCATGGTTAAAATGGACAAGTCTTCATATCTTCAGGGACTAGAAAATTTGACTTGAAGGGCTATTAAGCAAGTAGGCTATTAATTCTAAAATTTAGATTATCCTATCTAAAAAAGAAACATGGTAATTAGCATACATCTGCTACCCGTCCCATTGGATAATCAGCGAGATATGCAAATTAACTGCCAAACAAGATGGCGGCCGGCAGCCAGGCAGCTTGAAGCTAACATGAGGCTTGCTTGCTTCAGTGACGGAGGAAACCAACGTTCCCTGCCTGCCACTGCCGGCCTCTGACCTTGCAGTTTGAAACATTGTTACAAATATAGAAGCCCCACCCGTGCAAAAGGCCTCTACCCTATATAGTAAAAGGGTAATATGCCTCCCAGCACCGCGATCAGTGGAGCTGAGAGGCCTTCCGGCAGTGGGATCAGTGTGACAGGGGGCAGTGCCCAAACCCCCTGATCACCCTGCAGCTCTGTGTGTGATGGGGGCGGGGCCACAACCTCCCTATCGGCTCTGCTCTGCTCATGACAGGGGAAGATGCCCCAAGCCCCTGATCAGCCCTGCTCTGTGCCTAATAGGGGGAGCTCCCCAACCCCCTGATTTCCCTGTGGCTCTGTGTGTGACAGGGTGTGGCACCCCCCCATGGGCCCTGCTCTGTGTGATATGGGGTAGAGCCATAACCTTCCCATCGGCCCTTCCCTGAGTGTGAGAGTGGTGGCGCCTCAACCCCCTCATCAACTCTGCTTTGTGGGTGATAAAGTGTGGCGCCCCAACCCCCTGATCTGCCCTGCTCTGTGTGTGACAGGAGGGAGCTCCCCAGCCCCCTGATGGGTCCTGCTCTGTGCGTGACAGGGTACAGAGCCCCAACTCCCCTGATGGGCCCTGCTCTGTGTGTGACAGGGGGTGGCGCAGCAACCTCCCCATGGACCCTGCCTTGAGTGTGACAGGGGGCAGTGCCCCAACTCCCCAATCAGCTCTACCCTGAGCATGACTGAGGGTGGCATCACAACCTCCTGATCCGCCCTGCTCTGTGCATGACAGGGGTTGGTGCCCCAACTCCCCAATCGGCCCTGCTTTGAGCCTGACTAGGGTATGCAACTAGGAATTGGGCCTGCTCTCTGCCACCCGGGAGCAAGCCTAAGTCAGCAGGGCGTTATCTCCCGAGGGTTCCCAGACTGCGAGAGGGCAGAGGCCGGGCTGAGGGACCCCCCTTCCCCCCAAGTGCACAAATTTTTGTGCACCGGGCCTCTAGTCATCTAATAATACAGAAAGAAAACAGGAAGAAACATACTAATCCTATATAATAAAAGGCTAATACACTAAGTGTCCGGTCATCCATTCAACCAATCAAAGTGTAATAAGCAGATGATACAGGAAGAAATGGTGTTTCCCTGGGCATGATGGCTTCCCTGGACTCTTTGTCCTCAGAGTCAAAGAATGAAACCACAGTTGGAAAATGGTATAGCAAAGTTGGAAATTTATTGAAGAACAAGCACAGACTCCCACGTGGGGATGGGGAATAGTCCCACTGAGTCCTTTTTTCCCAAGGTTTATAAAGTCTGCAGATCTCTGTGCCTTGATATCCCCTCTGATGGCCACTACTCCCCTTTGATTTGGTCACTATAGCAACCCTGAGCTCAAAGGTTGAACCTCACGTGGGACTGTGAGGCCCTCCTTCTTTAATTTGTAAATATAGACCTTTGCTACTCCTAGTTCCCTTATCTTATTGAAATGTAACTGCTGACTCTCTCAACTCCCTTGTTTTATGGACATGTAACTGCTGCCTCTCCTAACTTCCATGTCTTATGGAAATGTAACTTTTTCAGCTCTGTAGCCCTGTGCTTTTTCCATGGACCCCCTTAATTTCAAGAGTTCCCTAAACCTGACTATCTCACCCCCAAAACTCCTATTTCTCAGAGGTACTATTTTTTAAAAATAAATGTGTCTTTTATTTTTTTGAGCTAAGTGCTCCAAAATGACTTCTTCACTCTTCTTTTACATGTTAGTTGCATTACTATCTCACTTTGGGTGAGATTTTTCACTGATGACATTGGTGCCTTATTTCCAGCTTCTTATCATGTCTGTGATGGGGCTCAGCATTAGACCAGGATTTCTGTGAGTGGACCTTTCTTGATGTCTCCTAGTTAACCATTAAACCTTTACCTGGAGGACAAGACACAGTGTATTCATTCATTTAATTATCACATGTATTGAGGGAATTGAGGGGGGAGGTAGGCTAGCTTGAATAGAACAGCAGCAAATCTTTATGTGTTCTGACCACTCTTCCTCTGTCCTTGGCTATGGATTACATATGCCCCCATTCCAAGATAGGAGTCTTTCTGATCTCAAGAGATTCACACTCATAACAACACCTCAGCCTGACTGGAAGTGGTGGGTGAAAAGCTTAATCTGCCTGCATATAAATGAGGCTTTGTTTTCCCCAAAAATATCTTTTAGGAAAGTGAAAATTGCTTTATAAATAAATTCTCATAAAATCTTTTTATTTTGCTGAGATATATCACAGTTATTTGCTTTGTAGCCGCCCAAAAGAATGTTTTGAGGAAAGACCTTAGCCTAGAACAATGATAGTTAATACTAGAAAAATCTCATACACAGAGATCTCTCAGCACTTCTTGGTTGTATGACAGATGTGGGCTGTCAAACAATTTCTTCACAAGTTGAGAAAGAAAAAAAAAATTAAATTACTAACTACGCATAATTTCTAAATGTATTCATGTAACTACTTATACTAGGGACATTTCTTTCTTCCTTTCTTATTTTTTTGTTGAAAGTATTAAATATACCCCCCCCCATTGACCCCTTCTAGCTCAGGACTTTTAAAGTAGACATTTGACTAATTTATCCATATTTCTAAAAAGTTTTTAAATCAAGCTGGCAAGAAATTTTGAACTTTCCATTGGAGTTACCTTATATGGGCTACTATACATTTGAACCTTCTCAGTCAACTTTAGTCAACATTAAGGAGTTGCTTTAAGAATGTCTTCATTAGAAACTTTACCTCTAAGATCAGGAACAAGACAAGTGTGCTCACTCACTATTATTATTCACCATAGTACTAGAAGTCCTGGCCACAGAGATCAGAAAAGAAAAAGAAATAAAAAGCCACCATATAGGAAAGGAAGATGTTAAACTGTCACTATATTCAGAAAACCCCAAAGAATCCACCAAAATTAATAGAATTAATAAAAGAATTCAGTAAAGTAGGAGAATACAAAATTAATATACAGAAATTTGTCATTTTTCTACACACTAATGAACAATCATAAGGAACAATAAAGAAAAGTGTCACATTCACAATTGCATTAAAAGATTAAAATACTTTGGAATAAGTTTAACCTAGGAGGTGAAAGACCTGTACTATGAAAACTATGAAACATTGAATAAAGATATTTAAAAAGACACAAATAAATTAATGGGTGCACCATGCTTATGAATTGGAAGGACTAATATTGTTAAAAAGGCTATACTATACAAAGTAATTTGTAGATTCAATGCAATTCCTATTAAAATACCAATGCAATTTTTCTCATAACTAGAACAAACAAGTCTAAAATATATAGAATCATAAAAGATCTGGAATAGCCATAGCATGGTCATCTGGGTGGTTGTTCTGCTCTTAGGCTATTCAGTTGATTTGTATATTATGCTTTTATTGTATTGTACTAGAGGCCTGGTGCATGAAATTTGTGCACTTGGGGGGGGAGGTCTCTCAGACCAGCCTGCTCCCTCTTACAGACTGGGAGCCCTCAGAGGATGTCATAGCGATGGCTTAGGCCCGCTCCCTGTGGCCTCCCTCTGCAGGAGGTGATTGGGCTGATCAGGGGAAGGCTCCAGCCTGATCACCCCACTGCTGCTGCCACTGCCAGCTGCCACAGCCGCCAAGGTGTTTTCATCAACATGGACTCCAGTCCCTTCACCACGAAAAAATGACAACTTTCTTCAGGCATTTCCAAGATGGGTCTTTCATAGGATATGACATTTCATTCTTTCTTTTTCTTTAATATTCACCTGAAGATATGTTTCCATTGATTTTTACAGATCTTGGAAGAGAGAGAGAGAAAGACAAAGAGAAACATCAATGTGAAAGGGATACTTCAATTGGTTGCCTCCTGCATGAGCCCTGACCTGGGCCCTGGCCAAGGAGGAGCCTTCAACCTAGGTACATGCCTTTGATCAGAATCAAACCCGGACCCTGAGGTCGTCAGGTTGAGGCTCTATCCACTGAGCCAAACCAGCTAGGACTAGATATGACATTTCTTAGCCCCTCCAGCAGCGGACCTTAGTTTTTTTCCTCTAGGTGTGTGGTGGAAAAACCCTAGATCACCCTCTTGGATTCTTATTACCCAAGTTACCAAGAATACTGCGAGTAGCAGGGTACAGGAAGCTTAGACAATGAGCGGCCAGAAAAGGTTTTTCCTCTGCAACTCACATGCAGAGGCTCCACTGCATTGTGTCTGCTTGTCTGGGCGGTGTGCTCTGAGCCCCATGGTGGCCACTGAGAGCATGCCCCAAGCCCTACTTGTGTTGTGTCTGCTGTGCTAGGGGCATGCTCCAAGCCATGCGGCGGCCACCGGAGCATGCCCCCAGCCCTGCATTGTGTCCACTGGGCTGGGGGCATGCTGCCTGCCCAGACACCCTCCCTCCCTCCACGGCCAGGGTGCAGGATGCTGGCCTCATTGCCAGGGAGACGACACCAGTGTCCCACCTAGGCCGCTTTGGGTGCCACATCTTTGTGGTGGAGTGATGGTTAATTTGCATATTACCCTTTTATTAGATTAGATATAAGAGTGTTTATGTTGATGTTTTGTGTCTCTTTGTTGTTTGGTTCAATCTGTTTAAAGCTGGGGCACGTCCCATTTTGCTGGGGGCTCAGCTGCTTGTGGACAGGCTGAACATGTGTCAGGGATTGCAGGAACTTTAAGGCATCCGTGGCCAGAAATTAAGGGTTTGAATTTTGAAAGACTTTTTGTCTATGTGTCTGTAATGTAAGTTTGGTCATTGTTCTTTGCAAGCTTAGTTGGCTCTTCACCATTTTATGAATATAGGAATTTCTCTATCTTTGCATTGTGTGGGCTTTGTGCCACTCAGAACCAAAGGTCATTTTGCTGTACTGGGTAAAGATTCTAAGATGCTAAGGTTAATATCCCAGTCAATCCTTTTGAGAGTACTCATTTACTGTAGGGTTTTTTTTTTAATGTTTGTTTATTTCTGTTTTTAAGATCTCATGATGTTACAGTCTACTCAGAAAGAAAAATATGGGAAATAAAACCTTCTAAATTCCCCCAAGACTTTTTCCTAGGAGGACCATCTCAGCAGGCTTAAGGAATAGTAGGGCAGGGGCACTCCCATTTTGCAAAGAAAATTAAGCCTGGGAGTTATCCCTGTTTAATTTTTTTAAAAAAAAATTTGTCAAGACAATGCTGTGGGTAATAATAATTGGCTTTAAAATCTCAAAGTTGTTAAGATATAATAAGTAGATGTAACTATAATGAAGGGTTTATGATAAAGCTTTTCAGTTATAATTATAAATATGTTAATGTTAAAATCCAGTCACTCAAGAAGAGATTGACTATGCTCTCTGTTGTAGGAAGGGGCCAGTGGTCCTTCTCCCTGTAAATGCAGAGAAGCCTAAAAGAGAACAAGGGTGGACAGAGAAATGGGATACCTTGTCTTGCCTTCCCCTCCCTATGTGACCGGGGACAATCTGAGGGAACATCCAAGATGGCCGGTTTACAATCCCAGCCTCCCCTCAGTAGGAGGGCTGTCCTGATAAGTCTCCAACCAGCCAGAGGCCTCTGTGCCACCAGAAACCACCTTTTCTAGGTTGGGAAAGGAGTTGGAGCAGTAAATAAATAAAAACATTCTTCACAGCCTCCTCTTCTCATCATCTCAACCTCCTTCCAATTGACTATTCCCCTTGAGAAAGGTACCCTTGGGAGGAGGGGGAATAGACTTTGTAAATGCTCCACTCACCATTTCAGAAGTGAGGAAACTTAAAAAAAGGAGTTAAAGCCTCTGCTGGAAGACCCACGTGGTTTAGCTGACCAGCTAGACCCATTTTAGGCCCACAAGTGTATATGTGGACTGAATTAATGTCTGGGAATCCTATTCTCAGTAGAAGAAAGGAGAATGATTTGAAGGTCAGCTATGGCTATCTGGGAAAAGGAGCACCTGGCTGGCCCTGGAGTACTTCCAGCAGATGTAAAATTTCCAAACCAGGAGCCTCTGTGGGACCATAACAATGAGGCCCATAGGGAAAACATGAGAGATCAAAGGGTTAAGGAAGCAATTCCCCAGTCTCAGAACCTAAATAAAGCCTTTAATATTTAGCAAGGCAAAGAAGAAGGGCCTTCCGAATTTTACCAAGACTAAAAGATCAAATGAGAAAATACTCTGGGCCAGGCCCTGAGGACCCATTGGACCAAGGATTATTAAAATTACATTTTGTCACCAATAGTTGGCCTGACATCTCAAGAAAACTACAAAAGTTATAGACCTGGAAGGACAGTAGTGTAAAGAGCTGTTAAAAGATGCGTATGTATGTAGAGATGAGATAGGCGGAAACAGAAAGCTAACATAATGCTCACAACTGTAGAACAAGTGGCCCAGAAAAGGGCTGGTCCTAAGGGCCAGAAACGGGCCACAACAGTATGGACAACCCAAAAGAGGGGGAGCATATGCTTCACAGAGAAAAATGAAGAGACCCCTCACTGAGCCTTTAGATTCCAAGGCCAGCTTTCTCACTCCCCTCCCCAAAGAACAGTTTCTTTACTTAGCAGTCCTCATACTATCAGAAGCTAAATTCATTATCACCCAAACCTTAGCATGTTATTGCTAAGGAAAAATGTAGCAGTTTTAAATCCAAGGGGCTGGAGGCTTGGATACTGCAAGTCCTAGAACAGGCTGTAGTGTCTGCCCCCCCTGCCCATTCTCCTTTTCTCTGGCCTCATATGCTTAATTGGTAACATAAAAGCTTTAGAGCATTGCTGGGTTAAATGATAAACATCTAAATATTTCAACAAATTTTAAGTTCACCTGATTTTAGCTTTTATTACAGAAAATCTATAAAGTATATTTAGAAATGTTAATGTAATGTCTTTTAATTGAAGCTGTGTTTCTTGAAAGTAAGAGTATTCGTGAATGTCAATCCAAGAAATAATGGTTGTTTACTTTTTGGTTACTATTGGACAATTAAGATTTTTCTAATTAAATTGGAAGAAAATTGTATGGTTTTGATAATAGAGGACATGGGCATGGACATGCATTTTGAAGAAAAAAAGTGAGTTAAAGTTGTAAGAATGTTTGTGAAAGTTATAGGTTTATAGAGAGAGAAATGTTAAAAGGATTTATGTAAATGACACATGCCAGTAAGCCATGATAAGTACAATAGAGAAACTGAGATGGTTAAACAGAGTAAATCCCATCTTCCCTAAACCAAGGACACGTAAGAGTAAATGATTTGCATTTCGCCTCCCTAACTAGAGGGCAAATAGCTTATATCAACATACTCAGGGAGACAGATAGCACAAATCCAATTAGTGTCATTTGCTGACCACAACCAAGGATAAATGAAGTTAAACTTTTTTTCTTTACCTAAAATTGGCTTTAAGTGGTTCCAATATGCCTTGGAATGTCTCAAGACCTTCCTACAATAGAGACTAGGGACTACATTCTTTTTTCTTTTTTTTTCCTTTCCTTTCCTTTCCTTTCCTTTCCTTTCCTTTCCTTTCCTTTTCTTTCTTTTTTTTTTATCCTCACCTGAAGATATTTTTCCATTGATATTTAGAGAGAGGGATAGACAGAGAAAAATATTGGATGTGAGAAAAACACATTGATTGGTTGCCTTCTGCACTTGCCCTGACCAGGGCCCAAAACAGGAAGGAACCTGCAAACAAGGTATGTGCTCTTGACCAGAATCAAGCCTGGGACCCTTCAGTCTTGCAGGCCAACACTCTATCCCCTGAGCCAAACTGGTTAGGTCTGGGATCAATTTCTAAAGAACAATGTACTGGGTTTCTTTTCCACTTTAATGTCTCTCAGGTTAGAAGGCCTCCTGGCTCAAAGCCCTCCTCTTGAGTTTCCATTTTATCACCATCCACCAGGCAACTATGTTTGTTGTAATCAAAACTTGGAAGGGAAACAAGTTATAACCCTCCTGGAAAGGACCCTACCTGTGTTGCTTACCACAGAGACTACTGTTTGGACTGCAGAGCGAGTATGGACACATCACACATGTGTTAAAGGCAGATATGTCCCATACTGGGACATATCCCCTTGAAATTAATGCTAAAAACTGTGAGGTATCCTAATAACCATCATGTGCTGGGTTCTATTTGCTTTAGGAATTTGGAAAATTGCAAGGGCTTACATTATGGGCTGGGGAAAGATGCACAATCCAGATCGTGCTTACCCAGTTAAGTTATTGGTTACAGATAACTTGAATGACTTGGATATTTTAGCCTTTAGGTCAAAGGATTGGGTAGGACTAGATTTAGAAGTAGAGGTCAGAGGACAAGATCCCCTGGGCCACTGCCACCACCATGAAAATAGAAGTAGGGTATGAGGGAATGAAAGCCTGGTGGAATGGATTAAATATTCTGTACATGCTCTAAATAAAAGTGACTGTTATGCTTGCACGGCAGGAAGGCTAGAGGCCCAAGTGGTCCCATTTCCATTTGGATGGACCTCAGACTAATGGGATAGAATGTGTGCTTACCTTATACCAGGAGGAAACCGTCTGGGGAAATGCTTTCTGTATGTAAGACTCTCTCCCTGTTGTTCCCATCCAACAGAGGTAAAGATCAGGGATTCCCCAAAATGATCCAGTCCCCATTCTCCAACATAAACTGTACCTCTTGCCTCTTAAGGTAGAGGAGACACAGTACTCAGAGTTCATGGGAAATTTATCCAGATGCACAAATGATGGAGTATCCTCAGAAGCTGTACTATGGATACCCTGTGCTGGTGTCTAGTGGAGTTATGGGGGACCCTGACTTGTGGCCTTCCCCAGCACTTGGAGGAGAACTTGTGCTCTGATATAACTGGCTATCCTTTCCACTTTGGCATATTGTAAACTTTTTTCAACAGACAGACAGACTAGGAAAAAGAGAATCCAGGGGGCTCCTTTACTCCCCATATTTACACGGATTCCATTGGGGTTCTAGGAGAAATGCCAAATTAGTTTCATGCTGGGAATCAAATAGCACCAGCATTTGAGTCTGTCCTATTCTGGTGGTCAACTATCTACCGCTTACTATGATGTGCACTGACCACCAGGTGTACATGCTCAAAGCAGGAGCTGCCACCTGGTAGTCAGTGCACTCCCACAGCAGGAGTGCCGCTCAGCTGACTGACCTTTCCTGGTTCCCACCAGCCCGAAGGCAGTCACTTACTCCCTCAGTTGTCGTGCAGGTCTAATCTCTGGAGAACAGGCCAGGCACCAACAAATCAGTGCCACCAGTGAACCAGCACCATTGGCATGATCCCAGCAGCTCTGCCTGCCTCCTGGAAGTTGGCTTTGTGCACCACAACCACTTCCTCTCCCTAGATGCTCCGCAAGGAAGAAATGATATAAAAGCGGCTGCCAGATGGCTCCCAACAACCGATGTGAACATCAGTGCAACGGACCTGGATCCCAGGCCTGCAAGGGCATCCCACAGCCCACCCAGATTGCTGATCGCATCCTGGCCGCCCACCCACCTCAGGATGGGTGCTAGATGCATGCTCATGGCTGGCGAGTGCCACTATAGTGTCATGAGCCTCTCCAGATCAGTAATGGCTGGACATAAGCCCGCAGTGGGTGCAGTGGGGCCAGGATGAGACGGAGCATTAAATAAGAGCAGCAGGCAGCCTTGGACTGCAGGTTTCAGTCCAATCCCCGCAGGCCATGCCTAGGGACCCCATCCATGCATGAATTTGTGCACTGGGCCTCTAGTACTTATTATAATCAGCAGAGGTTTGTCAATTACCCTAAAGATGCTATCAAGGGAATAGCTGAGCAATTAGATGAAATGAGAAGAATGACCTGGGAGAACTGGCTAGCTTTAGATATGGTTCTAGCTGAGAAAGGGGGGTATGTGTAATGTAGGAGGCCAATGCTGTACATTTATCCTTAACAATGCAACTCCAGATGGGACCATCACTAAGGCCTTACAGAGATTGGCAACTTTGGCTAATGAGTTAGCTGGGAATTCTGGAATTCTCCGATCTCCTAGAACAGCAGCTCTCTCTGTGGTTTGCGAGCCCTTTGGGGGTTGAGTGACCCTTTCACAGGGGTCGCCTAAGACCATTGGAAAACACATATATAATTGCATATTGTTTTTGTGATTAATCACTATGCTTTAATTATGTTCAATTTGTAACAATGAAATTAGGGGTCACCACAACATGAGGAGCTGTATTAAAGGGTCACGGCATTAAGAAGGTTGAGAACCACTGTCCTAGAGCAATGATTTGGGAAGTGGGAGGGAATGATGACATTTATATTCACATCCTTAATAATTGTGTTAGGTGTTATGACAGTAATAGGATGTTGCATCATTCCATGTATGAGAGGCCTTATCCAAGGGTTAATTGAGTCTGCATTAACCAAATTCCAGTAATATACCAGCAGAATAATCTCCTTCTCCTAGACACTGCAGAACATGAAAGTCAAAGATTTCTAGCCGAATTTGAAGAAAAGAGTCAAATGAAAAAAAAGGAGGAATTCTGAGAGTGAACCAGTGATCTTTTCTGTCAAAGAAAGGAGCTCGCTGCCATCCTTAGTCCTGCCATTTTTATATGACCTTCAGATTCTCAGGGGGCTGCTATCTTAGGCTCAGTCTTAGCCCTCCCCTTCCTCTGAATTAGCCAATTGAGCAATAATGGATCCCACACTCTGAGCCTTGACCAATCAAGTCAGAGTTCAGAGTGAGGGGCAGGGCAGACCCACCATCAGGAAATAAAACCCAAATGGACTTCTGTTCGGTGTGCTTTGCGCATGATTTCCAACTGGCATACACCCTTCTGAGCAGGAGTAAATTTGTCTTGCCAATCCAGTTTCAAGTGTTTGTCTCATTCCTGTGACTTTGTTGAGAGCATTTCTAACATATACTAATTTAAATCAAAAAGTAAATTTAAAAAAGAGTCTTTCTTGGAACTTGGGTAAGAAAATAAAATAGTTTTGCTTTTTTAAAAATATTGATTTTTAAAGAGAGAGGAAGGTAGAAGAAGAAAGAAACATCAATTAGCTGCCTTCTGAATACACCCTACTGGGAATTGAGCCACAATTCAGGTTTGTGCCCGGACCAGGAATCAAACCAGAAAATTTTTGGTGCACAGGTTGATGCCCAACAACTGAGCCACATTGGCCAGGTTTTTTGTTTGTTTGTTTGTTTGTTTGTTAAATATATTTTTATTGATTTTAGAGAGGAAGGGAAAGGGACAGAGAAATATCAATGATGAGACAGAATCATTGACTGGCTGCCTGCACACCCACTACTGGGGATGGAGCCCACAACCCAGACACGTGCCCTGACCGGGAATTGAACCCTGACCCCCTGGTTCATAGATCAATATTCAACCATTGAGCAACAGATGCCAGGCATGGTGTGTGTGTGTGTGTGTGTGTGTGTGTTTTAGTTGATTTTTAGAGAGAGAAAAAGAGAAGGGAGTGGGAAAGAGAGAGAAATTGCTTTACTGAGGTCTCCCTTGAAAACTCTGCATTTCTCAAAACAAAATAAACAGATTTGCTTCTAATCATTGTGGGGCCTAAAGGAAGAAAACAAATGGCGACCTATTACCATATATAGTAATTATTTAAAATTCTGAAAATTTTTGGAAAATTATATATATTCCTATTATTTTATATTGACAAAGTATGTGACAAAAATTTTTTGTTAGACTAAATTTCTATCAGGTTCCTAAAACTTCTAGGTTTATCTGTGTACTTCCTTGTGAAATCTAGTTTTAGCAAGAAAATTACCAAGTCAGTTTAATTAGAAGCCCCACCCTTAATATCTGACCAGGTTCCTCATTCTCCACCATTCCCCACACAATGTCTGAGCATCCTGGCCTGTATTCAGTAAGAAGCCTGTTAAGTCAGTATATTCAGAACCCCCCTTACCCAATTACAGTAAACCGTCAATTTTTCGAACCTCAATGTAATGGACTTTGGACTTAATAGACAGAATTTCCATGCCATATATTATATATTAATTTTAAAATGTTTTTGAGAAATCAAGATGGCGGCATAGGTAAACACCGGAAATTGTTGCCTCGCACAACCACTTCAAAAATACAAATAAAGACAAAACGGACATCATCCAGAACCACAGGAAGTCTGGCTGAGTGGAAATTCTACAACTAGAAGGAAAGAGAAACGCACATTGAGCCTCAGAGGAGGTGCGGAAGTAAAGTGCAGAGGTACAGAGGTGCATGCCAAAAGGACTGGCAACTGAGGACGCGGCGCACGTGGAAAGGGCTGGCAGCTGAGGACACGGTTGTCTTTTTTAATCGGGAGGGAGTCTCAAGCTCCTGACTGCTATGAACACTAGTTCAGGGTGAGTCTCTGGGGACCAGACTCATATGTAGAGAAACTGGACTGTCTGGCATTGGGCAGAAATCGAGGGCGGCTTTCTCTCAAAGGTGATTGCTTCGATTACTGGGACACTGAGAGTTGGGGCCTCTTAGGGTAGGACTGGGGAGCAGCCATAGCTGCTTGTTCTGCCCTATTGATCCCCTGAGACCCTGCCCCACCCAAGCTGTGTGCAAAGGCTTTTTCATATGAAAGGCCTGGCACTTTGCAAGATGAAAATTACCTAACAAACTGCAGCTGAATCAGAGAGACCCAGAACTTCCAAAAGAAGGTCCAAGGCTCCACACCAGCTTGCATTGCTTCACAGCTAGGCCTCATCTGGGCACCTCCAAACCCCAAACAAAGGAGAGGAATCTCTCCATAGCTCCTGCTGGGTAGCCTCAGGCAGAGGCTAAATTAGCACCTCCTTAGAGATCCAAGAGCCAGTGTACCCAGTGGTCAGAGTTGGACCATCCAGATCACACCTCCTCAGATCCATAAGGGACACACTCAGGGGGCAGACCCAGTGAGCACCAAAGCCCCACTGGAGCAAGTCTTGCCCCAGAAGGGTGTCTTCAGCTCAGAAGTTCTCCCACTGCAGACACAGCTGATTCTCACAGCCATTGGCCTGGAGGTCCAGTCTTCTCAGTGATACCTACAACAATCAAGCATTAACTACAACAAGACTGTGCACAAAGCCCAAAAAGGGGTGCACCAAGAGTGTCCACCTCAGGTAATTGGGGAGGCTGAGCCACTGGGCCCTGTAGGACACCTAACACAGAAAGCCACTCTATCAACACAGGAAAGCATAAAAAATGTGGAGACAAAGAAACAGGTCACAAATGACAGAAATGGAGGAAAGCAATCTATCTGGATATAGAGTTCAAAACAATGGTTATAAGGTTTTTCAAGAATTTTTTAGAGACCGCTGATAAATTTAGTGAGACCCTCAAGAAATCTAGTGACACCAGAACAGGTTTGGCTCAGTAGGTAGAGCATTGGCCTGTG
>NW_006295058.1:57795-62036 GCF_000327345.1 Myotis davidii
TGGAAAAGGGTGTGGGGGTTTTGGGAAGAGACTGGACAAAAATTGTATACCTATCAATGAGAACAGTGAGTGGCGGGGGTAAGGGCAGAGGGTGGTGTGGGAACTGGGTGGAGGGGAACTATGGGGGGAAAAAAGAGGAACAACTGTAATAATCTGAACAGTAAATATTTAATTTAAAAAAATGATTTTAACCAAGATTTGCTTAAAATTAAATTAACAGGTTATTTTTGGTTATGAATTCACTGTTATTTTTTAAATATGCTTTTATTGATTTCAGAGAGAAGAAGGGAGAGGAAAAGAGAGATAAAAACATCAATGATAAGAATCATTGATCATTGGCTGCCTCCTGCATGCCCCCTACTGGGGATCCAGCCTGCAACCCAGGCCTGTGGCCTGACCAGGAGTTGGACCTTGACCTCCTGGTTCATAGGTCCATGCTCAACCACTAAGTCACACTTTTATTTTTTACAAATTTTAGTGAATAGGCCATATGTTGTAAAAAACACTAGTAATGTCACCAATCTAACTAAATATTGCAATATGGTGACAGAACAAGCTTTGATTATGGGTGGTGGGCACATAGTGCAATATACAGATCTTATAACAGAAATCCACACCTGAAATCTATATGATCCAACTAACCAATGTCACCCCAATAAATTCAATAAAAAATAGTACATATTTACAACTATAGTCTACATATTTAAATCCAAAAGTCACCTTTTGCAAACGTTTGGTAAATGATTAACAAGTGATCATACTGCATAGAGCAAGGTAATTGGTTCTGTCGTCAAGTGGCTGACTTTCTGTAGCAGTTTTACCATCTGCTGGCTAATGTTCCCACGTGTGCTAGGCCATGCCCAGCCATGAGCATTTCTTTACTCAAGGTGACTGCTGAATGCACACATTTACTAGGCTTATTCAGTATAATTTAAAATTACAGTAATACATATAGAAAACTTTTCTGTGAAATTAAACTTTTCATACATACTTAATTTTACTGGTAGTTACACAAATGTGTCCACATAAGTAAAGATAAGTAAACCAACTAATTTGTCAATTTTTTAACATACACATTCAGAAAACCTACTTTACTATATAATGGACTTTTAGCTTTAAAGGACACCCCTCACCAAAATTAGCCCCTTATATTGAGATTTTATTATAATATCTTTTCATCCACTGCCTCCCCGCGCCATGGCTATAAATTGCTATTTTCCCGTGCTATATTTGGAGTTGAGCCCTATTTCTCTCCTCCATTATAAAATCCCATAGCCATAACCCTATACTTGAATAAAGTTGCCTTATCATCTTTAACAAGTATCATTGTATATGTTTTTTGGACAATACTTTCATTAAAATAAAATTTAAAAAATAATTGCATCTATGAGTCTATTTCAGTGTTGTTTGTTCATTTATTCTCTTCTTTATATTCCACATATAATTGAAATTATATGGTATATAATTTCATTTACCTTTTCAGCTCTGACATACCATTTAGCATAATACTCTCTAGGTCAGTGATGGCAAACCTTTTGAGCTTGGCGTGTCAGCATTTTGAAAAACCCTAACTTAACTCTGGTGCCGTGTCACATATAGAAATTTTTTGATATTTGCAACCATAGTAAAACAAAGACTTATATGTTTGATATTTATTTTATATATTCAAAATGCTATTTAACAAAGAAAAATCAACCAAAAATTGAGTTTGCGTGTCACCTCTGACATGCGTGTCATAGGTTTGCCATCACTGCTCTAGGGCCATCTATGCCAGGGGTGGGCAAACTTTTTGACTTGAGGGCCACAATGGGTTCTTAAACTGGACCAGAGGGCCGGAACAAAAGCATGGATGGAGTGTTTGTGTGAACTAATATAAATTCAAAGTAAACATCATTACATAAAAGGGTACGGTCTTTTTTTTTCAATAGTTATATTCATTTCAAACGGGCTGGATCCATCCCGCGGGCTGTAGTTTGCCCACAGCTGATCTATGCCATTGCACATGGTAAGATTTTATTATTTTTATGGCCAAGAATATTTCATTGAATATATGTACCACAGCTTTTTTATCCATTCATCTATTGATGGCTACTTAGATTTCTTTCATGTCTTGTCTATTGTAAATAACACTATTTACACTAGTCTATTTCAGTAAACACAGGGGTGGGTTTTGGGAAACTGGGAGAAAAAGATGAAGGGATTAAGTATAAAAAGGTAGTTACAAAATAGTCATTAGGATGTAAAGTGCAGCATAGGTAATATAGTCAATATCTACACTAATAAAAGACAAACATGCAAATTGGCTGTACTTTCGCTACACCTTAAGCCACACTCACCAGCCAATCAGAGTGACTATACGCAAATTAACCCAACCAAGATGGTGGCCGGCAGCCACGGAGCTGGAGAGAGCAGGAGGCTTGCTTGCTCCAGTGATGGAGGAAGCCAAGGTTCCCCGCCTGCCACGGCCAATTCTCAGCTCCACTGAAAGCAACAAAGTTTCAATTATAGAAGGTAAATACCTGCTTTCAGCCAGCCATGGCCATGGAGCTGGAGCGAGCAGGAGTGGGTTGCCCCTGGCGAGGGAGGAGGGGGTGTGGCCAGCCTGAAAACAGTCATCAGCCCCTCACCCAGGCTGGCCAAACCTCAACGGGGTGAGGGTCCCCACTGGGGTGGACATCCTCTGAGGGGTCCCACACTGCAGGAGGGCAAAGGCCAGGCTGAGGGACCCCCCAAGTGCACAGATTTTTGTGCACCAGGCATCTAGTTATAATAATAACTATGTATGGTGCCAGATGGGTTCTAGAAATATCAGGGGAAAGACACTTTGTAAAGTATATGATGTCTAACCACCATGTTGTATACCTGAAACTGTACAAAATGATATTGAATGTAAATAAATAGTAATAATATAAGCATATTTTTTTGAAATATAATGGTAAATACCAGAAGAATGAGCTAAAAGTGGCTGTCTCAGAGCACAGGGATTTGCAGGTGGAGAGGTATTTGCAGGGCAAGAGACTGACTGCTATTTTTCCATTTTTTTGGTATTTTATTTAACTTTATTTTTTTACATGTAATAAATATTAATATTTCAAGAAAAAATATTTTAATTATATTACATGCCATAACATTAATATTTAAAGAAAAATATTTTAAATACAATAATATTCCCAAACCTGTACTAACATAGCATAATATCACAAAAGTTGTAGGAAATATTAAAAATCTGCCAATAACAGGATTACTTCCATTATGTTCTAAAATACTTTTTCTTCTGGCTCTAATTTGTTTCATCAGTTTATGTTGTCCATTATATTCCACAAATAAGTGAGATCATGTGACATTTATCTTTCTCTAATTGGCTTATTTCTGCTTAGCATAATGCTCTTCAGATCCATCCATGCTGTTGCAAATGGTAAGAGTTCCTTCTTTTTTACAGCAGCATAGCATTCCATTGTATAGAGGTACCACAGTTTTTTAATCCACTCATCTGCTGATGGGCGGTTCGGCTCTTTCCAAATCTTAACTATTGTAAATTGTGCTGCTATGAACATAGCAATGCATATGTCCTTTCTGATTGGTGTTTCTGATTTCTTGGGATATATTCCTATAAGTGGGATTACTGGGTGAAATGGGAGTTCCGTTTTTAATTTTTTGAGGAAACTCCATACTGTTTTCCACAGTGGCTGCAACAGTCGCATTCCCACCAGCAGTTCATGAAGGTTCCACATCCTCGCCAGCACTTGTCATTTATTGATTTGTTGATGATAGCCATTCTAACAGATGTAAGATGCTACCTCATTGTCATTTTCATTTGCATCTCTCAGATGATTAGTGACTTTGAGCATGATTACATGTCCCTTGGCCTTCTGTATGACTTCTTTTTTTTAAAACAGAATATGATTTATTTATTACACAAGATTAATACAACCAAAAAGTAAAACACCAGAAAATAATAACAAAAAACATGGTATTGCATTTGCAATGCATGAGAAATAGTTAACATCTTTAGTCATAAACAAGCTCTTAAAAACCAGAGACACTATAATAATGCAAGGAAACTGGAAAAATAAAATGAAAAAGTACAAGTGATGATTAAGCAGTGAGCACATACAATTTTGCTGAGCAGTGATGGAGAATAACTTCTCTGCAGTGTCAGTGGGCAGAATAAAAACACTCTTAGAAACTTTTCTACCAAATTGGAGTTAACTTAATCTCACTTCAAAGTGCAGCAGAGGAGA
>NW_006295058.1:62682-64511 GCF_000327345.1 Myotis davidii
GTCTTCATTTATCTGCCCAGTTTCTGTCTTTATCCCCACTTCCAGAATCCATGGTGCTAAAACATGGACCAGGTAAAGCTGTGGAAGAGCCAGAAGAGAACCGGCCTCCCGGCTTCTGCTTAGGGGAAGAGTGGAGAATGCTGCTGGGGGTGGCCTGGGCGGATGTTGGGGTCCAGCCCCAGCTAGTCCAGGGGTTCCCAAAGGTGTGGACGGAGTCCACGAAGACGGAATGACACGGAGGCAGCGTTCAGTCGATCAGCATAGCCAGGTTCTGTCTTTAGGTTCTCCAGCTAGGTTCTGTCTGTATGACTTCTTTTGAAAAGTGTCTATTTAGGTCCTTTACCTATTTTTTGATTGGATTGTTTACCTTCATTTCGTTAAGTTGTATGAGTTCCCTGTAAATTTTGTAGATTAAACCCTTATCAGACGTAAGCATCTGAACTTGCGATGGGAAGATGGCTGCCGAAGGGAAGGCAGACTGCAAGACAGTGTGAGAGTGAGAGAATGAAAGGAGTATGTGTGGACGTACCTAAAGTGTAAATTTGTGGGTGAGCGATAGCTATACTCCAGGGAGTATACTGTTGGAGACTGCCGGATTGGGCTCCCCTAACCAGGCAGCCTCCATTGCTGCTGAAATCTCTCCCAGAGCAGCCAGTTCAGCCGTGGAGACCTCGTCACCTTGATTGGCTGATATTGCAAGCATATACATCCAGAAACCCTGCAACCTCGGCACCCAGGGTCCAGCTAGGAATCTAGGAACACCGGATCTCAAGCAGCACGAATACTTGGACTCAGACAGCCCTGCTCCTCCTCATGGAAAGGTCAGATTTTGCCCAGATAAAGATGCAGTTTGTAATTCAGGTCAGAGAGGTACGCTCACGGGGAGGAAGTCTGAGCCTCACAAAGTCCTTGGCCATTGAGGCCAGCATGATCCGTGAGTGTGGAAGGGGTCCCGCAGGGCTGCTGGCAGAAGGGAACTCTAAAAATCAGCCCAAAGATGGACTGGGTCCAAAAAAACAGCCTTGGATTTTGCCAGTATGCTGGCTGCTTAGTGCCAGGGTAGAGAGGATGTGTGGAGGAGACTTCGGGAGAATTGTGCACTCTGGCTCTATCTGTTGTTGTTGTTGTTTTGCTTTTTGTTTTTTGTTTTCTCCTTAAATCTTTGCTTTTGGTTATTAAACCCACTATATAGGATCGCCCAGTTGGAGTCACTCACAGAGACTGCAGAGGAAAGTAGTTTTTGTGGAACCTGGGAATCAGAGCTGGGAGTAACGACCAAGGAACCAGCTCTAGGGCAGTTAACGCTCCTAAACCAGTATTAAGCGTGATAGAGAAAACAAAAACTAAATACTGGCTAGAGAGGACTTGTAGCTTCGGAGGTCAATCCAGAAACACTGCCACCCAGGGGCTGAACCACGAACTGACTCTTCTGTAAATATAAATAAAGGCAGACTGGGAAACCAAGAAGTAATGCCTGCTTTAAAATCAGGACTGTGGTTTACAATACAGAGGAACAATGTATCGCAGGGAACTTCAACACTCTCCTGAATACCTGACAGGACTAAGGCATGCCAAACAGAAGAGTACATTTTTATTGTTTTCACCTTATACTTAAGAAACTATATGTTTTTTCTTTTTTCGTCACCTGATTGTACCTTTTCAATTATTACATTTTTATTTTACTTATTTTTTTAAATAAATCTTTATTGTTCAGATTATTACAGTTATTCCTCTTTTTTCTCCCCATAGCTCTCCTCAACCCAGTTCCCACCCCACCCTCTGCCCTTGCCCCTCCCACTGTCCTCATCCATAGGTGTATGATTTTTGTC
>NW_006295058.1:65993-66757 GCF_000327345.1 Myotis davidii
TTAATTTTCAGGTTGCAGAAGGCCAGAGCATTCATATGCAAAAGCCTCTGCCGTAGCCTGGGTGGGGCAGGGTCTCAGGTAATCAACAGGGCAGAGCAAGCAGCTATGGCGGATTCTCAGCCCTGCCCTGAGGGGCCACACACCTCACTTCTCAGTGTCCCAGTAATTGCTGCAAGTACCTCTGAGGGAAAGCCGCCCTCAAGTTCCGAGTTCTGCCTGCAGCCAGACAGTCCAGTTACTCCCCGTATGAGTCCTGGGTCCCCAGAGACTTCCCAGAACCAGAGTTCAGAGCAGTAGGAAGCTTGTGACTCCCTCCCAATTAAAAAGGACAGCCGTGTTCTCAGGTGCCAGTCCCTTTCTGCGTGCGCTCAAGCCTCCGCACCTCTGCACTTTACTTCTGCAGCTCCTCTGGGTCTCAGTGTGCTTTTCTCTTTCCTTCTAGTTGTAGAATTTCCACTAAGCCAGCCTTCCTGTAGTTCTGGATGATATCCGTTTTGTCTTTTCGTTGTATTTTTGAAGTTGTTGTCGGAGGCAGCAATTTCCAGTGTTTACCTATGCCACCATCTTGGTTTCTCTTCCCAGTTTTAATTTTTTTGAGGTAACTCCATACTGTTCTTCATAGTGGCTGCACCAGTCTGCACTCCCACCAGCAGTGCATAAGTGTTCCTTTTTCTCCACATCCTCTCCAGCACTTGTCGTTTGTTGATTTGTTGATGATAGCCAGTCTGACAGGTGTGAGATGGTACCTCATTGTTGAAATTTCT
>NW_006295058.1:67164-70498 GCF_000327345.1 Myotis davidii
TGCGAAGATCTGGAAACAGCCTAAGTGCGCATCAGCAGATGACTGGATTAGAAAACCATGGTACATCCATACAATGGAATATTATGCTGCTGTAAAAAAGAAGGAATTCTTACCATTTGTAACAGCATGGATTGAACTGGAGAGCATTATGCTATGTGAAATAAGCCAGTCAATGAAAGAAAAATATCACAAGACCCCACTCATTTACAGATAATAAAGGCCATTATAAACTGATGAACAAAAATATAGAGGCAGAGCAGCATCGACCAGACTGTCAAACTACAATGGGAAGGCTGGGGAGGGTTGGGGTGTGGGAGGCGGGGTAAGAGATCAACCGAAGGACTTGTATGCATGCATATAAGCATAACCAATGGACACAAGACACTTGGGGGAAGGGAAGGATCGGGGAATGTCAAGGGGGAAAAAAAAGGAGACATATGTAATACTCTTTGTAATACTTTAAGCAATAAAACAAAATTAAAAAAAGAAATGCAAAAAAGAAAAAGGAAAATAAAATAAAAGAGAAAATATAAGCATCTACAAAAATCTGAGTTGTTAGAATAAATATAAGTAAATATGAAAAAAAAACCCTTATCAGAGGTAACATTGGCAAATATATCCTCCCATGCAGTAGGTTTTATTCTTGTTTTGTTTATGGTTTCTTTTGCTGTGCAGAAAATTATTTTTAGATGTAGTCCCATTTGTTTATTTTCACGTGAGTTTCCATTGCCTTAGGAGCTGTATCAGTAAAGATATTGCTCCGACATATGTCTGATATTTTGCTGCCTTTGGAGTCTTCTAAAATTTGTATAGTTTCCAGTCTTACGATTAAGTCCTTTATCCATTTTGAGTTTATTTTTGTGTATGGATTAAGTTGCTGGTCTAGTTTTATTTTTTTTTTCATGTATCTGTCCAATTTTCCCAACACCATTTAATGAAGAGACTGTCTTGACTCCATTGTATGTTCTTGCCTCCTTTGTCCAATATTAATTGAGCATAATGGCTTGGGTCGATTTCTGAGTTCTCTGTTAGTTCCATTGATCTATATGTTTGTCCTTGTGTCAATACCAGGCAGTTTTGAGAACAGTGGCTTTCTAATATATTTTGATATCTGGTATTGTGATCCCTCAAACTTTGTTTTTCTTTCTCAGGATTTCTGCAGCTATTAGGGGTCTTTTATATTTCATATGAATTTTTGGAGAGTTTCTTCTGGGTCTATGAAATATTCCATTTGTAACTTAATGGGGATTGCATTAAATCTATAATTTCTTTGAATAGTATGGAGATTTTAATGATGTTGATTCTACCAATCCATGAACATGGTATATTTTTCTATTTGTTTATGTCTTCCTCTGTCTTTTTTCAAAGTTCTGTAATTTTCAGAGCACAAGTCTTTTACTTCCTTAGTTAAGTTTACTCCCAGGTATCTTTAATTTTTGGTGCAATGGTAAATGGTATTATTTTTTTAGTTTCTCTTTTCGTAAGTTCATTATTGGTGTATAAAAAGCTATAGATTTCTGGGTGTTATTTTTTTACCCTGCTACATTGCCAAATTCATTTATTAAGTCTAGTAGATTTTTGATGGAATCTTCAGGGTTTTCTATGTACAATATCATGTCATCTGTGAATAATGACAGTTTTGTTTCTTCTTTTCCAATTTTGGATGCCTTTTACTTCTTTTTGTCTGATCACTATGGCCAGCACTTCTAGTACTATGTTGAACAGGAGTGGTGAAAGTGAGCATCCCTATTTTGTTCCTGTTCTTGGGGGAAATGGTTTTAGTTTTTGCCCATTGAGTATGATGTTGGCAATAGGTTTGTCATATAAGGCCTTTATCATGTTAAGATCTGCTCCCACTATTCTCACTTTGCTGAGAGATTTTTATAAAAAAAATGGGTGTTAAATGTTGTCAACTGCTTTTTCAGCATCTATTGATATGATCATGTGATTTTTATCTTTTAATTTGTTTATGTAATGTATCATTTTTATTGATTTGTGAACATTGTACCAGCCTTGCATTCCTGGAATAAATCCCACTTGGTCATGGCTTATGATCTTTTTAACATATTGCTAGATGTTATTTGCTAATATTTTTTTGAGGATTTAACATCTATGTTCATCAGGGATATTGGCCTGTAATTCTCTTACCTTGTAGTTTCTTTATCTGGTTTTGGGATTAGGATAATGCTGGCCTCATAAAAAAAGTTTGGAAGTGTTCCTTCCTCTTGATTTTTCTGAAAGAGTTTGAGGAGTATAGGTATTAGTTCTTCTTTGAATGTTTGATAAAACTCCTTTGTGAAGCTGTCCGGATCTGGGCTTTTGTTCATGGGAGTTTTTTTGATTACTGCTTCTATTTCATCAGTTGTTATCGGCCTATTCAGGTTTTTTTTATTCTTCCTGATTCAGTTTTTGGAGATTGTATTTTTCTAGGAATTTGCATATTTTATCCACAGTGTCCAGCTTGTTGGTATATAGTTTTCATAGTATTTTCTTACAATCATTTCTATTTCTGTGGTGTCAGTGGTTACTCCTCCACTTTCCTTTCTTATTTACTTATTTGGGTCTTCTCTCTGTGTTTCTTGATAAGTCTGGCTAATGGTTTATCAATTTTGTTTATCCTTTCAAAGAACCAGCTCTTGATTTCATTGATTTTTTGTATTGTTTTTTTAGTCTCTGTGTTATTTATTTTTGCTTTAATGCCTATTATTTCCTTCATTCTACTTACTCTGGGGTTTACATGTTGTTCTTTTTCTAATTCTTTAAGTTGTAGGTTTAAATAGTTTATTACTGTTTTTTGTTGTTTATTGAGGTAGGCTTGTAGTGCTATGAACTTCCTTCCCAAGACTGCTGTGTCCCAAAGATTTTGGTTTATTGTGTGTGAATTTTCATTTTTTCTCCAGGAAGATTTTGATTTCTTTCTTGATCTTGTTGGTAACCCATTTATTGTTTAATAACATGCTATTTAACCTTCATGCATTTGAATGTTTTGGGGTGTTTTTACTGCAGTTGATTTCTAATTCTATTCCACTGTGATCTGAGAAGATGCTTGATATGATTTAAATCTTCTTGAACTTATAGAAACCTTTTTTGTGTCCTAACATGTGGTCTATCTTTGTGAATGATCCATGTGCACTTGAGAAGTATGTATTGCCTGCTGCATTGGGGTGAAATGTTCTATAAATGTCAATTAAATCTATCTGATCCAGTGTGTCCTTTGGAGTCTCTTTTTTCTTGTTAAGTGTTTTTCTGGAAGATCTATACAGTGAAGTCAGAGGGGTATTAAAGTCACCTACTATGACTATATTGTTGTCAATCTCTTTGTTAAAGTCCTCTA
>NW_006295058.1:71346-72010 GCF_000327345.1 Myotis davidii
TCCACAACAGCTCGGGCCTCCAGTCAGCCAGCACTTCCCTCGGGATGCTGCTTGTCTGCCTGAGAGCCCCTGCGCTGCGCTTGTAATAAAAATCCTCTTGCTTTTGCATCAAGTTCCGGTCTCCGCGTTTGACTTGGGGTCGTCGCCCTCTCCGACGGACTCCCCGGGGGTCTTAGGGCCTTACAATAGGTAGTTATTTATTGCCATTATATTTCTGTATGGCTAGGTTTCTCTCTCTGTTTCTTCTTCTCATTACAGTTATCCCTTTAACATTTCTTCTAATGCTAGCTTGGTGGTGATGCATTCCTTCAGCCTTTTTTTTTTTTTTTCCTTTTTTTTTGTCTGGGAAGCTCGTTATTTGACTGTCTGTTTTGAATGACAGCCTTGCTGGATATAGTAATCTTGGTCTCAGGTCCTTGCTTTCCATTACCTTGAGTACTTCTGTCTGGCCTGCAGAGTTTCTGATGTTATTTCTGTCTGGCCTGCAGAGTTTCTGATGAGAAATCAGGTGTCAGCCTAATGAGAGCTCCTTTGTAGGTAACAGTTTGCCTTTCTCTTGCTACCTTTAAGATTCTCTTTGTCTTTAATTTTTGGCATTTTAATTATGATGGGTCTCGGCATGGGTCTATTGGTTTCTTCTTGCTTGGGACTCTCTGTGCTTCCT
>NW_006295058.1:72132-77367 GCF_000327345.1 Myotis davidii
CACACCTATTCGAATATTGTTACATCTCATGTTGTCCCACAGCTCCCTTAAGCTGTCCTCCTGTCTTTTAATTGTTTTTTTCATTTTTGTTTTCTGATTAAGTGATATTTTCAACTCCTTCAAATTCACTGATTCAGTTCTCAGCTTCCTCTTATCTGCTGTATATTCTTTCCAATGTGTTATTTTGTGTTATGTCATTCTTTATCTCAGACTGTTCTTTTTTCATAGTTACTATATATTTTTTCATGCTGTTGAGCATCTTTACCATCATTACTCTGAACTCTGTTTCAGATAAATTTCTTATCTCTGCTTCATTTATCTCTTCTTCTGGAGAATTCTCTATTTCTTTCATTTTGGGGTTCTTTGTCTCCTCATTTTGGCTTCCTGTTTGGGTTTGTGACTATGTATTAGGTCAGCGGGTATCAACCTGTGGGTCGCGATCCCTTTGGGGGTCGAACGACCTTTTCACAGGTGTCGCCTAAGACCATCGGAAAACATATATATAATTACATATTGTTTTTCTGACTAATCATTATGCTTTAATTATGTTCAATTTGTAACAATGAAATTGGGGGTCACCACAACATGAGGAACTGTATTAAAGGGTCACGGCATTAGGAAGGTTGAGAACCACTGTATTAGGTAGATCCTCTACATCTCTCAATCTCTAGTGCAGGACAGTGTTAAAGGCTGTTTCTGCCTAATTAGATCAGGCAAATATTGAAAGCCTCCAGAGATCACCTCTGCCCTCAGACTGATAGAATGCCGACTTGAATTGACCCCAGGCAATCATCCTCAGGTGTGGTGAGAGTTTTTTCCAGCAGAATGAAGCAGTTGCTTCTGCCTGGAGGCTAATCGTTATTTTTAATCTCTTAAGTGGCCTCAGGGCAAGGTGTTTTCCAATAGGGTGTGTCAACTATTTTCCCCCCAGGCAAGGGAAATGTCTATGGGAAAGATGTCCTTCACTGGGTGAGAGAATGACTCAGCTTAGGAAACTTGGGGTGTCTGCCCACTGGGCTCTATCCCTCAAGTCCCCAGTCTTGGCTTCTGCCTCCAGTCCACTTCATCTTCCCTCTGCCAGAGACAAGGTGGGTGGCTCCACAGGGAATTTTGTACATTGGCCCTTCAAAATGGTGCCTGAATTTTCAGCTGTTACTCTCTGCCAGACAGTGCCCCACTGCTTTTCACAGCCAGATGTTATATGGGTACCCTCCTCAGTTTTGGTGCTCTCTGCTGGGTGGCCCAGCTTGGGGATTAGATCCCAGAATTCTCAGTGGCAACTGTCCACAGCTGAGATATCTCTCGGAGACTTCAGTTGCTCTCTGTAGGCACCTGGGCAGCCCTTTCTTGCCTCCGCCCCTCCTCCTGTCTCTATGCAGTCTCCTCTTTCAGTCCTCTCATGTCAGGGTTCTCTCCTTTGAGTTTTTCCATTGATTATTTGGGAAGTTTTTTCTGTATTTTAGTTGTAATACCAGTTTGTTCCTGGGAGCATGTCCATGCAGCATCCACTTACTCTGCCACCATGTTTAATCTCCGAGACTGCTATTTTTCTGTGTATTTTTGCATTTTTTAAAAACTTGCTTATGTATGAACTCAATAAAAATAAAAATTTTTCTTAAAAGAAAAATATACTTACAAAAAAAGTGTTTTTTATGTGACTGGAAAGTCATCAAAATTCCAGAGAATAATTGGACTTTTATTATTATTCATGTCTGGATGCTCTGGTGGTGAGTCAACAATGTTTGGCTGAGTAATTAAAAAGACCTGCATTATTAACAAAGTCTCAAATTTTTCCATAAAATAATCTCTATTGCGTCTATTTTAGCAAAATCACTAATCATGATATAATTGAGATCTTACACATAATTTGTGTGATGCATGTAAAGCCAAATTAGACAGCCTTTCGTTAGGCATTGTAGTCCTTAGTTTTCATTTTGAAAAAATATTTCACTCTGCTAAATTTTACATAGCCGATGTTAAAGGTTGAATCATTTCTCCTGAACTTTATTTGTTAAATTTAACCCCTTTAAATTTGCTACTTTGTCCTGCAGAATGTGACCTTGTTTGGAAATATGACTGTTGCCAATATCCCTAATCCAATATGACTGGTTTCTTTATTAAAAGGGGAACATTTAGGCATGGATGCACATACAGGACAAATGTCATGTGAAAATGAAGGCAGAAATCAGGGTGGTGCATCTACAAGCCAAAGAAGAGCATAGATTGCCAGCAATCACCAGGAATTAGCTAAGGGTGCTGGAGAAGATTATTACTCAAGGTCCTCAAAAGGAATCAACCTTACCCACACTGTGATCTTGGACTTCCAGGCTCCAATTCTAAGAGACAGTTTCTGTTCTTTAAGCCATCCAGTTAGTAGTGCTTTGTTATAACAGGCCTACCAAACAATATACCATGTTTGAACTTTGTAAGGGGATTATGTATAACCTGTTTTATTCATTTATTATTTATCATTAATTTATTTATTAATTTATTTTAATATATTTTATTGATTTCAGAGAGGAGGAGAGAGATAGCAACATCAATGATGAGAGGGTATTATTTATTGGCTGTCTCCTGCAAGTTGGGCTGAACCTGCAACACAGGCATGTGCCCTTGACTGGAATCAAACCTAGGATCCTTCTGTCTTCAGGTCGATACTCTATCCACTGAGCCAAACTGGCTAGGGCAGTGGTTGGCAAACTCATTAGTCAACAGAGCCAAATATCAACAGTACAACGATTGAAATTTCTTTAGAGAGCCAATTTTTTAAACTTAAACTATATAGGTAGATACATTGTTATTAACTTAATTAGGGTACTCCTAAGGCTTAGGAAGAGACACACTCAAGGGGCTAAAGACCCGCATGTGGCTTGCGAGCCGCAGTTCGCCGACCAAGGGGCTAGGGCTGTTTTATTTTTATTTTATTTTTTATTGATTGGAGAGAAAAATATCACTTTATTTTTCTGCTTATTTATTCATTCATTGATTGCTTGCTTCTTGTATGTCCCTTGACTGGATATCCAATCTGAAACCTTGACAATCTAACCAACTGAGCTACCTGGTCAGAGCCTACAACCCGTTTTATTGATAAAATTATAATTTTTTGTTTTCTACAAACTTCTCTACTTATATCATGCTTTCACCATCTCTTAAAATCGAAAGTTATATAGTTCTATTACATACATGGGAGCTGGGCTATTTTAAAGAAGACCAAAAATAGTAGAATGCTGCTCAATTCTTTCAAAGTGCTTTTCAAATGAGATAAAACTTTCATCTAGTGCAATCAAAAAGTACTTGCTATAAAAATTATATCTTAGTAAGTATTTCATTAAAAGAAAACTACTTACAATTCCAGGGTTCTATTTCCATTTGGTTGCCAATGCCTAGAATCTATATTTAGCTTCAAGAAAGTTACATCCAGACCTACATTTACACAAGTTTAAGAAGAATGTGAGTTGTTTAATATTGTGAAATGTTCCCAGCCTCTGTGTGCAACTGTTATAAAGAATCAATGAGTTTGTAAATAAGTCTGGAACCAAGAACAAAAAAAAAACAAGAAAATAGATGGTTGGCACTATTGAGAAACAAATCTTCATTGTGCTAGAAATATCACACACAGAGAATATGAGATAAAAAGATTTTACAAGTTAAATAATTTGTCTTTTTTTTTCTCCTCTAGTGTCCCAACTACAAAATCCTGCTTGAACTGTGAAGCAGCACCCATCTCTTAAGGCCCAAATTGTAGCCACTTATGGTGGTCAGATGCATACAGCAAAGGCTGTGGACCAGTTTTCCTGGGGTCTGAGTGGAGCTCTCAAAGCAGATGTTTAGTGTTGTGCCAGTGATGAGCACTGAACTCTGTGTGACAGAGGTCTTATATGAAGATTAATGAATGTACCTCTGTGTGTTTCTGATTCACAAGCTATAAGAGACTCCAAATGTGGGGCTCAGGACAGGAATTCCTCCTCTGGAGTTTGTGATGCTCATTAGAGTATTTCTACTTTGCTCAGGGATAATTTCTGCCCTCTTTCCAGTCCTTGTCTCTTCAGCCTGAGGTTGTCATGGTGCCATTCAGAATTGTCTCATTTATTACTTTCAGAGATTAAAAAAAGCTACATATGTCCTCTATTTATTTGCTATCAAGTTTTTTATATCTAGCACATATTTTTCAGAGGCTGTGTGTATATGAGTGTGAGAAAGGGGGGGAGAGAAGTGTAGGGGAGGAGAGATGTTACCACCACTTTTATTAAGAATGAATATATTCTTTTTAGTTCTTTTTTATTTATTTTGATATGTTTTTGAGGAAACCAAGAGAAAAATATGCAGTTTCTGTTGACTATTTTAAACATTCCTAGTTACTTTCAATTTTTTAAAAAAATATGTTTTTATTGATTTCAGAGAGGAAGGGAGAGGGGGAGAGAGATAGAAACATCAATGATGAGAATCATTGATCATTGGCTGCCTCCTGCACACCCCTTACTGGGGATCGAGCCCCCAACCCTTGCATATGCCCTGACCAGCAATCGAACTGGTGACCTCTTGGTCCCTGGGGAGAGGAAGGGAGAGGGAGAGAAGACAGAAACATCAAGGATGAGAGAGAATCATTGATTGGCTGCCTCCCCCGCACCCCTTACTGGGGATCGAGCCCCCAACCTGGGAATGTACCCTGACTGGAAATTGAACCCTGACTTCCTGGTTCCTGGGTCAATGTTCAACCGCTGAGTGACATCAGCCAGGCCTGGTTACTTTTTAAATCTAGAATTTTTTTAAAAAATTCATTGTATTCAGCACAACCAGGCAAATTTAAGTACCTTAACTAGATTATAAAACTTCGCATAATAAATAAAAATAAAAATGTATTTATTCTGTTATATAACATAAATTATTTGGGGCTCCCATGTTTCTTTATCTGTATTTTAGATTGTGGTCTAAAGCATTTAAATAATTATAATAACATGACATTGGAATTAGGACAGGGAAAAAGTAAGTGGAAATGAAAGTGCATATCTTTTGTCTGACAGCTGGTAAGTCTTGTTTAGAAACTGTTCAGCTATTAATGGCACTATTATGATAACACAACAGTGTCACCATGTAAAGGATATTTCTTCAGGTTGAGGAGCAATGGTATGCTAGTGACATATTGACAAACTTGTTTCAGTTAGTGTTAGTTAGTGCCTTATATAATCAATAGAGGCCCAGTGCATTTGTGCACTCGGGGGGGGGGGGGCCCCTCAG
>NW_006295059.1:0-482 GCF_000327345.1 Myotis davidii
GAACTGCTTTCATTGTGTCCCATAGGTTTCGGAATGTTCTGTTTTCATTGTCATTATTTTCCAGGATGGTTTTGATTTCTTCTTTGATATAATTGGTATCCCAATCAATATTTAATAACATGCTATTCAGCTCCCACGTGTTTGTGTATTTTGGGTTCTTTTATTGTAGTTTATTTCTAATATTATGCCATTGTGGTCTGAGAAGATAGTTGGTATGATTTCAATCTTCTTGAATTTGGGGAGACTTTGCTTGTTACCCAATATATGGTCTATTTTTGAAAATGTCCCATGTGCACTTGAGAAGAACGTATATTCTGCGGCTTTGGGGTGAAATGTTCTGAAGATGTCAATTAAGTCCATTTGATCTAGTGAGTCAATTTAGGATTGCTGTTTCTTTGCTGATTTTTTGTTTAGAGATTTATCCAGTGGTGTCAGTGTGGGTATTAAAGTCCCCTACTATGACTGTGTTGCTATTGATTTAT
>NW_006295059.1:1672-12246 GCF_000327345.1 Myotis davidii
GTCTCTCTCTTGCGGCCTGTAAGATTTTCTCTTTGTCCTGAACATTTGCCATGGTAATTATGATGTGTCTTGGTGTGGGTCTTTTCGGGTTCACCTTGTTTGGGACTCTATGGGCTTGTGTGACTTTTTTCTTCCCCACCTCAGGGAAGTTTTCTGATATTATTTCTTCGAATAGGGTTTCTAATCCTTGTTCATCTTTCTGTTGTTCTGGTACCCCTATTATTCGTATGTTGTTTCTTTCCTTTGGGGGTTTCTTTGTCTACCCATGTTTGATCTTACTGACATATCTAGACGTTGAGTCGTTCAGTGGCTGCTCCCTGGGTGGCAGTGAGTCCTTGGTCTGTGGTTGCTCTTCAGGCGGTTGCGGAAGCAGCTGCTCTTCAGTTGACGGCAGCTCCTCAGGTGGGTGCTGTTCACAGCTGTGGTGGCTCTTTTGGCTGGTGCAGGGAGGCTTCACCCACAGCTGCTGTTCCTCAGACAGAGGGTGTGGTGATCAGGAGGCTGCTGTTGCTTTGATCTTTATGTGAGAAGAATCAGGGCTCCACATAGTCGCGCTGTCCCAGATCCATTGTTTCCAGGTTAGCAGCCGATCTCTGGATGCCGGGTCTTTGGATGTACAGTATACGTTTCCAATAATAGCCACTCAAAATCGCTCGATCTCCGCAGCTGAGCTGGCGCTCCTGGAGAGATTCCAGCCGCAGTCTCCAACCATCTGCTTTCTCCAGGATTCCTCCGCCTTTCCCAGCTACAAACTGTCTCTCAGCTGAATATCATCTGTTTATTTGGGCTGTATGTTACCTGCTTCAGCTGCTCACCCTAACAGCTCTGGGACAAGGTATGGGACATGCCCATCTATACCTCCGCCATTTTCCTTCTTTGTGTTTGTTTTTACTGTAGTTGATTTCTAATTTTATGCCATTGCGACCTGAGAAGATGCTTGATATGATTTCAATCCTCTTGAATTTGGAGAGACTTTGCCTGTGTCCCAGTATGTGGTCTATCTTTGAAAATGCCCCATGTGCTCTTAAAAAGAATGTATATTCTGTAGTTTTGGGGTGGAATATTCTAAAGATGTCAATCAAGTCCATCTGATCTAGTGAGTCATTTAGGATTAATGTTACTTTGCTAATTTTTTTGTCCATAAGATTTATCCAGTGATGTTAATGGGGTATTAAAGTCTCCTACTATGATTGTGTCGCTGTCAATCTCTCCCCTGATATCTTCCAGTAGTTATTTTATGTATTTGGGTGCTCCTACATGTGGGTGCATAAATGTTTACCAGAGTTATATCCTCTTGTTGTATCGATCCCTTTAGAATTATGAAGTGGCCTTTCTTGTCTTTTTTTATGGTCTTCACTTTGAGGTCTATTTTGTCAGATATTAGTATTGCCACCCAAGCCTTTTTTTCATTTCCATTTGCCTGATAGATATTTTTCCATCCCTTCATTTTCAGTCTGTGTTAGTCCCTTGTTCCGAGGTGAATCTCCTGTAGACAGCATGTTTTCTTATCCATTCATTCACTTGATGTCTTTTGATTGGAGCATTTAATCCATTTACATTTAATATTATTATTGATTGGTACTTGTATGTATCCATTTCTGTACTTTATTCCTGTGTTCCTTCCTCCCTTTATATTTCTACTTTTTACAGCATTCCCTTTAGCATTTCTTTCATTGCTGGCTTGCAGTGATAAATTCCCTTAGCCATTTTTTGTCTGAGAAGCTCCTGCTTTCCCCTTCAATTTTGATTGATATTCTTGCTGGATAGAGTATTCTTGGATTCAGTCGTTTGCTTTGCTTCACTTTGTATATCTCCTTCCATTCCCTTCTAGCTGGATGTGTTTCTATTGAGAAATCATTTGATAATCTGATGGGGGATCCTTTGTAGGTAACTTTGTTTATCTCTTGAAGCCTTTAAGATTCTCTCTTTGTTGTTAACATTTGCCATTGTAATTATGATGTGTCTTTGTGTCTTTTGGGATTTATCTTGCTTCACACTCTCTGTACTTGTGTAACCTTTTTTTCCCCATATCAGGGAATTTTTATGTCATTATTCCTTCAAATAGATCCTCTAATCCTTGTTTCTCTTCTTGTCCTTCTGGCAGTCTTATATATGTATGTTACTTTGTTTTGTGTTATTCTGAAGCTCCCTTAGGCTCTCCTCCTTCTTTGTAATTTTTTTCTCCAGTTGCTGTTAAGATTAGGCTTGTTTCTCTACCTTATCTTCTAACTCACTAATTCAGTCCTCTGCTTCGTCTAGTCTACTGTTGAAACTTTCCATGGTGTTTTTGATAGTTTGTTGATTTTCTCATCCATCCCGTTTATGAATTGTACAGTCATTACTCTGAATTCTTTTTCTGTCATTGTGCATGCTTCTGTTTTACTTCCTTTCTTGGTGATTCCTCATTTTCTTTCCTCTGGGGATTGTTTTGTTTTCTCCCCATTCTAACTATCACCAGAAGTTTCAAACATTGAGTTGCATCGGCCTGGGCTGTGTGCAGTGGGAGCTTTGCACCACCCGAGTGTCACTGAAGAGTTCTGACACCAAGACATGTGGCTGTCATGGGTTGGTTGGAGCCATGCTCACCCAGGATCAGAGTCACCAGCACTCAGTGTGGCTTCATGCATGCACCTAAAATCAGGGACCCTGCCTGCACCACACTGAAAAAGAGACCCTGCTAGTGTGTGTCAAAAATCTGAGTCCCTACCCTAGCTGGTTTGGCTCACAGAATAGAGCATCAGCTTGGGGACTGAAGAGTCTCAGGTTCGATTCCAGTCAAGGGCATGTACCTTGGTTGCAGGCACATCCCCAGTAGTGGGTGTGCAGGAGGCAGCTGATCGATGCTTCTCTCTCATCGATGTTTCTAACTCTCTATCCCTCTCCCTTCCTCTCTGTAAAAAATCAATAAACTATATTTTTAAAAAAATCTGAGTCCCCTAGCACTTGCAAGGAGTCAGAGTCCCCCGGTGCCTGCACCAAGAATCAAGTGTCAGAGTCTCTGTTGCTTGGTGTGACCTCGTGCTGACAATCAGTTTCCCTGTGTGTCCATGAGCCAAGAATTGGAGTCACTGGCTCTTAGTGTGAATGCACTGGGAATCAGGAATCCCAGCCACGAGCTATGCGAAACAAAGCCAAGTCTCCGGTGCTCAGTGCTGCTTCTTGCACAGAGAATCAGGGTCCCTGGTCTGCTTGGGGGACTGGGTTGTATAGTCCCACTGTGTAGGCAGGAGTTTCACTCCTGTGCTGTGCAAAACAGACTTCCATGTACACTTGCCCAAAATTGAAGTCAGGTGGCACTGCCACCCTGCATGGGAGTGGGGTTTGGTCACCTGATTGCATTGTGGGGAACAGATTCCCAGTGACTGCACACATGCCCAGGCTCAAATTCCCATAGCTGAGCTGCAGCCATGTGTGAAGGGTGGGTGTAGCAGTTCCTATGGCACTGCAGCAAGCCTGCGGGAAGGGGGATGGGTTCCGTGACTCACAGAAATCTGCATCTGGGATGTCTGGATTCTTGGTGTCTGTGAGTCTGCCGCTGTGGTTGCAGGTCTTTGTCCCTAGTGGCTGTCAGGTATCGGTTTGCGTTTGAGACCATATTGGGTGGTTCTGAGGCTAGGATCCTAGTCTCAAGCAGTTCTGTTTTTCAAGATGGTGTGGTTTCTGTGCCTGTGCTGGCCACCCCGAGTGTCTGTGGTTTCAGCGGGGTTTTGCCATCTGAAACTGCCAGGTTTGGCAGCCCCTTGGAAGACCTGCAGGATCTAACTGTCCCTAGCTCATACACTCACACACCACCCACATCTGCACATTCCTCTATTGCTCCCTCACTCTCTCCCTCCCTACCTTCTTGCCAGTTGCCATCTTCCATCTCCCAAACCACCCATTCTTAATGCCCAGTGGTCTCCCAAACACATAGTTTCCAAAGTATTGCTCTCAGCACCATGTTATGTCATCCCAATCCACACAACATTCTCATTCCAGAAATTGGTAAGATGTACATAAATGATAGGCCAAAGTATGATTTCATGGCTCAAGCATGGATGAAGAAGTACACCATGTAATTTAACAATAAACTAGTGACCTGGTGCATAGATTCATGCACATTGAAAGGAAATTAATTAGAAGGTGGCCAGTGGAGCAGGACTGAGAGGGATGGGCCAAACATGCCCTGGAGCCAACCTCCTAAGGTCCCTCCCTTCCTGGCCACACCTGGGGTGGCACCATGGCTCAAGAGGCATCTGCAGAGTGAGCAGGGTCCCTCTGGCAGGTGGGATCCCTCAGCCTGGCCTGTGGGGATTGGGCTGAAACAAGCTCTCCAACAAACCCCGAGGGGTCCTGGAGAGTAAGAGAGCACTCTGCAAAGTTGCTGTCCTACATACAGGGTGTGGACCACAAATGTGACTGTGCAGTAAACCAGATTCGGGCCAAAATTGCCCCAGCAACAACATAACCTATGGTTGAAGGTGGAATTGCTTGGACCCGTAAGAAATTGGGCTCCCTCTTCTCTGGTTTTGGGGTGCATCATCAGAGAACCAATGCTGCCGAGTCACTGCAGCTCAGCAGCTCCTGTGTTGACTGTCTGCCCCCTGGTGGTCAGTGTGCATCATAACTACCAGTCGGATGGGTGGAGGGACACTTAGCATATTAGCCTTTTATATCTATAGTCTAGATGCCCTGTGCATGAAATTTGTGCACTGGGGGGTGGAGTTCCCTCAGCCCAGCCTGCCCCTCTCACAGTCCAGGAGCCCTCAATGGATGTCCTACTGACGGTCACAGTCCGGCAGCAGAGGCTCAGAGCAGGTGTCCCGTGTGTGAGTGTGTGTGTGTGTGTGTGTGTGTGTGTGTGTGTGTGTCGCCGCTTGGGGCCTGCCGGTGGCGGATCACTGTGGACCCATACGGGCTGCCTGCTGTCCGGGTCGCAGATAGCAGGCCCGGATGGGCTGCACATGGGGCTACTCACGCTGTCCCGCCCTGCCTGTAGTATGCAAATTAGCCACCATCTTTGTTGGCAGCTAATTTGCATATTGTGCTGATTAGCCAATGGGAGGCATAATGAAGGTACAGTCAATTACCATCTTTGTCTATTATTAGATAAGATAATACAATCACCTTAATAAAACAATTAGTTCATGTGGTTGCCTTTTTACTGGTATCTATGAAGCAAAGTTTTCCCATCCTTCTGGGCATAGGTTGTACACCTCCCACATCAGGGTGTGTGTGGAAGGGGTGGAGGGAGGCATGTGGTGGGGAGGCAAGGGGGTGGGGCAAGTTTGGAAGGATGGGTGAGTGTGAGACAGACCAGTTTTATTCTTCATTTCACTAAAAACTTTCTTGACTGATTTAAGATTGGAAAAGCAAAAGCAAGGGGGTTGTGTCTTTAGGATGAGGAGAGCAGTTCCACCAGTAAGTGGGATAATTTTAATGAGGAGTCCTGTAGAACTGACAATGCTGAGGAAACACTGGATGGGGATTAAAAAGTTAATTAGGCATGTATTTTTTTTCTGAAAAAACAGTGTCTTCAAGTGTTTTGTTTCCTTTTGAGCAAGATTAACTCATATCTATATTAACCCATATCATCTACTTTGAGGTCTAAATTAACTGGACAAACATTAAGTGAATTAGGAGTTCTTAACAAAATAAAATGATGTGTTTTGTTCCCAGTCTTCTCTCCCTCTAGCACCTTCACTCCACATCATTTTGACCACTCTGCCTCTCCCACACTCTGGGTTGTACCCCCCTTCCCAGGACATACCTACCTTGACCTAAGAACATTCAACCTGTAGAGAATTTTTGTAAAAGTTATTTGAGCCAAACAGAGGATACACTTGGAAGCAAGATCTCAATAGACTGAAAAAAAATGCTCCTCATAATGACAGTCAGCAGCTTCTTTTACACATTTCAAATTAAGGAGGGAACATAGGGAAGATTACATGAAGGTGGGAGAAAGCAAGGAGGGGAGTGGATTACAGGATAGTAACCAAGATTATGTGCTCTCTTGAGAGTGGGTACCCATATTTCAAAGGTGTGCTAACCAAGATGCACAAGAACAATTGATAGGGCTTGCTTAAGGCAAACACATACCTTTTTCTATAAAGGTTATAAGCCTGAGGTATGGTAACCTAGCATGACCTGCCCAGGTAGGAATTTATGATCAGCTCACCCTGTGAGGTTATTTTCCACGGAACTCCTTTGTGTGTCCACACCTACTAGCTCCAATTTATCTCTATCTTATTTTCTCAAGAGCTCTGTGGGGTCTGAGATCTCTCTCAAATCTAAAGCCCACATGTGAGCCAGTCAGTTTCATGGAGGCTGTGGAATGACACAGATCCTTGGTTAGAGGCACAATTTTATTCAAGGCCCAGCAGGTAGCATGAGTTTCCCCTGGCCTTCAAGACCAGACCCAAGGGAGAGACAAAGAATAGACCACATAGTGCTGCACACACAGTGAATTTGTGTCCAGCTGAGTGACCACAAGTTTAAGAACCTTCCAGCCTTTGAAAGAAGAATTCTAGCAAACCTGACCAACTTTTTCCCAAAGAGAGATACCATCCTCAACCTGTTCAGTAAACAACTCTGTCCCCTGCCCTGGAGGGAGCTCTAACTTCCAAGGCTGCTTGCTATACAAACACCCTTGAAACTAATAGTCCAGGACACATCCTGTCACATGTTGTGAAGAATGGCACCCCATCAGTCTTAACTGCTTGGATCTATTTGGTTGTAAGGGTTAAAATTAATCACATGGAAATACTTTTCCTTATTTTTAAAAAATGCAATTTTCCCTTTAGTATCTGTACATTCAGGACTGTCTAATCAGTGCAAAAAGCAGAATACTACCATTATTACCAGAAAGGGGCTGGGCCCAGAGTGGGTCTTCCTGACACCAGGCTGTAGTATGTGGGTTCTTGACTTTGTGCAGGAAAGATTTCACAACAAAAGTCCAGGTCATTTTGAGAGTACATTTATTAAATCTGGGGACAATGAAATAAGGAAGGACATAGGTAGAAGAGGGGACAGGAGAAAGCTTAGGTGGGCTTGCTTTGGCTCACTTGGAAGCCAGAGAAAAGGGGGCCTTGGAGACCGGCTCAGGGGGTTAGTCCTAAATGAGCTGCCACTGCCCTTTGCTCTCCTGTTTGCAAGTCTGTTGGGTGCTTTAGAGTTTAGGAGATGCATGCCTGTCCAGAAAGAAGAGGAGGAAGGAAAAGGCATGGGTGTGAGCCTGGAGGTAGAGCGTCCACTTGATCCTTCCTCTTGAGGGTTTTAAAGGCTGGTAGTTTAGGGGAAATCTAAGGGAAGGATCTCAATAGAATATTTATCAGCTTTTCCAGATGCACCTTTTTAGGTTCATGGTCTCCACTGATTGGTCAGTGTCAAGGCAGGGGGGCCTTAGTCATCACAGCTGGTCTTGGCATCACCCTCCTGGTTTAGCTACTTTTCTAAGCCTGGAGCTGAAATACAACTGAGACTTAGATATTATTTCTAAGGAGGAAAGGTCAGGGAGTCTAAACTTCATGGCCAGTTATATGCTAGGGGAGGAAAAGCCACTCTGGGAACATGTTCTGATACTAGTTTTGCCCATTGCTAGGCACCTGGGACTTTCCACCCCATGAACTTCTGTATCTGTCTATAAATTGCTCGGACGGGTTTGTTTGTTTGTTTGTTTTTTGGTTTTTTCCCCCCTGCTATGTCTCAGTTTCTCTATTGTACTTACCAAGGAATTTTCCTAGCTTCTTACTATCCTGCCTCACCTTTAGTACCTTTAAAAACATTTTATAATTTACTCGTTTTAAGGGCTGGAAAGAGACTATAATTATAAGGAAAAACAAAAACATCAGTGGATTAAGATTTTTAAGTATTGCCCTAACTGGTTTGGCTCAGTGGATAGATCATCGGCCTGTGGACTCAAGGGTCCCAGGTTCGATTCTGGACAAGGACATGTACCTTAGTTGCGGGCACATAGCCAGCAGAGAGTGTGCAGAAGGCAGCTAATCGATGTTTCTCTCTCGTCGATGTTTCTAATGCTGTATCCCTCTCCCTTCCTCTCTTCCTCTCCCTTCCTCCCTTCCTCAATAAAATACATTTAAAAAAAAAGATTTTTAAATATTTGTTAAAATAAGTGTGTAAGTATATAGATTATTTTTCTGCACCAGTTACTAAACCCTCAAATATAAAACTGCCTTTTACCTATACTAGTACATTTGGGCAGTGCTGCCAAATAGTATTGTTGTATATCAGTGTGACCACGCAAGTGGATTTTTTTTTGTTCAATTTAAAATAACTTTAAATTAAAATATTAAGTAAATTGATTACATTGAGATAGCCATGTAGGACCAGTGGCTACTGTATCAAAAAATTAGAGCTTAAGGTAGGCCATATGGATGTTTCATTTTATTGTAATTCAGGCAATCAATAACAGCTGAAAACAAACCAGAGGTGGAAGAATTTACCAGGGGACTTACTAGAACTAAGCTGAGACTCTGAAAAAGTGGGGAGAATGTCCAGTGAAGACAAGGGGAGAGTTCTACAAGACTGATACTTTAGCTATTGTGTAAGCAACTGAGGATTTGGGTAACATGGGAATGTTTTTCTTTATCGTTATCCTCCTCCCCTCCAATGACTCATTTGATTTTTATGATCAAAGGCAACATGGCAAAAGCATAGGTGTTTGAAGCAAAAATGTGTGTTCTAACCCAAGCTCCTCCAGTAACTAAACAAATTAGTTAAACCCTATGAGCCTTAGTTTCTTCAAATACTAAATGAGAATATCTGTAACACTTCCTAGAGTTTTACAAATAAGATGGTGTATGAAAATCACCTAACCTGTAACATTGAATATATATTCAATAATGGGTATTGACTTAATTGTTTCTCTTCTTTATACATATTTTTAAGGTAATCTTGTGCTTAGCTGCCAGCAAGATGGTTTGACTGAGAAAATCTATATTTCCCATATCTCTAGGATATCTGAGAGAGAATGCAGGGACTGTGAGAATCTGTGAATTAAATAGATTTGGGAATTCATGAAAGGGTGCATTGATAAGGGTGACACAGAATGTATCATCTGCCCTGCCCCATCCTCCCCCACCAACATTTTTTTAGGGAGACACACAAATTTCAAAGTATAAGAAAATCAATTTGAAGGCGGGTTGAAAATGCAGATGTTTGAGTCCCACATCTAAAGGGGTCCAGTAATCTACATTTACAATAATAAAAAATGATTTGTAAGCAGATTGAAAGTGACCACACTTTGTTAGACCTTGGATAAAATTGCACTGCCTATTCAGTTATTATTACTTAAAAAACAGGGTGAAGATCTGTGTTAATAAAGAATGCCAAGATTTAATGCATTTAGATTTGTTACCAGCATAACTCTTCTTTAAATTATATATAACTATTGATTGATTTACTTTACCTGGAAACTTCTTTGTGGTCTGCACGCTTACTTAAACTCTCACCCACATTTTTACTTCTATTTTTAAAAAATATTTTAAAAACATTGATTAGAGAGAGACATAGACAGAAACAGGGATAGAAACACTAGTTTATAGTTCCACTTATTTATGCATTCATTGGTTGATTCTTGTATGTGTCCTGACCTGGGATCAAAGAAAAATAAAAATGTTTCTATGAACATTACTGACAATGCTCAAATTCATTTCTGATTATAGATATGGCTTAACTACTTTATAGCTTTGCAAATAAGAGAATTTGAGGTTTCCAATGTCATTACAAATTGCATGAAAGGCAGGAAAAAATACTGTCTTTTTTAATGTCTAAAGTTTTGCATATACCTTCTTTATCCCCAGTTGACAACCAACAGCCATTCCCACCCCAGGCAAGCCACTACCTCCCCCGTGTCTGTGTCCATTGGTTATTTTAATATGCATGCATACAAGTCCTTTGGTTGCTTTCTAACCCCACTTCCCCTGCCATTTGTCTCTGGATCTATTCTTGTTCATCAAATCTGGTTGATGATTATATCCATATATGAGTGAGATCATGTTATATTTATCTTTCTCTGACTGGCTTATTTCACTTAGCATAATGCTCTCCAGTCCCATCCATGCTGTTGCAAAGGGTAAAATTTCCTTCTTTTTTATAGCGGCATAGTATTCCATTGTGTAGATGTACCACTGTTTTTTAATCCACTCATCTGCTTATGGGCATTTAGGCTGTTTCCAGATCTTAGCTATTGTAAATTGTGCTGCTATGAGCATAGGGGTGAATATATCCTTTCTGATTGGTGTTTCTAGTTTCTTGGGATATAGCCCTAGAAGTGGGATAACTGGGTCAACTGGGAGTTTCACTTTTATTATTTTTTAATTTTTTAATTAAATCTTTATTGTTATTGTTATAGTTCCTCTTTTTTTCCCCTATAGTTCCCCTCCACCTGGTTCCCACCCCACCCTCTGCCCTTACCACCCCCCACTGTCCTCATCCATAGGTGTACAGTCTCTTCCCACACCCCCCACACCCCTTTCCCCCCAAGAATTGTCAGTCCACTCACTTTCTATGCCCCTGATTCTATTATATTCACTAGTTTATTCTGTTCACCAGATTATTTATTCACTTGATGTTTC
>NW_006295059.1:14081-18805 GCF_000327345.1 Myotis davidii
TTGTTTTGATTTGCATCTCTCGGATGATTAGTGACTTTGAGCCTATTTTCATATGTTTCTGGGCCTTCTCTATATTCTCTTTTGAAAAGTATCTATTTAAATCCTTTACCCATTTTTTGATTGGGTCATTTATCTTTCTTTTATTAAGTTGTATGAGTTCTCTATAAATTTAAGAGACTAAACCTTTATCTGAAACATCATTGGCAAATATGTTCTCCCATTCAGTGGGCTTTCTTACTGTTTTGTTGATGGTTTATTTTGCTGTGCAGAAGCTTTCTATTTTTGTGGTAGTCCCATTTGTTTATTTTCTCCTTAGTCTCCATTGCCCTTGGAGCTGTGTCTGCAAAGATGTTGTTACAACATATGTCTGCTATTTTGCTGCCTAAGGAGTCTTTAGGATTTTAATGGTTTCCTGGAGTACATTTAGGTCCTTTAGCCATTTTGAGTTTGTTTTTGTGTATGGTGTAAGTTGGTGATCTAGTTTCATTTTTTGCATGTCTCTGACCAATTTTCCCAACACCATTTATTGAAGAGACTGTCTTGACTCCATTGTATGCTCTTGCCTCCTTTGTCAAATAGTAATTGAGCATAATGGCTTGAGTCGATTTCTGGGTTCTCTGTTCCGTTCCCTTGGTCTATATGTCTGCTCTTGTGCCTGTAGTTTTGAGAACAGTGGCTTTGTAGTGTAGCTTGATATCTGGTAATGTTATCCCACCTACTTTGTTCTTCTTTCTCAGGATTGCTATGGTTATTCAGGGTCTTTTTTTATTCCATATAAATTTTTGATCCCCTCAACTTCATTCATCTTTCTCAGGATTTCTGTGGCTGTTCAGGGTCTTTTTTTATTCCAGATGAATTTTTGGAGAGTTTGTTCTAGATTTTTGAAGTATGCAATTGGTGTTTTAATGGGGATTTCATTGAATCTGTAGAACCTTTGGGTAATATGGATATTTTAATGATGTTTATTCTACCAATCCATGAATATGGTTCATTCTTCCATTTGTTTATGTCTTCCTATATCTCTTTTTTCAATGTCCTGTAGTTTTCCAAGTACAGGTCTTTTACCTCCTTAGTTAAGATAATTCCTAGGCATCTTAATGTTTTTGGGTGCAATGGTAAATGGGATTTCTTTTTTCATTTCTCTTTCTGTGAGTTCATTATTGGTGTATGAAAAGGCCATAGATATCTGGGTGTTAATTTTGTATCCTGCTACATTGCCAAATTTGTTTATTAGATCTAGTAGTTTTTTGATGGAGTCTTTCGGCTTTTCTATGTATAGTATCATGTCGTCTGTGAATAATGGCAGTTTTACTTCTTCATTTCTAATTTGGATGCCTTTTATTTCTTCTTCTTGTCTGATCGCAATGGCTAGTAATTCCAGTACTATGTCGAACAGGAGTGGTGAGCCTGGGCACCCCTGTCTTGTTCCCATTCTTAGGGGAAATGAGTTTAGTTTTTGCCTATTGAGGATGATGTTGGCTGTAGGTTTGTCATATAAGGCTTTTATTATGTTTAGATATGATCCCTCTATTCCCACTTTGCTGAGAGTTTTTATCAAGAAAAGATGTTGGATTTTGTCAAATGCTTATTTTGCATCAATTGATATGATTTTTGTCTCTTAATTTTTTATGTAATGTATTACATCCATTGATTTGCAGATATGGTGCCATCCTTGGATCCCTGGAATAAATTCCACTTGGTCATGGTATATGATCTTTCTAATGTAATGGTGAATCCAATTTGTTAGAATTTTGTTGAGGATTTTAGCATGTACGTTCATTATAGATATTGCCTGTAGTTCGCTTTGTTGGTTTTTTTATTTGGTGTCTTTATCTGGTTTTGGAATTAGAGTAATGCTGGCTTCATAGAAAGAGTTTGGAAGTGTTGCTTCCTCTTGAATATTTTGGAATAGTCTGAGGAGTAAAGGTTTAATTTTTTTTTGAATCTTGATATAACAGCCCTGTAAAGCCGTCCGAACCAGTGATTTTGTTTGCTGGAAGATTTTTGATCACTGCTTCGATTTCCTTGGTAGTTATAGGCCTTTTCAAGTTTTTTATTCTTCCTGATTGAGTTTGGGAGCTTGTATTTTTCTAATAATATGTCCATTTCATCTAGGTTGTCCATATTTTTTGGAATAGAGTTGTTCATAGTATTTTTTCATAATACTTTTTATTTCTGTGGGATCAATTTTCACTTCACCTCTTTCATTTATGATTTTGTTTATTTTTGTCCTCTCTCCTTGCTTCTTGGTGAGCCGGGCTAGAGGTTCATTAATCTTGTTTATCCTTTCAAAGAACCAGCTCTCGGTTTCTTTGATCTTTTGAATTTTTTTTTATCTCTATCATTTATTTCCACTCTGATCTTTATTGTTTCCTTCCTTCTGATTATGCTGGCTTTTCTTGTTGTTCTCTTTCTAACTCTTTGAGTTGTAGGTTTAGATAATTTCTTTCCATTTTTTTCTTGGTGTTTTTGTTTGTTTGTTGTTGTTTTTTTTTTTTTAGGTAGGCCTGTAGAGCTATGAACTTTCCTCTTAAGACTGCTTTCACTGTGTCCCATAGATTTTGGATTATTGTGATTTCATTGTCGTTTGTTGCCAGGATGCTTTTTATTTTTTATTTTTTTATCTCTTTGGTAACCCAATCATTGCTTAATAGCATGCTACTTAGCCTCCAGGTGTTTGATAGTTTTTCATTGTTTTTATTGTGACTGATTTATAATTTAATGCCATTTTGATCTGAGAAGATGCATGAAATGATTTTTATCCTCCTAAATTTGAAAAGGCTTTGCCTGTGTCCCAATATGTAGTCTACCTTTAAAAATGACCCATGTGCACTTGAGAAGAATGTATATTCTTTGACTTTGTGGTGAAATGTTCTAAAGATATCAATTAAGTCCATCTGATCTAGTGAGTCATTTAGGATTGATGTTTCTTTGATGATTTTTTTGTTTAGAGATTTTAACCAGTGGTGTTAGTGGGGTATTAAAGTCCACTATTATGACTGTATTTCTGTTAATCTTTCCCTTAATATCCTCCAGAAGTTTTGTTTGTTTGTCTATTTGTTTATTTATTTATTTATTAATGTTTATGCATTTGTTTTTTTCCTGTATTGGTTGCATATATATTTACCACAGTTATATATTCTTGTTGAATTGCTCCATTTAGTATTATGAAGTGGCATTCCTTATCTCTTGTTATGGCCTTCACTTTCTGGTCTGTCACATAGAAGTATTGCTACCCCAGCTTTTCATGTTTTTGTTGTTGTTGTTTTCATTTCCATTCACCTGAAAATCTTTTTTCCATCCCTTCACCATCAGTCTGTGTGAGTTTTTTGTTCTGAGGTGGGTTTCCTACAGACAGCAGATATATAGGTCATGTTTTATTATCCATTCAGCTACCCTATGTCTTTTGATTGGAGCATTTAATTCATTTACATTTAAAGTTATTATTGATAGGTGCTTGTTTGTCGCCATTTTTATTATGTATGCCTGTGTTCCTACATTCCTTCCTATTTCTTCTTTTTACAGCAGTCCTTTTTAGCATTTCTTACATTGTTGGCTTGGTGGTAACAAACTCCCTTAGTCCTTTTTTGTCTGTGAAGCTCATGATTTCACCCTCAAGTTTGATTTATAGCCTTGCTGGGTACAGTATTTTTGGATTCAGACCCTTGCTTCCCATGACTTTGTATATTTCATTCCATTCCCTTCTTGCCTGATGTGTTTCTGTTCAGAAGTCAGTCGATAGTCTGATGGGAGATCCCTTATGGGTAACTTTCTGTCTCTCTCTGGCAGCCTTTAAGATTCTTATTTTGTCATTGGTGTTTGCCAGTTTAAGTATACTGTGTCTTGGTGTCAATCTTTTTGGGTTCATCTTGTTTGAGACTCTGTGAGCTTCTTAGACTTGTGTGAGTTTTTTCTTCTTCCTGATATCAGGGAAGTTTTCTGTCAATATTTTTTCATACATGTTTTCTCTTTCTTGCACAGTTTCCTCTCCTTCTGGGACCCCTCATATGCATATGTTGTTTCATTTTGTGTTCTCCCAAAGTTCCCTAGGCTCTCCTTCTGTTTTTTTTAAGTTTTTTTTTCCAGTTGCTGCTTTGCTTGTGTATTTTTTATTACCTTGTCTTCTAGCTCACTGATGCAGTTCTCCACTTCTTCCAGTCCACTGTTGGTGCTTTCTATTGTGTTCTTAAATGAAGCGGTGTCATTTTCAATTTCTTCTTGGTTCTTCATCATTTTATCTTGGTTCTTACACATATTGTTGATTTTTTCTTCCATCCTTTTCAGAGTTCTCATGACCATTGCTCTGAATTATTTTTTCTGACATATTGCTTGCCTCTATTTCATTTACTTCCTTTACCTGTGATTTCTCCTTTTCTTTCGAATGGGGGATGTTCTTTGTCTCCCTCATGTTTGCTCCTCTCAGGGTATCTGGTTATGTAGCTCTTTCTCTCCTGCATTGACTTAAAGGTACAAAATACAACACGACAAGATACAATTCACAGGGCACCAAACACAAATATATTCACGACACCAACAACCCCAAATAAAGGTGACCACCAGAGAAAAGAGAATTATGAGAAAGAAAAAGAATGCAAAATGATATTGAGAAAATGTGCCGGGCCAGCACAGCCAAGGGTTCAGTGAGCCTGAGGGGGGCGGTGAGGGATGTAGAAAAGACAAAGAGAATAAGCTGGGTCTAGGTCAGTGATGGTGAACCTTTTGAG
>NW_006295059.1:19408-21284 GCF_000327345.1 Myotis davidii
CCTTTAATATATCTATCTATGCATTCATCTATTATTGTAAAAGGAGAATAGAGAGTAGATAGGCCTGAGTTGGTGATTGGAATTAATTAAGCTATTAGTAGAAGAATAGAACAAGCAAGGAGAGGGAAAACAGAAGAAAAAAAAGAAGAAAAAACAACAACAAACTAACAAACAATCAAAAAAACAACAAGAATACAGAAAGAAAGAAAAAGGAAATAAAGAAAAGAAAAAAAAAGGAAAAAATTTTGGGTATTTAAGAAAGAGAAGAGAGAAGTGTCATGGACTGGAGTAGAGGAGAGGACCTTAGATATATGAGTAAAATCAATTTTTAACAGGGAGTAAAAGAAAGAGTAGAGAAAAACCAAAGCAGGAACAGGATAAAAGAACCAGGACAAAAAAGGAGAACAGTGAGCAAGAGAGTGTTGGCATAAAGGAAAAATTGAGGTAGAATAAAATAATGCTAAAAGAAAAAATAAAAATAGATTGTAGAGCACTAATCCCAGAATAAAATAAAATAAAATTAGAACTTTTTTTAAAAAAGGTAAAATAATAGTAGTAGTAGTAGTAATAATAGGACAGAGAAACAAAGTGGCAGCAGTGACGGCCCGCTCGCTCAGCCTACCCCTGCGCCCAGTGCAGCCTGGACAATAAACAGCCTCACGCAGGGCGGTGCTGGAGCTGGTGCCTATGCCCCCAAGCCACGCAGTCCAGGTCGCTTGGCCTAAGCCCACCGCCCTCCTCCCGCCTTGCGTGCCCACCGAGTTTGCCCCAGCTCATCATCGCCTACCCAATCGGACCTCCGCGGGGAAATGGAGGTCCTGGCAGGGAAGACCACATTCCAGCAGGAGCGGCTGCAGGCAATTGCAGAGAAACGGAAGAAGCAGGCAGAGATTGAGAACAAGGCAGCTGGAGGACAATCGGTGGCAGCTGCAGCATCTGAAGTCCAAGGCGTTGCGGGAACGATGGCTGCTGGGTGGGACTCTGTCCTCAGCCTCATAGGGGGACAAAGACATGAGGAGACAGATGCAGGAGGATAAGCAGAAGGCCCGGCACGTGGAAGTATCCATCTCCAGGCTGGAGCAGGAGATCGAGGTGCTGGAGAACGCAGACGCACGCCCAGCTGCAGCCAAGGAGAATGTGGCAGCCCCCAGACCGGCCAAGGAGACCCAGAGGCAGAGATGGTACTGACTTCTCAGCAGACCCCAGTGGGCACACCCAAAGCAGCGAAGCCAGTCTCCAACACCCCTGTGAGGACAGTGGAAGGCTCCACCATGATGAAGGCAGTGGTCCATGCCGTGGACGGCACCGTGGTGAATGGGATCTAGCCACTGAGCTCTTCCGTGGTGGACGATCTCAGACACAAGGCAGATGAAGTCACCCTGAGTGAGGCAGGGCCTGTGGCTGGGGCAGCAGAGACCGGAGGGACATCTGAGAAGGCCATCGGGAACACCACACCCTCCAGGCGGGAGATCACGGGAGTCCAGGTGCAGCCTGGCGAGGAATACATCAGGCCCACCAGGCATCCAGCCTGGCCAGGAGCCCCCGGTCACCATGATCTTCATGGGGTACCAGAATGTGGAGGATGAGGCAGAAAGCCAGAAAGTTCTGGGGCTGCAGGACACCATCACGGCAGAGCTGGTGGTCATCGAGGACGAGGCCGAGCCGAAGGAGGCCGCCCCGCCCAATGGCAGTGCGGCCGAGCCCCCTACCACTTCAGGCTCCAGGTAGGAGAACCACGTGGGGCCCGAGGCCCCTGCCAGTGACACCCAGGACTTTGACATGAAGAAAGCAGCGTTTTAAATGCTGCTCCATCATGTGAGCCGCAGGACCCAGACCCCGGCCCCACCCTCCACACCACAGAGACCCACAGCCCACC
>NW_006295059.1:21663-23340 GCF_000327345.1 Myotis davidii
GGGTGAGTTAATTAAACGTTTGACTAAATATAGCAGGCTAATTTTTAAGTTGATAAATTTATATGGCCCTCGAATGATATTACAAAAAGCCAAATGGCCCTTGGCAGAAAAAAAGACTAGTTACTCAGCTCAAGTCATCCTTGCTTCCTCTTTAAAATAAGGATAATTAAGGGTGCTCTATCTGCCTCATGAGATGGTTGTGAGGATTAAAATCTGATTAAGCAAGATGCTCAGTACATTGGCTATATAAGGCAAGTATTCAATAATGTTACCAATTAATACTAACTTCTCTTTTTGCTCCGTCATCTCTACCCTGCTGACTCCATGGGGTGGTTGTGAGAACCACATTATTATGTGAAAGTGCTTTCAGAAGGATAAAATGTTGAACAAGCATTTAAAATGTTCCTGGCTGCCTCTAATTCTGCTCAACATCCCTAAATCTTGTTTGGAGGCACACCTCTTTCTTCCCCTCCCCACCCTGCCCCGGCCCTGGCCTGGGAGAGGGATTGCATTTCCTCAGTTTATGAATAGCCATTGTGGTGCTGGTCTGGGTTTCATGGTTCTGTGCTTCCTTCCATTTGGCCTTCAAAGGAAGGCCCATGGGAGCCTCCAAAAAAGTGATAAGGCAAATGCAGAAAATCCTCCCTTGCCCCACTCCTCAAGTCTGGGGTAACCTCCTTTATTGTGTTACTTGAAGTATACAGGAGAGCCTGCCCATCGCACCACTGTCCTGTGGCCAGAACTGAAGGTGAGACAATATTCCCGGTAATGGACACAAACACAGGGAAGAAGAAAGTGCAAAGATGTAGCCGAAAATAATAATAATAATATAAATAATAATAATAATAATTAAAAATAAAAATATATTAATACAAAAGTAAAATCAAGTGAGAAAAAAATAGTTTATTAAGTAAAAGATAAAAAAAAGTGAAGTAGTGAAGATCATTCACATCTTCTACTGTTCTGCCTAGCACATCTATTTCCTGTCAGGTAGTCAGCACAGTGTTGAAGTTCTCTGAGATCCACTGCTCCTCTGTGTCATAAACTACAACCTTGTTTTCAAGCAGGCAAGATGTCTCTGCTCACATTGTTTCTCTGCCTGGCTTCAACTGTATTAACACAAGAGTCAACTTCTGACACAACCCCTGGGTGGCAGTGTTTCTGTATTAATTTATGGTACTAAATGGCCCCTCTGCCCAGTGTTTAACTCTTCTTTCACTTCCGCACTTAATACTGGGTTGGAGGGACGGACTGACCCAGAGCTGATTTCCTGTTTGTCTCTCCCTATTCTGATCCCCAGTTTCCACAAAAACAACTTTCCCCTGCAGGTGAGTGTTTTTAAATGGAAGATCCTATGTACTGGACTTAGCCAGCAAAAGCAAGGAGGTTTTAAAAAAATAAAATAAAAAAAGACAAAGGAACTGCACTGACTCTCATTTTTTTCCCCTGGCACTGCACAGCAAGTGTAGAACTTCAGGCTCCCTTTCTGGGCACAGTTTCCCATGGCTGTGGGCTTATATCTAGAGTCCTCTTCTGCCAGAAGCCCTGTGGACCTCCTTCCACATTCAAGGGATACATTGACCCCAAGGGCCACGGGTTTGGTGGAGGGCAGTCTACTTCTGAGACACTAATCCCTGCTTTGTGTGTTTCTCCCTCCAGCCTGGAGCCCAGATCTCA
>NW_006295059.1:26131-27123 GCF_000327345.1 Myotis davidii
TTTATTTACCAACTTTTTGAACGTGTTGTATCGAACATATATATCAAAATCCATTATAACATCTTTGCATCCTTGAGATAAATCCTACTTGATCATGGTGTATGATCTTTCTGATGTACTGCTGAATCTGATTTGCTAAGATTTTGTTGAGGATTTTGGCATCTATGTTCATGAAGGATATTGGCCTGTAATTAATTTTATTGTATTGTTTTTGTCTGGTTTTGGAGCTCTTAGAATGAGCTTGGAAGTGCTCCTTCTTCTGGAATTTTTTGGATTAGTCTGAGGAGGATAGATTTTAATTCTTCCTTGAATGTTTGGTAAAACTTGCCCGTGAAGCCGTCTGGTCTTGGGCTTTTGTTTGCTGGAAGCTTTTTGATGACTGCTTCAATTTCTTCCATACTTATTGGCCTATTGAGATTTTTAGATTCTTCCTGATTGAGTTTTTGAAGGTTGCATTTTGCTAGGAATATGTCCATTTCCTCCAGGTTGACTAGTTTGTTGGAATAAAATTGTTCATAGTATTTTTTACGAATCATTTGTATTTCTGTGGGGTCTGTTGTTATTTCTCCTCTATCATTTCTAATTTTTTTGAGGGGGGTCCTCTTTCCTTGCTTCTTGGGGAGCCTGGCTAGAGGTTCATCAATCTTGTTTATCCTTTCAAAGAACCTGCTCTTGGTTTCATTGATCTTATGTATTGTTTTTTGGTCTCTATGTCATTTATTTCTGCTCTGATCTTTATTATCTCTTTCCTTCTGCACACTCTGGGTTTTTCTTGTTCTTCTCTTTCTAATTCTTTGAGTTGTATAGTTAGATGCTTTACTGTCGAGTAACACTCCCTCCACATTCTGCGTGGAGTAGGGTTCGGTATCTGAAAGAGGAGCCACACAACAAATGAGAGTAAAAGACACGAGATAATTTTGCAATATTGGGGGACCAGGAAAGCAAGTCCCGAAGGACTTCCACCGATGCTCAGGCCTCTCCAAACTTTTATT
>NW_006295059.1:28642-33433 GCF_000327345.1 Myotis davidii
GACAGTTGCCATGGTAATTATGAGGTGTCTTGGTGTAGGTCTTTTCGGGTTCATCTTGTTTGGGACTCTCTGTGCTTGTTTGACTTTTTTCTTCCCCACCGCAGGGAAGTTTTCTGACATTATTTCTGGGAATAGGTTTTCTAACACTTGTTCCTCTTTCTGTTGTTCCGTCACCCCTATTATTCGTATGTTGCTTTGTTTCATGTTGTCCCATATCTCCCTTAGGCTCTTCTCCTGTCTTTTCATTTTTTTTCTCCAATTGCAATTTCATTTGGGTGGGTTTTGCTTCCCTGTCTTCTAATTTGCTAATTCGGTTCTCCGCTTCTCCTAGTCTACTTTTGAAACTTTCCATGGTTTTCTTTATTGCAGCTATATCACTCTTCATTTCTTCTTGATTCTTATATAAGTTGTTGATTTTTTTCCACCATCCGGTTTATGCACTCTAGGACCCTTATTCTGAATTCTTTATCTGACATATGGCATGCCTCTGTTTCACCTAGCCACTTTTCTGGTGATTCATCCTTTTGTTTCCTTAGGTGTTTTTTTTTTTTTTTTTTTTTTTTTGTCTACCCATTTTTTATCTCACCCACTGATTTAGATGTCGAGTCATGCAGGGGCTGCTCCTTGGGTGGCAGTGGTTCCTTGGGCTGCAGCTGCCCCTCAAGTGGTTGCAGTAGTGGCTGCTCCACAGCTGGCAGCGGCTCATCTGGTGGGGGCTGTTTGCAGCAGTGGTGTCTCCTCTGGCTCGTATGTGAGACTGCTGGCCCAGCTTCTGTTCCTTGAACAGGGGTGGGCTGATCACAAGGCTGCTGCTCTTCAGGTGGGGGCAGGCTGAGCATTGCTGCTGCTCCTTGGACAGGAGTGGGCTGTTCATGTGGCTTCTGCTCCCCGATGGGCATGGACTGCTATCGTGTCTGCTGCTCCTTGGATTGGTGGCTGCACGCTGCTGCTGTTCCTCAGATGGGGTGGGCTGCTCGTGAAGCTGCTGCTCTTTGGACAGGGGAAGGTTGCTTACAGGGTTACTGCTCCTTGTACAGATGTTGGCTGCTCACTCAGCTGCTGCTCCTCAGATGGGAGATGGGCTGCTTGTGTGGCTGCTGTTCCTCTGGTGGGAGTGAGCTGCACGTGCGGCTGCTGCTTCTCAGATGGGGGCGGGATGCTCACCCAGCTGCTGCTTGTTGGACTGGTGCAGACTGTGTACGGCTGCTCCTCCTTGGACCAGTGTGGGCTGCGCAGGGCTGCCACTCCTCAGATGTGGTCAGTCTATCTGTTTGTGTGGCTCCTACTCCTTGGACAGGGGCGAGCTGCTTGGGTGGCTACAGCTCCTTGGGCTGGAGTGAGCTGCACGTGTGGCTGTTGCTCCTCGTACAGGGGCTGTCTGCTCGTGTGGCTGCTTCTCCTCAGATTTGGGTGGTCTGCTCATGTTGATGTTGCTCCTCAGACTGGGGGAGGCTGCTCGGGCAGCTACTGCTCCTTGAATGGGAGTGGGCTGCTTGTGGTGATGCTGTTCCTCATATGGTTGTGGGCTGCTCACACTGCTGCTGCTCTTCTTATGGGGGCAGGCTTCTTGTGCAGCTGCTACTCCTTCAATGGGAGCAGGTTTCTTGCACACCTACTGTTCCTCAGGCAGGAGGAGGGTGTGGGCTGTGCAGCTGCTGCTCTTTGATGAAAGTGGGCTGCTTGGGCCTGCTGCTCCTCAATCATAGGCAGGCTGCTCTTGTGGCTGCTGCTCCTCAGCCAGGGCAGGATGCTCACCTGATTGCTGCTCCTCGGATGAGGGATCCGCCTGCTCACACAGTTGACAGCTGCTGCTCCTTGGACAGGGGCAGGCCACATGAGGTTTCTGCTCTTAGACCTGGAGCAGGGTGCTCTTGGGGCTGCTGATCCTTGCACAGGAGTGGGCTGCTCATGTGTGTGCTGCTTGCATGGTTGCAGTGCCCTGGGCTAAGGCGTTGGGCCAGTCAGAGGGGAGCACTCTTCAGAACTCACAGGAGCCTGTGCCCAGAGTGGCTGGAGACTCATTGACTGTGGGACCACAGCCGAAGTAGCAGGTCCTACCAGGGGTGTCTGTAGAGTCCCAGGTGTTATCTGAGGGCACCCTGGGTGGGGTTGAGGCCTGGATCCCAGTTACAGCAGCTCTCCCCTTATAAATGCTAGGCTTCTGGGGATAATCCGGCCTCCTGGAACTGCATACATGGTAGCAGAGGCTGCCTAGTTAAGTGAGCCCATTTAGCTTGACCGCAAAGGCCCTGCGGGATCTATCTGTGCCTCAGTCACATACACACACACACATTCCACATGACCACACACTCCTGTTTTGGTCCCTCACTGACTCACGCTCTCTCCCTCACTGCCTCCTTCTTCCTGCCTCTGTAGTTGTGTCTGGGGTGTTATTGACCCATTTGTGGATGGAGTCTCCTCTCCACATGTCTGGTTATGTAGCTTGCTCTCAAGCACATTGGCAAAACAGGATAAAATTCACCATGGCAAGACACGATACAAAGGGAACAAAACACAAATGTACTCATAACACTGATAACCCCAGTATAAGTGACCATCAGAGTAAAGATAATTAGGGGAGAGAATAGAGAACCCAAATGACATTGAAGAGAGAAAAAATGGTATGAGAGAAAAGAATAAGAGGAAAGTGGAAAATATATATATATGGGGAGAAAATACCAGAGGACAAACAGGTAAACCAAAACACAAATACCAAATTTCCAGTAAAGAGGGTGGGGGCAGGATCTTATATACAGAAAGTAAGGTTAAGAATTGGATGAATATGGGGAGGACCTCAGTTCAGTATAGAGGAAATAGAAAGGGAATGAGTGGGTAAGGAGAAAGAGAAGAAAAAAAGTGGTAAAAAATTGAGAAAAAAAATAATTAAAAAATAGGATAAAGTAAAAAAGTTAGAATGATGAAAAATAATGTGAAAAGAAATAGAAAACAAAGAAACAAATGAAAAACGGAAAATAAAGAAAAAAGAGATAACAAAATAATGATTAAAAAATAAAAATAAAAATGAAAAAGTGAAATGTTGTTCCTTTGGCTGGCTTAAAACAGGCCAAGTCCCAGGCTCAGGCATGACTCAGCACCACACTCGCTGACACTACTGGATCCCCCCTCTCTCCCCAGATTCCACAATTCCGCACCTTCTTCCACACTCCAGTCATGGGTAAGTGTCTGTATCCTACAGGTCCTATTAACTAGGCTCTATGAAGAAGGGCACAAGCCACAGAGGCTGGAGAGGCTGCACCTCTGCCCACTCTCCTGCCAGCACTCTTTAGCCTTTACTGACTGTGGACACAGATCTAGAATCCCCTGCGAGGGGGGAAAGGCTGTGAATCTGAGTGCTCTTCTGCCAGCACTCCTCAGCCTTTCCTGATTGTGGACCCAGATCTATAATCCCCTGCCAACCAGCAGTTCTGCGTACTTTTCTTTCCACTGTGCCCATCCCAAGAGATGCGGCCCAAGCCTGCACTGTGTGGATTCTCTCTGATCCTCAGGGCTCCGTGGTCTGGCCAAATATCCTTCCCAGAGCCTTGACTTTACTTTTCTCCAGGAGTCCTCTGCCTTTCCTGGCTGCAAACTCTCTCCCAGCTGAATTTCCTCTGCCAATTCGGGCTGGATGTAACTGGTTTCAGCTGCTCACCCTATCTGCTCCCGGACAAGGCACCAGACACGTCATTCTATACCTCCGCCATTTTGTCTTCTCTCTAAAGATTCTTTTGATGGTGAAGTAGAACAAACTAAACTTGGATAGATGAAAGGCAGAACTCTTAGCTGCTTATAGTTAGTAAGTAGAGAAGGCTGCCACAGTGGGAATTGCACCATGCACAGAATAGCAAGGTGCAGGCCAGGCCGAGAGATCCCACTGATGCATGATCAGGACCGGGGAGAGATGCGGGAGGTTGACCAGCTGGGGAGGGACAGTGTGAAGGCCCCAGGGTGTGTCTGGCCCCTCTCACTCAGTCCCAATCAGCAAGACCCCAGCAGCAAGCTAACCTACTGGTCAGAGCGTCTGCCCCCTGGTGGTCAGTGCATATCATAGTGAGCAGTTGAGCGGCCTTAGAATACCATTAGCATAATACACTTTGGTTGAACGGCTGAGCAGATGACCGGACACTTAGCATATTGGGCTTTTATTATATAGGATGTTGCCTCACTGCCTTCGGAATTTTAATGAACTTATCATGTCTATGTTAATTCTCCATGTGCATGTATTAAACTTTGATTTTCTCCTGTTAATCTGTCTGTATTAATTTTATCAGAAACCCAGCCAGAAAAAAAAAACTTAGAAGGTCGGAGGAAACGCATTCATATTTTTTTTAGCCCCTGCACATGTAATGACTTTTCGCATGTTAAATACTCTCTCTCCTGATTCTGCATCTATGTCCAACATATCTCATTCACTCTATTTAACTTAATAGAAAACCTCTTCCAGTATGTCAACTATGTTTCAATAAAACTAGAAAAGAAATGAATTTTTAAAAACCCACACCTCCATAGCATTGTCTATAGTTTCTGACTCTGGTTTGTTTCTTCCCATTCTCTTTTGAACCAACTCCGAATGGCTTCTACCCCCAGCATTCCACCAAAATTGTTCTTGCCAAGGTCACAGTGTTCCCATGCTGTTAAAAACAATGGGGAGGGGGGATTATCAGTCCTCATCTTACTTGACTCATTACAGATAAAATATAGTTTTGACCTTGTTGACCACTCCCCTTTCTTTGAAATACATCCTTCATTAGACATCCAGCACTCCACCGTATTGTGATTTTTCCATTCTAC
>NW_006295059.1:34279-51588 GCF_000327345.1 Myotis davidii
CATTCAGCTGAAAAAAAACAAACAAAAAATTAGAATTAAAAATAAATAAAAGCATTTAGCTGAAAAAACACAATTATAAAATATTATATTACAGTAATTTTCTCCTCCTCCTTCTAAATTTCCCTTTGATAAGTGTGTGAATGAAGCTTCACAAACATTTAATGCTTAGAGTAAGAGAGAATAATAAAAACAGGGATTTCTATGCTATAGTAAGAACATCAGACATTAATTGAGCATGTCTATTTTGATAAGTATATTGTGAAGTGATAATACATGTCTTCCCTATTCCTATTCAGCTAGAGATACCAAAAGCTACCCAATTCTGACATAAAAATGGAAAGGGCAGTGGTGCCAGCTAGGTAATGATACCTGAGTTAAATCTTAAGGAATGAGTAAGATTTCACTAAGTGGATAAGGGAAAGAAAGAATATTATGGATGGAAGAAACACACACAAAGGTATAAAAGAATGAAAAAGTATATTGTGGCTTTTTATTCACATTCAGTATGACCACAACACAAATTATTGGAGAGGTAGATAGAGGCTTAACCATGGAGGGTCTGATATGCTATGCTAAAGATAAGTTTAGACTTGATCCTACAAGTAAGAAATAACAATTGAATAATTTGAACTGCAAAGTGACAGGGTCAGAAATTAAAATTAAAATGCACGAGTCTGGTTAAATATAGAGACCAGATGGGAAGGTATTTTGAGACTCCACATGAGAGATTATAAGGGTCTGAATGAAAGGACTGTTAATAAATATGCAGAGGACAAGGAAGATTTCTCAAATATTGCTTTCATAAGATTAGGAAATTGGTTTCATGGAAGGTTGGAGGGTGGTATGACAAAGATATCTAACCCAACTCTTGTCAAAGTGAGGTGCCAGGATTCTTAGGATCTTGGGACCTTACAGGCAGTCTGCATGGTCCTCCCTTTAATAACCACATGTCTGAGTGAGACCAGATTTTCTTCACATACTTCAACACAAACAATATTTACTATAGCTTGCAGTAAGAAGCAGATGTGAGAATCCTGCTGTCTTCACTAAGTCCACAAATAAAGAGATTTGTAAATATGTTTAAAAAAGTCAATCCCCTCACTAAATATAGCTAATATTCTTTTAAAATGGGTTGTGTTAACATGTAATGTGTGTATTGTTATTTTTAGAATAATTTTTTTTAAATTTCTATTTTAATTTTTGCCCTTAAGATAAAATAATAGGGACTATGAGACTCAGTGTTATTTTAAGTCAGATTAAGTAATAGTTAAAGCTTTCAATAGCTAAGGTACTTTTTTAATGGCAAATGAAACCTTTTTCTAAAAGTAAATATTGAATTATGAACAGTTCCAGCAGACCCACCATAAATTGTATGAGCAAGCAAATGAAGTTAAATAAATCATTTTAAAACTCATGGCATTCATGACACGATGGAACATTTTTAAAGATTTTCCAAATATCTCACAGCAAAGGCAAGGTAAAAGTTTCATTTTGGATACATAATTCTTCATGCATTCTTAGCCCACTGAATCTTTCTGCAATGTAAACTGTTCTAGGATAGTGGCTTTCAACTTCTGTGACCACAATCCACAGTAAGAAATACATAATGGATCATGACCAGTTACACACACACACACACACACACACACACACACACACACACACGAAGAAAGGAGCAGCATTAAACAATATGTAATAATACTATCTGATATTAACTCATGTATTCCATTCTACTGTGTTAATGCATTAGTTGTGACCAACTAAAGAGAGTTCTTGACCTACCCAGGAATTGAGAAATGATTCTTCATGTATGTCTTGTTTTCGCATGAGCACTTGCATTTTCTTAGTCTGTTCAGACTCCTACAACAAATAGCTCCAACAGGTCTCTGATGGAGTCTTTATCACCTCCCCTGCAAAGAGTGACAATTTTATTTCTTCCTTTCTAATTTGGATGTCTTTATTTCCTTGTCTGCCTAATTGTTCTAGTTAGGACTTCCGGTGTAATAGGCTAAATAAGAGTGGTAAGAGCGAGTACCCTTGTCTTGCTTTTAATCACAGTGCAAAGGTTTTTACTTTTCATTATTGAGTATAATGTTAATTTTGGGTTTATAATATGTGGTCTTTATTATGTTGAGGTGTGTTATTCTATATCCAATTTCTTGCAGGTTTTTATAATGAAAGGATATTGTATTTTGTCAAATGCTTTTTTTCTGTGTATATTGAAAGCATCATATGATTTTTAATTGTCTAATTTATTGATTCCCATCTGTTGATCCACACTTGCATCCTAGAAATAAAGCCCATGTGGTCATGGCATACAATACTTTTGATGTATTGTTTAATTTGTTTTGCTAATATTTTGTTAAGTGTTTTTGCAACTATATTCATTGAGTTTATTGGTCTCTAGTTTTCTTGTAGTGTCCTTGTTTGAATTTGGTATCAGCGTCATACTACCTTTGTAAAAGCTTAAAAGCATTTGATCTTCTGTAATTATTTTAAATGAGTTTGAGAAAGATTGGCATTGATTTTTCTTTAAAGGTTTGGAAGAATTTAACAGTAAAATCATTTGGTCCTTGGTTTTTCAGTGTTTGAAGTTTGTATATTTTTATAATTAAGGATAAAATATCCTTACTCATTATTGATCTGTTCAGGTTTGCTATTTCTTCCTGATAAATAGTTGGGTACTTCAGTGGTGGTAGGCTGTATGTTTGGAATTTATCCATTTTTCTAAGTTATTCAATTTTTTTGCATATATTTGTTCACAGCAATCTCTTATAATCCTTGGAATTTCTGTAGTACCAGTTGTAATGTATTATTTTTTCATTTCTGATTTATTTCTTAAATTTGTGTCCTCTCTCTTTTTTTCTGATAGTCCAGCTAAAGGTTTGTGAATTCGGTTTTTCTTTTTAAAAAACAGCTTAGAGAGAGAAATATCAATGTAATAGAAGCACATCCATTGGTTGCCTCCTGAATGAGCCTCGACCAGGGCCCAGGCCAGGGAGGAGACTGTATCCCAGGTACATGCCCTTGACCAGAATCAGAGAGGAAGGAAGATGGCGACCAGCAAGATGACAGTGAAGAAGGGAGTGAGGAAGAGAAACAGGAGTGTGTGGACATGTATGCTGTATGTGTGGATGAGCTAGGGGCACTTAGATCCTGCAGAAATTCCAGGGGCTGGTGCAGTGGGTGGTCTTAGATTGTGAAACCCACTGCTGCTGCAAGCACTCCCTAGTGGCTGGAACTTTCATGGAAACCACACCATCTTGAAGGGCAGAACTACTGTGACTAGGATCCCAGCCTCACCACCACCCAGACTGGCCTCAGATGCAAAATTGGACCCTACGGCTACTCTGGAAAAGACCCATGGACACTGAGACTCCAGATATTCAGGCCGCAGATTTCTGTGAATCACAAAGCACACCCCACTCCCTAACACAGCAGCATAGGGCCTGCGTGACCTGTGGAACTCTAGCAGGCCTCCCGCCGACACAGAGCAGATGTGCAACCTGCCCCCCCTCTTGTAGGCCAGGGACTCTTATTATCAGCATGCACACGCAGAGTGATTCTCAGTGCTAGCATGAGGCCATACTGAGTGCCAGTGACTTTGATTCTCAACTTGCGCACATGGAAACCCTGATTCTAGTTGCTTGCATGAGGCTGTAGTGAGCACCAAAGACTTCAATTCTCCATTCTCAAGCTGCACAAATGGGGACTCTGATTCCTAGTGCATTCTTGTGAACTCTGATTTTTGGTGCATGTGCACGGGGACCTATTTCTCAGCATGTGCATGTGGGAACCTGATTGTAGGTGTGCGCACGAAGCCACACCAAGTGCCAGAGACTCCAATTCTTGGCTTGCACCCACAGGGACCCTGATTCTCAGTGTGAGCTCAAGGCCACACTGAGTACCCATGATTCTGATTCTGGGTGCAGTCACGAGAGGACTCTGATTATCAGTATGTGCAGTTCCAGTTGACCCATGGCAGCCACATATCTCTGAGCTCTTCAGTGATACTCAGGTGGTGCGATAGTCCGACCACACATGGCTCAGGCCCCTGCAATTTGGTGCTATCACCTTCTGGTGATAGCTAGAATGGAGGAAACAAAACAATCCCCAAAGGAGGGGGGGGGCGGGCAAGAAAGGAACTAAATGAAACAGAGGCATGTAATATGTCAGACAACATATTCAGAGTAATGGTCATACAACTCATAAACCAGATTGATGAGAAAATCAACAACCTATGCAAGAATCACGAAGAAATGAAAAGTGATATAGCTACAATAAAAAATGCTATGGAAGGTTTCAACAGTAGACTAGAAGAATCAGAAGACCAAATTAGTGAGTTAGAAGATAAGGTAGAGAAACAAGCCCAATATGAAAAGCAACTGAAGAAAAAAATTACAAAGCAGGCAGAGAGCCTAAGGGAGCTTTGGGACAACATGAAATAAAGTAACATACACTTAATAGGGGTTCCAGAAGGACAAGAAGAGCAGCAAGGATTAGAGAACCTATTTGAAGAAATAATGATAGAAATCTTCCCTGATAGGGAAGACAAAGGCACACAAGTACAGAGAGTCCCAAGCAAGATGAACCCCATAAGACCCACACCAAGACACATCATAATTACAACAACAAATGTTAATGATAAAGAGACAATCTTAAAGGCTACAAGAGAGAGACAGAGAGTTACCTACAAAGGATCCCCCATCAGATTATCAAATGAATTCGCAACAGAACACATCAGACCAAACGGGAATGGAATGAAGTATACAAAAAACAAACAAACAAAAAAAAAAAAACGAAAATCCAATGAATGAATCCAAGAATACTCTATCCAGCAAGACTACCATTCAAAATTGAAGGGAAAATCAGGAGCTTCGGAGACAAAAACAAAACAAAACAAACAAACAAACAAAAAACTAAGGGAGTTTGTCACTACCAAGCCATCAATACAAGAAATGTTAAAGTAAATGCTGTAAAAAGAAGAAATAGAAAGGGAGGAAGGAATACAGGCATAAAGAATAGAAATGGCTACAAAAAAAAATCCTACCATTAATAACATTAGGAATGTAAATGGACTAAATGCTCCAATCAAAAGACATCCAGTGACTGAATGGATAAGAAAATATGACCCATATATATGCTTTCTATAAGAGACACACCTCAAAACAAGGGACTCACACAGACTGAAAGTGAAGGGATGAAAAAATATCTTTCAGGCAAATGGAAATGAAAAAAAAGCTTGGGTAGCAATACTTATATCTGACAAAATAGACCTCATAGTGAAGCCATAACAAGAGATAAGGAAGGCCACTTCATAATACTAAAGGGATTGACACAACAATAAGGACTAAAACTTATCCTTCTCAGACTATTCCAAAAAATTCAAGAGGAAGGCACACTTCCAAGCTATTTCTATAAAGCCAGCATTACCCTAATTCCAAAACCAAATAAAGAGACTATAAAGAAAGAGAATTACAGGCCAAGATCCCTAAGGAACATAGATGCTAAAATTCTAGCAAATCGGATCCAGCATTACATTAGAAAGATCATACACCATGACCAAGAGGGATTTATTCCAGGGAAGCAAGGCTGGTACAATATCCACAAATCAATAAACGTGATACTTCACATAAACAAACTGAGAGACAAAAATCACATAATCATATCAATCGATGCAGAAAAGGCATTTGACAAAATCCAACACCCTTTTCTGATAAAAACCACATGAAAACAAACAAACAAAAAACAATACAAAAGATCAATGAAACAAAAAGCTGGTTCTTTGAAAGGTTAAACAAGATTGATGAACCTCTAGCCAGGCTCACCAAGAAACAAAGAGAGAGGACCTATATAAACAAAATCAGAAATGTAAGAGGTGAAATAACAACAGACCGCACAGAAATATGAAGAATCATTAAAACATACTATGAGCAACTCTATTCCAGCAAACTGTTCAACCTCGAAGAACTGGACATATTCCTAGAAAAATATGACCATCCAAAACTCAGTCAGGAAGAATCAAAAAAATCTGAATAGGCCTATAACTATGGAGAAAATTGAGGTAGTAATAAAAAAATTCCAACATAAAAACAAACAAACAAACAAAAAAACTTCCAACAAACAAAAGCCCTGGACTGGATGGGTTCATAGGGGAGTTTTATCAAACATTCAAAGATGAACTAAAACCTACCCTCCTCATACTATTCCAACAAATTCAATAGGAAGGAACATTTTTAAGCTCTTTCTATGAAGCCAGCATTGCCCTAATCTCAAAACCAGATAAAGATATTAGGAAAAAAAAGAATTACAGGCCAATATCCCCCATGAACATCAATGCCAAAATTCTCAACAAAATTCTAGCAAATCGAGTCCAGCATTACATTAGAAAGATCATACACCATGACCAAGTGGAATTTATTCCAGTAATGCAAGGATGGCACAATACCCACAAATCAATAAACATGATACAGCACATAAACAAATTGAGAGATAATAACCATATAATCATATCCATTGATGCAGAAAAAACATTTGACAAAATCCAACACCCTTTATTGATAAAAACTCTCATCAAGGTGGGACTAGAGGGATCATACCTCAACATAATAAGAGCCATATATGACAAACTTACAGCCAACATCATCTTCAATGGGCAAAAATTAAAACCATTTCCCCTAAGAACAGAAACAATACAGGGATGCCCACTCTCCCCACTCCTGTTCGACATAGTAGTGGAAGTACTAACCATTGTGATCAGACAAGAAGAAGAAATAAATGGCATCCAAATTGGAAAAGAAGTAAAACTCATTTGCAGATGGCATATTGTACACAAAAAACTCCAAAGACTCCATCAAAAAACTAATAGACTTAATAAATGAATTCAGCAATGTAGGGGGATACAAAATTAATTCTCAGAAGTCTATGGCTTTTCTATAGACCAATAATGAACTCACAGAAAGATAATCTAAAATACAATCCCAAATTTCCATTGCAACAACAACAACAAAAACAAAAGATACCTAGGAATATATTTAACCGAGGAGGTAAAAGACCTGTACTCAGAAGATTACAGGACACTGAAAAAAGAGGTAGAAGAAGACATAAACAAATGGAAGAATATACTATATTCATGGATTGGTACAATCAACATCATTAAAATGTCTATACTACCCAAAGCAATCTATACATTCAACTCAATCCCCATTAAAATTCCAGCAACATACTTCAATGACCTAGAATAAATTCTCTAAAAATTCATCTGGAATAAAAAAAGACCCTGAATACCTGAAGCAATCTTGAGAAAGAGGAACAAAGTTGCAGGGATCACAATATCAGATATCAAGCTATACTACAAAGCCACTGTTCTCAAAACTGCCTGTCACTGGAACAAGAACATACATATAGACCAATGGAACAGAACGGAGAACCCAGAAATCAACAGAAGCCATATGCTCAATTAATATTTGACAAAGAAGGCAATGGTGTTGGAATGAAGTATGCAAAGTGATGCAAAGCCAACCACTGAGTCCAAGAATACTCTATCCAGCAAGGCTATCAATCAAAATTCAAAGGGAAATCAAGAGCCTCACAAAGAAAGGCTAAGGGAGGTTATCACTACCAAGCAAGCAATGCAAGAAATGCTAAAGGGAATGCTGTAAAAAGAAGAAATTGAAAGGGAGGAAGGAACACAGGAATAAAGAATAGGTATAGCTACAAACAAGTACCTATCACTAACATTAAACGTAAATGGACTAAATGCTCCTATCAAAATACATCTGTACTCTTGCAAATGGTAAAAGTTCTTTCTTTTTTGTAGCAGGGTAATATTTCCTTGTGTAGATGTACCACGGTTTTTCAATCCACTCATCTGCTGATGGGCACTTAGACTTTTTCCAAATCTTAGCTATTGTAAATTATATTTGCTTTTTTATTTTATCTTTGACCCATTTTGTTTATTCAGAAAATTGTTGTTTAATTACCACATATTTGTGATTATTTTTTTACTTTTCTATCTGCTATTGATTTATAGTTTCATACCATTGTTGTCAGAAATGATACCTGATATAATCTCACTCTTCTTAAATTTTATTACCCTCATTTTAATATATGATCTTTCCTGAATAATGCTCCCTGTTCACTCTAAAACCAATATATATTAAAGTTCAAAATTTTGTTATTAGTTTTATGTCTGGATAATATATCCACTGTTAAAAGTAGGGTATTAACTTACGTTACTATTAATGCATGGTTGCTTATTAACTAGTATTTCTCCCTTCAGATCTATCAGTGTTTTTAAATAATTTTAGCAGCTTCAATGTTGGGTAAATATATTATTTATGATTATTACATCCTCTTCACTAATTGACCCCTTCATCATTATATGATACCTTCTTTGTCTCTTTTTACCATTTTTTGGCTTAAAGTTTCTTTTTTCTGATATAGGTAGAATTACCCTGATCTCTTTTGGTTCCACTTGCATGGGATATTACATTTTCTCTTTCTTCACTTAGAACCTTTGTTTCTTTTCTTAATGCTTAAGTGAATCTCTTGTAGGCATACATAGTTTGGTCCCTTTTTTATTTTATCTATCCAACAACTCTTTTGAATGGAGAATTTAATTCATTAAATTTAGAGTATTTATTGATAGATAAGGGCTTACTAATGCTATTTTCTTGGGTTTATTTTTGTTTTTGATGGGTCTATTTTTGTAGTTGTCTTATTTTGTCTTGTTTTGTTTTTCTCTCTTGCTGCTTTCCTTGTAAATTTATAATTATTAATAGCAGTATGCTTTGATTTCCTTCCCTGCATCATTTGTGTATCTGTTGTGTGTTTTAGCTTTGTGGTTACCTTGTGGCATATATATAACATATCCATACTAATAATAAGGTAATATACAAATTGGTTGGGACACCGTCACAGTAACGACTTATCAGCAGGCTGCATGTGCAGCAGGCACGGGAGGGCAGGGACTTGCAGCATCATGGACAGAGGCCGAGGAGGCGGGCCCAGCTGAGGGTGACCTGTAATCCCCACATGGTGGCAGCTGCTGTGATCGGCACCAAGCAGAGATTGTGGGCCAAGCTGAAGCAGCACCTGTGAGCCATCAGTGCCAGGAAGCAGCTGCACCAGTCCCACCTCCTAGCCCAGAAGGTGCATGATTGTAGGGACAGCCATTGTGGCGGGCCAGATTGATGTCCTCCTAGCCGTGCCACACAGGTTTGTGGATCTGCACAAGTGTAGGCCTTGGGTGCATGCATCCCCTCCCCACCATGGCGTGCAAACATCCCCCAGCACGCTGTCACCCATGCTATCACACAACAGTCCCAGACCACTGCGCATGCATGTCCCCCCCGCCCCTCCACCGCATTTCTGTCAACCCCAGCATGCCTATGTCCCCCACATAATGTGTGCATGTCTGCTCCAGCATGCTCACATTTTTTTGGAGTGTGTCTGGGTGCTCAGGGCAGACTGCTGTGAGATGACAGTGAGAGGGCGGAGTGGTGATGCCCTGTTCCAGTGAAGAACAGTGTGCTGACGAGATCACCTCCATTGGTCTAATGCAGGTGCTGAGGCAGGATCCAGTGCGGTCAGACACACCAGGTTGGTGCAGGGCAGCCCTCACTGAGGTGCCTTTGGTCAACATTCAAGGTTGGGAACCCAGAGGAGGCAAGGAGGTCTATCCTCTCAGTGAGACGGCGGGAGAGTCAGGGTGACTGCAGAGGAGGAATGTGCACTCTGGGTGCCGGTACCCATGAGTGAAGGCCGCCCTGACTGTGCCTTGCTCACTCGGGGCCTAGCATGCTCCTGCCGGGAAGAGGGTGACAGGACATGCTTTTCTGAGTTAATGAGAGAAAACATTAATTCTCCCACTTCCTGCGAAGCTGGAAAGCAGAGTGGAAAGACATGCGGGGAGTGAGCAAGGTCCCCTGTCTGGGAGTTCTAAACTCTCCATTTGTTCCTTTCACCACTGACTAGAGATATACAGGGTGTCCCCGAAAAATGTATACACACTTTGACTACCTACTAATTCCAATGGGTTTAAGTATGAAAAGAAAGAAACAACAATGGATCTGTCATCTGTTAAAAGTGTGGGCCTAACCCGGCAGTCGGACATCCCCCAAGGGATCCCAGACTGGATATGGTGCAGGCTGGGCTGAGGAACCCCTTCCCCCAGTGCACAAATTTTGTGCACTGGGCCTCCAATTGTACATAGTCTATTTTACCTGATGACAACTTCACTTCAATCACATACCAAAAATTCTACTCTCTTTTGTATGTTTAATGCCATAATTTGCCTCTTGTATTGTGTATTCTTTAACAAATTATTTTAACTATAGTACTTGATGTTTGTTTGTTTGTTTTGTTTTGTTTTATAGTATTTTTTAAGACTGTCATTTTACCTTTATACTAGAGCTAAGTGGTTAATACTCCACCATGTTATAGTATTAGATTATTTGAAAGTTGGTTATATATTTACATTTACCAGTATGGTCTATATTTTTATATGTGTTTACTAGAGGCCCAGTGCCCAATTTAAATCAAGCAAGGAGCTGCCCAGCCTTCCGCCATGTGAGGAGGTAAAGAGGCACCCCATGAGAGTCCGGGAACTATGCTTGACCCGCATAGCGCTGGCTGGGAGCAGCATTGTGTCCACTGGGGTGGGGGCATGCTCTGAGCTGCACAGCGGCTGCTCTGAGCACTCCCCCAGCTGCAGTGTTGAGTCTGCTGGGATGGGGGCAGGTGCTCCTGTGTGTTGTATCTGTGCTCTGGCCTGCCCCCAGCCCCAGCTTCTCCATGTGTTGTGTTTCTACTCTGGCCTGCCCCCAGTCCTAGCCTAAACACGGCTGCTGGGGTGGGGGCGGCACACAGTCCCCTCCTGCCCATCTGCGTGCACAGCTCCTCCTGAGCCGTAGTGACTCTTGACTAATTAGCATATTCCATATATATAGATATAGATAGATAGATAGATAGATAGATAGATAGATAGATAGATAGATAGATGTTAGTAATTAGTATTCTTTTATTTCAGCTTGAGGAACTCCTTTTGCCACTACTTGTGAAGCGCATCTACTGGTAATAAACTTTCTCTTTTATCTCAGAATATTTTTTTCTGGGGACATCTTTTTATCTCCTTGATGTCTGAATGACTGCTTTGCCAGGTAATGTATCACTAATTGACTATGAGGACTGGATAAGAGTGCAGCAGATGGCCTACTATGCAGGAGCTCATTCCACAGAAAAGGATTCACATCAGTGGGACTCTGTTGTCCAATGAGTCTGCCCCTTGAGTGTGTTCCTCATTAAGGTTATTGGGAGGTGCTCCATTGTGGGCTGAAGCTCTCCAGAAGGCACTTTGGCCCTGTTTCCTTCTGGAAAGTACAGACTAATATCAGCCACCACCTGTGTCCACTCTGGGGCCACCACACAAAAGCTACAGGACAATTTGAAGATGATGCTACTTGTGTTGGTATTGGAGGTATCCTGTGGTGGCCAAGATGAAAACTTAGGCCAGCTGCTGCTAGTGCCCAGCCTGGGGTCACTTAGCAAGATGTACATAGCACACCCCAGGCCAGGTGCTGCTTTTTTGAGAGATTTTAGGACTATCTGCAGCATGAGCCCAAACAGGCCATATGTATGGGAAACTCACTGGAAACAGCTTGATGGGCCTGGAAGTTGAATGAGGCAGGATCTCTGGGAATCACTTTGGCTGGGAGAACCATGTTAGCCAGCTTGATGGTACCCACTTGCCGGCATGGGGTGTGGGTGTGATGAGCAAAGGAACAATGGCATCTGTCAGCACTTTTGTCTGAGAGAAAGCTGCTCCTCCTGTGCTCACCCTAATGCCAAACAATTTAGTTCCTCCCTGTATTACTCTGGCACTTTTTGAGCTGCTTCCCCAGTGCTGGAAGTCAGAGTAAGTTCATGTGCAGGCCCTTTTAGAGAAACACCTGAAGTTCCAGTAGCCTTCCATTTCACTCAGCCACAATCTTTGATCATTTTTACAGACAGATGTTATAAAGATTATCTTCCCAGCACTGGAACTGTGGGCCTAGAGTCCTGGTGTGGGGCTTTTCAGGGGGGACCTCCACACCTAAGATATTTTTCATGATTTTAACTACCACATGTGGGTGTGAAGCCAGCCTGTCCTACATAGTTGCCCCTTTTATCAGTCACAATATGGCTTCTTGTTTATATGCTTAGCTATAGGACTTCTCTGTTCAGCTAGATTTCATGAGGCTCTGAATGATAGTTGTTCTGTTGATTAGTTGTAATTTTTTTTAATATATTTTATTGATTTTTTACAGAGAGGAAGGGAGAGAGATAGTTAGAAACATCAATGAGAGAGAAACATCGATCAGCTGCCTCCCGCACACCTCCCACTGGGGATGGAGCCTGCAACCCAGGCATATGCCCTGGCCGGGATTTGAACCATGACCTCCTGGTTCATAGGTCAATGCTCAACTCAGCTGCCTCGCACACCTCCCACTGGGGATGTGCCCGCAACCCAGGTACATGCCCTTGACCGGAATCGAACCTGGGACCCTTCAGTCCGCAGGCCGACGCTCTATCCACCGAGCCAAACCGGCTTCAGCGATTAGTTGTAATTTTGATGTAGTTGTGGGAGGATGGAAGTACCACATTACTTCTAAAGTTCACATGATTTGAGACATTTTGTTTTTACACATGTCAATTTTCCTCTTAGGACTCCTTTCACTGCATCCCATAAGTTTGGGTATTTGTATTGTCATGTGCCTTAAAGTATTTTCTATTTTTTTGTTAATTTAATGAAATAGCATTTAAAGAACATGTTTATATATTTTTAATTTTCCAGTTTTTCTTTAACGGTTTATTTCTAGTTTAATTCTAATGTGATAAGAAAAGATATTTTATTTCAAGTTTATTAAGACTTATTATATGGCCTAATATATGATATATGTTGGAGAATGTTCAATGCGTAAACAGAAATTTATGTATTCTGTCATTGTTTAGTGATGTGCTCTGCACATGTCTTTGAGAATAAATTGTTAAACAGTGTTTCCAAGTCCTGTATCCTCTTGTTGATCTTTTATCTGATTTTCTAAACATCATTAAATTTAGGGTATTGAGGTCTATTATTAATGCAGAAATCTCTCTATCTCCCTTTAATTTTGTTTCATTATTTTATAAATGTGAATTTTGGTGCACATGTGTTTATAATTGTTATATTTTCTTGGTGAAATGACTCCTTTATAATGTTCTACCTTGTATTTTGTAATAGTTTGTCTTAAAGTATATTTTGTTTAACAGTAGTATAGTCATTATTTTATGTCATCTACATATAAATTAATTAAGGATACAAAAACGCTTTTTTTCATTTCGATATTTTTTTCTTGGTCTTACAGCTCTTTTTTTACCAAATTTTATCACTATTTCCTTTCTTTTCTTTTTTTTAAATTTGATTTTCTGTAATGACATGTTATCCTTCTCATTTCCTTTTGTTTATATTCCATAGATTTTGCTTTGTAGTTAGCATTGGGAATTAAATAAATCATTTTAACTTTGTGGTGATCTATCTTAAATTGATACCAATTTAACTTCAATCTAATACCAGTTGTACTAATTTACAGCTAGCTTTCTCACTACTTTATGTAATAAATTATATCCCAGTATATTGTGGATCTGTTAACATAGATTAATAATTATTTTTATGCATCTATATTTTAATTATTTTAGGAAAAACTTGAGCAAAAAACTAAATTACAATAACACTTTTGTTATGTTTTTAGTGTGTGTGTGTGTGTGTGTGTGTGTGTGTGTGTGTGTGTGTGTGTTGTAAATGATTTCTGAAAAAGGGAGAAGGAGAGATAGAAACATCAATGATAAGAGAGAATCATTGATCAGCTGCCTCCTGCACTCCCTCTACTGGGGATCGAGTCTGCAACCCAGGCATGTGCCCTTGACCTGAATCAAACTGGAGATCCATCAGTCCGCAGGCTGACTCTCTATCCACTGAGCCAAACAAGCTAGAGTAAAAATGTTTTTAAATATCTATTTATGTAGTGATCTTTACCAGAAAACTATACATTTTCATATGGCTTTGAGTCATCATCTAGTGCTATCATTTCAACTTGACGTAATCACTAGCACTTCTAATAGGTCAGGTATAGTAGGAATGAAACTCCCTCAGCATTTGTTTTTCTGATTTTTCTAATTCTAAAGGAAATGTTTGTCTGATATATAGTTTTTGGTAGACAATGTATTTTATTTTCCTTCAGCACTTTAAATGTGTTATTCCACTACTTTCTGTAGTTCAACGTTTTTGCTGTGGTATTTGCAATTAGTCTTATTGTAATCTCTTTTAAGTGATAATATGCTTTTCCCTTGCCGCCTTCAATAATATTTGTCTATTCTTTTTTATATTTTAATTATAATTCTCCTTCTGAATTAATGGAAGAAACTAGTAATTAAGCCACTTCCTACTGACCACACCAGACCACACTGAGGAGGTAGTGTATCTAAATAAGTAAAACCACCACAAAATATTCTACCATTTCAAATATATTTTTTTCTTTATTATTTGCTTGATTGTTATAAATATTTATAGATATGCTATTTCATTGATATGTCATTCTTCCCTGATATATTTTGATACTCCATTGGTAAGTATATGCACATTATTGATTTTTTTCTTTCTGAAAAATTATTATATTGTCATACTTCTGTTTATCCCTGTTAATTTTTCTAGATCTAAAGCATGACATTTTTTATTGTACACACAAATATTTTTATTGGTATTTCTATGGTATCTTTTTCTCTATCCTTGCAATTTTAATTTATCTTTGTCCTTATATTTAAAATGAGTATCCTGTGTTCAATGAACTTAGTGAGAGCTTCAACAGTATAAAAAAGGACAGGGAAAACATAAAAAAGAAACAGTCAGAAATGGAGAATACGCTAACTGTAAAGAAGAAGAATTTACAGCAGAGAATCAACAGTATAGTAGCTGAGGGCAAGAATCATACCAGCAACTTGGAATATCAGGAAGAAGAAGAAAAAAAGCCCTAGTATTACATTAAAAATACAAAAATCCAAAACAATAAGGATAATGTAAGGATAATCTGGGACAATTTCAAGTGTACCAACATTTGCAGCATGGGGGTGCTGTAAGGAGAAAAGAGAAAGCAATAAATTGGAAATTATTTGAAAAAAATAATGACAGAAAACTTACCTCAGCTGATAAAGGATATAGACACACAAGCCCAGAAAGTACAGAGTCCCAAACAAGATGAACCCAAAGAGGCCCAAACTGAGACACATCATAATTAAAATGCAAAAGTTTAAATAGAGATAATCTTAACAGCAACAGGAGAAAAGCAGTTAGTTAGCTATAAAGTAGTTCTCTTGAGACTATTAGCTTATTTCTCAACAGAAATTTTGCAGGTCACAAGGGATTGGCAATAAATATTCAAAGTGATGAAAAATGAGGATGTACAACCAAGATTATTTTACCCAGCAAAGCTATAGTTTATAATCTAAAGACATATGAAAGGTCTCCCTTTTATCACTTAGTAAGTTATGTAATGTCTAATCACTGGGGTGTACCTCTGAAAATAATGAAGACATCTGTGATACTGACAAAAATAAAATAAAATTTTTAAAAAGATTCTAACAACATATTAAGAGCTTCCCAGAAAAAGAAAAAAAAAAAAAACTAAAGGAGCTCATTGCCAGCAAACCAGTATTACATGAGATGTTAAAAAGTTTTGAAGAAGAAGAAGAAAAATGAGATAAAACATATGAACAATGAAATGGCAATAAATACATATATATCAATAATTGAATCTTAAATACAAATTAAATGAACAAGCAGACCAGAAACAGAGAACATTTTGTTGCCAGCTGGAAGTGAGGTTGAGCGAATGGATAAAAAAGGTAAAGGGATTAAGAAGTACAAATTGGTTGTTATAAAATAGTCTTTGGGATATAAAGTACAGCCTAGGGAATATAGTCAATAATATTCAAATAACTATGTATGGTGTCATATGGGTGATATATTTATTGGAATGATCACTTAGTAAGCTATATAATGCCTAATCACTGTAGTGTACACCTGAAACTAATAATATTGTATGTAAACTATAATTAAAAAAATGTTTTTAATAATAAAGTGGGTATCCTGTAGATGACCTATAGTTGGGTGTTATTTTTTTACCCATTTTAACATTGTCTATCTTTTAATTGGTGTATTTAACAATTGATATTCAAAGTAATTATTATATAGTTGGAAAAAGATCTACCATATTTCTTACTTTTTTCTATCTATTGATCTTGTTCTTAAATTTTTTATCTTCATTATTATTGTGCCATCTTTGTTTTAATTGAGCATTTTATATGATTCCAGTTTCTCTCTACTTTAGGATATCAAATATATGTGTTTTTTTCTACATTTTGTAGTGGTTGCTATAGATTTGACAATATATATTTACAACTAACATATGTCAACTTTCAAGTAACACTATATATATTCTTGGTTAATACAGGTGACATTTTTCTCTTTTTCCATTTTTTAATTTTTTTCAATTAAAGTTAACATTCAATAGTATATTAGTTGTAGGTATACAGCATAGTGGTGAAACATTTATATAATTTATGAAGTGATCCCTCCCATAAGACTAGTACCTACCTGGTAACATACATAGTTATTACAATAGTATTCACTATAGGTATGCACCATAAATTCCCATCACTGTTTTGTAACTGCCATTTTGTACTTCTTAATCCCTTCACTTTTTTTTACCAAGTCACCCAACTTCCCTCCCATCTGGCAACCATCCATTTGTACTCTGTATCTATGAGTCTGTTTCTTTATTGTTTATTTTGTTTTTTTAGATTTCATACATAAGTAAAATCAGATGGTATTTGTATTTCTCTGTCTGATTTATTTAACATAATATCCTCTAGCTTCATTCATGGTGCTGCAAATGGTAAGATTTTATTCTTTTATAATGCCAATTAATATTTCATTGTGTACATGTATCACATCTTCTTTATCACTCGACTAGTGGTAGACACATAGGCTGCTTTCATATCTTGGCCACTGTAAAAAATAATTCAATGAATATAAGGATGCATATATGTTTTGAAATTAGTGTGTTAAATTTCTTCCGACAAATATCCAGAATTGGAATTGCTGGTTCATAAGTTCCATAGTACCCAGAGCACTCTATATATTCAATGCAATCCCTATCAAAATACTAATGGAATTTTTTATTTTTTTATTTTATTTTTTTAAATTTTATTTTATTATTATTTTTTATTGCTTACAG
>NW_006295060.1:0-3624 GCF_000327345.1 Myotis davidii
CATAAACACAACCACATCCTGTGTAACAAGACCCCTGTGTAACTTGCACCTGGCCAATTGGCAGGGCCCACAGTCCTCTCTCCTCCCCTTACTCCAACCCCCCTATAAAACCCCTCTTCCCACAGAGCTAGCTCTCTACCCCCCACCCCCCACCCCCAGCCGCTGCGTCAGCGAGTGTGGTCGGGGAGCTCGAGCTAGCCCAAATAAAGACTCTATCTGCTTTTACATCAGACTCGGCTGGCTTCCTGGTGGTCTATTGGGGATCCTGAAATCTGGGCTTAACAAAAAACAGACCCAGGAGAACCAAGATGGCAGCGTAAGGTACAGACCTGTGCGTGCTGCCTCCCACAACAACATCAAAACTACCAACTATAGGACAAACAGCTATCATACGGAACCATGGGAAAGCTGGCCCAGTGGAAGCTCTACAACTGGAAAGAAAGAAGGAAGAGCATTGAGACTGAGTAGGATGTGCAGAGACACCAAGTACAGAGCCCAACCCAACAACTGCAGATTTCAACTCCTTGCATAGAAAGAAGAGCATTGAGACTGAGTAGGATGTGCAGAGGCACCAAATACAGAGCCCAACCCAGCGGGCTGCAGATTTCAGCTCCTTGCATATGGGACGGATGCGCTCGAGGGGTGGAGTCGGGTTAGTGGGAGGCCAGGGCCGGGCCCAGCTGGGCTGGCGATGTAGAACCGCTATATCAGCAGGCACATGACCACGTCCACTGGTTCCAGTCTTGCGTGGGACACTGGGGGACGGCAGATGGGCAGTCTGTACATTTGGTGGAGGGTGAAGTCCGAGCAGGTGTGCTGGATGTTCAGCCACCAGGAAAGCCTGGAGATTTTGTTTGGCGGGGAGCTGCCCAGCAGGGAACAGAGTGCCAAACTTTGTGTTGCCCTGGTGAGATTGGGACAGCCCCGATGACATTGAAAAAGCCCCAGTGAGGTCGGGATGGCCCCAGTGAGGTTGGGACGGCCCTGGTGAAGCCGAATGGCCACAGTGAGGTCAAACGGCCCCAGTGAGGTCGAGACAGCCCCGATGAGGTCGGGACAACCCCAGTGAGTCAGGATGTCCCCGGTGAGGCCGTGACAGCCCCGGTGAAGTATGGCACCGGTGAGGTCAAGACTGCCCCAGTGAGGTCGGGATGACCCGATAAGGTCGGGACAGCCCCAGTGAGGTTAGGACGGCCCTGGTGAGGCCAAAACGGCTCCAGTGAGGTTGAGATAACCCTGGTGCAGTCGGGGCCGCCCCAGTGAGGTTGGGACAGCCCTGGTGAGGTTGCAACGGATAATGGGGACCAGTATAGACTGATGAACAGGGGTAGATGCAGAGGCAGAGCAGCATTGAACAGACTGTCAAACTACAGTGGGAAGCCTGGGGAGGGTTTTGAGGAGGGGTTAAGAGATCAACCAAAGGAATTATATGCATGCATATAAGAATAACCAATGGACACAAGACACTAGCGGGTAGAAAGGCCGGGGGAATGTCAAGGGGGCGGGGGGAAGGAGACATATGTAATACTCTTTATAATACTTCAATAAATAAAAATTGTTAAAAAAAAACAAAAAAAAACTAAAAATGAAACTCCCATTTGACCCTACACGATGGAATACTATGCTGCAGTAAAAAAGAAGGAACTCTTACCATTTGCAACGGTATGGATGGAACTGGAGAACATTATGCTAAGTGAAATAAGCCAGTCAATGAAGGAAAAACACCACATGATCTCACTCACTCGTGGATAATAAAGACCATTATAAACTTTAAGAACAAAAATAGATACAGAGGCAGAGCTCCTTGAACAGACTGTCAAACTACAGCGGCAAAGCCAGAGAAGGTTGAAAGGCAGGAGTGGAGAGTAAGAGATCAACCGAAGGACTTGTATGCATGCATATAAGCATAACCAATGGACATAAGACACTGGGGCATAGAGGAGGCCGGGGGATTGTTAAGGGCAGGAAAAAAGGAGACATATGTAATACTCTTTGTAATACTTTAAGCAATAAAACCATAAAAAAAATAATAAAATAAAAGATATCAATTAAATTTAAAATGGTTTTTATATTAAACATTTGGTTCATACCATAAAATTAATCCTTTTTTTTAATCAGGCTAATAAAAAATTATATCCTAGGTTGAAATTTTACTACATGTAGTACATATAAGGACTACAATATATTTTGAACTACTAATTTTTCGAGAGAGAATACAAGAATTATTTTTCTCAAAGATGAATTACTATACTTTATGTATTTTGCTATCACAAACATAAAATTTCTATAACTTAACATGAACTTTAAACTCTTAGAAGCTTCAAATTTTAGGTGGCAAATTAAATACTTAGCATTTCTTAGATTAGTAATATATTTATATTTTTAAGGCTACATTTCAAATAGAATACAAGACATATTTAAGTAATAGATTCAAATCTATATTTTTAGACTTTTCATATGAGGCAAACTCAGATTAATATTTCAGTGTTTAGTCATTTTAAAATACCTAGATATTTAATAATTTTTATGATTTAATTCAGCAATGTTTTAAGTTACCAAAGACTTTTTTAAAACTATATGTGAGGCTGGTGAATATCCCCGCCTGTCACGTGGAAAGCTGATGAAAAGGGAGGGGGAGGAGGGAGCAGGCCCATAGCCACTTTGATTTTAAAACTGCCACATTCCTCCTTAGAGATAACTTCGAAGGTTGCTGCTGAGGGAAACACAACTGGCTCTTTCCTCTAACACAATGCAGTCAGTCTCCTCTTGAGTGAGTGGACTTTCATTATTAATATGTTTATAACTACTACTGAAAAGCTTTATTATAAACTAGAGGACTGGTGCAGGAATTCGTGCACGGATCGGGGTTCCTTGGGGTGGCCTGCAGATATCGGGACGAAAGCCGCAGTCCAACACCACCTGCAGCTCCTACCTGCTACTCCCACACATCCCGACACCACTGTGCCTGTCCTGGTACGCGCCTAATCAGTCCCGATTGGGAGAGGTTTGCATTGCCACAGCAGCGCCCACCAGGCATGAGCTCTGTGTCTGCCGCCCCCCCGAAGGGAGTGGCTTGCGGGATCAGGTCGAAACTGGCTCTCCAACATCCTCTGAGGGGTCGTGGATTGTGAGAGGTCGCAGGTCAGGCAGAGGGACCCCACCAGTGCACGATCAGAGCTGGAGAGGGACGGCAGGAGGGCTCCAGGACATGTCCAGCCCTGTCTAGCCCAGTCCTGATCAGGCCGATCTGGGGTGGGCAGATTGGGGCTGGCAGATTGGGGAGGGGTTCCGGAGGTTGGCCAGCCTGGGAGGGACTGTGGGAGGGCTCCAGGGCGTGTTCAGCCCATCTCGCTCAGTCCTGACTGGCCAGACCCCAGCAGCAGGCTAACCCACCAGTCAGAGCACCTGCCCCCTGGCCATGCACATCATAACAACAGGTCGACCAGTCAACTGTCTGCCCCCAGTGGTCATTGCTTCAACTGTCTCCCCAGTGGTCATTGCTTGTCATAGCTAGCGATTGAGCAGCCTTAGTATATCATTAGCATATTACACTTTGATTGGTTGAACAGTCCACCGGTCACTGGATGACCAGACACTTAGCATATATGGCTTTTATTACATAGG
>NW_006295060.1:4811-7106 GCF_000327345.1 Myotis davidii
GTGCGAACAACAGCCCACACACGTAAAGATGACAAGGAAACTTGTTTTACTTGAGCCTGATTTAAGAGAGTACACTTTGACACCTAAATTTCTTTATCCTTGACCATGCACGCTAAAACTTTACAAGGATGTTTTTGCCTTTTACTCAAATTCTTCCCCATTATAGCCTGGCTGTAATAAAAGACGTTCCTCGTCCACTTAGGATTCATGAACCTGAAGCTGCAACGGGTTTTGTGCACAGTGAATTTCCCCACCTTTTGGGTGAACCTCCCACCTTTCAGGGGAATTTCCTTTTTTCTTAGTTTTTCCCTCAGGTGAATCTTCTTCTCCTGGTCCCTTAGGAGGCACCAGATGTGAATGCCGCATGCATTTGCGGCTAGGGTTCAGGATCTGGAAAAGGGGCCGTGCACAAACAAATACACTAGACAAGAAATCTGAATTTATAAGCATAGGGGGCCAGGCGGAAAACCTTTCTCTAGTGGAGAGGCTCTCTGACTTGTGGGTCCCATTTGCTTTTATTCAATTAAATACACATTTTCCCTTTAAGAATGCATAAGGCATATCAAAGGTAAAGTTTGATAAACAGCAACAAGATTATCAGGGTAAGGATTGCTTGAGCCATTTGGCCTACAGCAGGGCAATATTACGCTGATTTTCAGCCATGCTGAATATCGCATTGATAAGCTAATTACTGTTAGTCTTAGCCCACAGCAGTAGAGGTGCAGCCATTCTGAGATAATGCATGCATAAGGGGATAGCGGAGTTGACATAGGTATGAAAATGTGCAGGACTAACCAAGGCTTACAGACAAGCAAGGAGAGTGTACAATTAAAATCAATGGAAAGCACAGGTCTGAGGAGCCTGGAGACCCAGCTGCGCCAGCATGGCCACTGGCTGGCATGGCGGCCAAGGGGCAAAGCTGTGTCTATTAGGAAACTACAGGGCCAGCCCTCCACTACTACAATGCCAACAACCCTGTCCACTACCCCCGAGCCCTCTGTGTCTTCGAGATGCCCACGGGGGTGCCCATTCGGCGCCACTTTAACTCTGACTTCAACGGTGGCTTCAACTTCTATGCAGGGCTCCAGGGCCAGGTGCTGGTGCTGCGGACGACGTCCACGGTCTACAACTATGACTACATTTGGGACTTCATCTTCTACCCCAACGGGGTGATGGAGGCCAAGATGCACGCCACTGGCTACGTGCACGCCACCTTCTACACGCCCGAGGGGCTGCGTCACGGGACGCGCCTGCACACACACTTGATCGGCAACATGCACACTCACCTGGTGCACTACCGCGTAGACCTGGATGTGGCAGGTAGGACTCGCTGGCGCCAAACGTCCCCAGGCCAGACCTCTGTGTACAAACACTGACTCCCCTGTGGAAGACGATGCTGCACCCCGGACGCACACCATCCGGAGAACGTGACCCACCTGCTCTGAGCCCCCGGAAGGGGTGAACGTGAACAGCACCCTAGTGCTGCCCGGGGTGTGGCAGCCTGGACCATGTCCCTGCTTGGGGCTGTGCTGACCCCCCTTGGTTGGGTGGGTTGGGTAGAAAGGTGCGCGCAGGGTAGCAGAGAGGACAATGCCTCGATAGCAGCAAGGACGGTACTGCATGGCACCTGGAGGTGGACGCAGCACCATTGGGGTTACTTGCTGTGTCTCCTGGGTTAATGGTGTCACCGCGGCATAGGCCTCCTGGCAGGATGTGGCCTGACATCAAGTCAGAACCGCCACCAGAACCAGAAAGGTGGCTCCCATCCTAACACCACCCTTTCCACCCGGCTCAGCCCCTGACACCCATGCCCTGGAAACAGCAGGTAGTGGACACAGCCCCTGCCTGGGGAAAGGTGGCCGCCCCTCTCTGGGGCTGCAGGACAGCCCAAAGAATGGGCCTCAGCGCTCATAGAAACTGCCCACAGGCCCACCGCAACCACCGCAGCTGTGGTGAGCTATCGCATTGTCCTCTGGTTCTCCTGTTGGTTTTCATGTTTAATCTCTTCATCACACCCCACAGCTGGCTCCATGGGAACCCCCAACACCACCTTCGCCCCTGATGGTTTGCTGTTGGATGTGGTCTGGGATGGAGAACCCAGTGTAAAATGGGGGGAGGGGTACTTTCGGTGCTGGATCCTCATTCTGCATCTCCCTTCACACCCGCAGGCACCAAGAATAGCTTCCAGACGCTGGGCATGAAGCTAGAAAGCATCACCAACCCCTGGAGCCCGGAGCACCGGCTGGTCCAGCCAACCCTAGAGCAGACGGGGGACTCCCGTGAGCGCCAGGCAGG
>NW_006295060.1:7874-9919 GCF_000327345.1 Myotis davidii
GAGGCAGACAATCAATGATTCTCTCTCATCAATGATGTTTCTATCTCTCTCTCTCCCTCTTCCTTCCTCTCTGGAATCAATAAAGAAATATATTTAAAAATAAAAATAAAAAAAATACAAACTTATTTGGGACATTCCTGCCCCCAGCTAACTCCTCACTAGAAGCCTGAGTCCCCCACCCCACACAGGGACAGATAATAAACCCTCCAGGGCTCAGCTCCAAGTGCTGCTTCTTGTGGGGGCACAGCAAACGAAACACACCCCTGCCCTTGGCCTCCATTCACCTTGGTCTACTCTATCCCAGAAAAGACTTCTATTACGAAGGCACATGACAGCCAATGAAACACAAACTTTACCTGTCACATTGGTTTTCAAAGCCTGAGGCTGACAGCTCCCTCTTGGGAGCCTGTGGGGGAACTCCCCTACATCACCAAGGGGTGGGGAAATTAGCACAACTGTAGGGAGACTCTATGGGAAAAATCTAGCAAAATTGCCAACACCTTTACCCTTGGACACATTGATCCAATGTCTAGCAGTTTATCCCAGAGATCTGCTCACAAACACAGAAAAAAGTGTGTACACAGTGACTCGCTGCAGAGCTGTTTGTCATTGCAACATCTGGAAACAACCCAAACATCCATCTATGGGAGAGAGCTTGCAGGTCTGAATAAACTATGGCACGTCCACACGGTGCAATTCTAGGGGGTCGTAAAAGAAGCGCAAAGGAGGTCGTTCTCTGTACCAATGTGGGGTGGAGGTGGGGAAACCTAAGGAAGAAAAGAGCACGGGTATAGAACAATCTCTACAGCGTGCCAACTTCCGCATAAGAGAGGAGGATGTACATTGACTTATAAGTCTACTCATGTGTTTACATTGATTTACAGAAACTCTAGGAAAGTGGCTGCCTGTCCTCTTAGTCCCTTCAGGCAGCTATAACAAAATGCCACAGGCTGGTGGGTTTCTGAGCAGAAGCCTATAGCTCACAGCTCTGGAGGCTGGAGATCCAAGGACAAGGTGCCAGCAAAGTTACATGAAGGCCCTCTTCTGGCCTGCAGACTGCTAACCTCTGTCTGTCCTCACCTGTCTGAAGAAGTGCAGGGCTGGGTGCCTTCTCTGAAAGCTCTAGTCCTGCCCTGGAAGCTCGTCCCTTAGAACTAAGCTCCTCTCAAAGGCCCATCTGCTCCCACATCTCAGTGCCTTTCCCAGGCTGCACTTAGTGTTGCACCCAGCTGTGCTTGTTGAGGGACTGAGGGACTGACCCACAGCTTAGGAAATGCACATTCCAAAGTACACCTACCCCTCATACCCTGCCTTCCCCCACCCTGTCCCTTTGTTGTCCCTTGGCCCTAATCATGATTTTGGCTGTTCCCTTGGCTATGACCACACTGTCTCCCCCCCTAATGAGATGGCAAGAGAACCTGAGCCTTGCCCCTCAGAACGGAGCCCAAGAACCCCAGAGCGTTCACTTCTGCCTCTCATGAGATCCAGTCCCTGGTGGTCCTGGCAGGCACCACCTCCTTCCCACCTCCTTCCCTGCTAGTCCCTGGAGTCTACTTACCAGCATTTCTCTCCTGGCTTCTCCTTGCTTTAAGCCTGATGCAAACCCACAATACAAAGGGAGACAAAGATGAGGAAGCTAGAGTCCCATCCTCAGACGTCTAGGTCACGCTGGGGAGACAGGCCAGAGAGACAGGGCAGTGCCACTGAGAGGGCTGTCCCCAGACGGTCATCTCATTTTCCACACTGGAAGTCTGGTCTGACCTGGAGCCCGAGTGTGACCCCAGCATTCTCGAGGGTGCAGCATCCCGGGCCCTGAAGGTGGCTCTATCCTCTGGTTCTCCTCAGGTGGGAGAAAGGAGACTAGTACATGTCCCCACCCAAGCCCTGGCCCTGACTCAAGATAGGGAGACCCCAGAATCCTCATGACCAGTCTGACTGGTCCTCTGAAAATATAGGTGCCCTGGAGAAACCCAAGTCCAGCTACACGGGGTGGCCCAACTGGCCAGCCAGGGACCAGGACTCCTTCCCAGGACACTGCCAGCACT
>NW_006295060.1:10177-15276 GCF_000327345.1 Myotis davidii
TTTACCCGCTGTTTAGGGAGGCAGAATGTACTCTCTCTGGCTTACTGGCCTGTACTTTTAAATTAGCCTTTAAACTTTCTTTCTATGCATAACCATGCCTCAGACCTTTTATTCCAAACAGGCCTTTCCCAGTTTTCTACAGTTGAGGTTTGTACTACCCCTGACATGGGCATGGTCACACAGGCCTGCAAGACAGTATACAGGCTGCCAACTGTCAACTGTCTCTTACACAACATATTAATACAATGAAACATGATATTGACACCATGGCCGCTTCAGGCAGCTAAATCTTCTGCTACTAAACATGAGATACTAAAGTCTACTCTTGACCTTCCTATATAAGGCAAAATTGTCCTTGTCTCTTTGGAGCCATGTCCATGAAGATGCAGGCATCATCTGAGTCTTTTATACAGTTTTCTGCAGGTTACTGTCAGGGCTGTGTACTGTGGCCAGTCCTTCTTTCTAGCGATAAACACAGTCCGTCCAATTTCCTTAAAATGTATTCTGGCACAGGAGAAAGTTGTTCTGCTCTACACAGGTAGCTTAACCCCTATACCACTGGGTCTGGGCCTCTGCGCAGCAAACTGCAGTCTATAAGTTCAATACGCAGCCTCCGGTTCTCCCGACCCAACGAGGCCTCGGCCAGTCTCCGAGCCAGGCTCCCCCTCCCTTGGAGAATCCCAAAGTCCTGATGGCTCCCAGGTCCAGGGAGAGTGCCCTTTTGTGAACCCTGTTTATTAGTTACAGGGCCCTGTTTCCTTGCCTTTCTACCAGTTCTCTTTGTGGCAGAGCAGCAATCAGGCCTCTTCCAAGGGAGTGCACTTGAAGGGGATATCAGCCCCTCCTGTGAGCCAGCTGCTTCACCTAGGGTCTCCCGGGGGGCCCGGCCAGAGCGTCCCCCAGCAAATCCCGGAAGCCGCTGCCCTCTTGCAGTGGCATGGACTCAAGCAGGTGGTTCAGGAACTGGGCAGTGACAGTGGCGTTGATGGCTTGGCACGTGGATATGAATGTGTGCACCTCATGTATGCACTGGATGTAGCCAGCAGCGAAGTGCTCGCCTGCAGCTGTTCGTGCCCGAGAGCCCTTAGCTGCACCGCTGGCAACAGCCCCTGTTCTCCCCACTCTCTCGCTGTTGCCTCTTCCTTCAGGCATTGCAGGGGGCAATTCAGGCATTCAGCCCCCCTTCTTTGACCTGGCTCCCAGGGGCTGAGTCTGCCTAGCAAACAGTTCTAAATCACCAGGGCGGCTGTGGACTTCAGCTTTGTTCCTCCTCCACTTTTCTAGCAGTCTGCAGAACTGCTAACACCCTCACCTCCCTTGTGTCAGCCTAGGCCGGTTGAAAGCCTAGAGGCCACCTGAAATCACTTACAGATGAATCAGGATGAGGGAGGAAGGGAAAGACCAGGTTATGTAAATCTCTCCACCCTGCGGAACTGTAAGCCCTTTGTGCCCACCAATGAGATCAGAAAACCATAATTCGCTAAGCAAATAGTTAACTTGAAAAGACTTCTCTCTTTATTTTCTTAACAAATATCTTGGAACCTAGCCAGCCTTTATTTTAGCCTTTAAATCTACCCTAGAACTTCAAGATTTCAATTTAATACAGCGAATTTACAACCCAGGTAAGAGCAACTGATAGACAGAAGCCAAGCGTATCAACAGAAAGTAGAATAAACCAAAGTAGCTTTCTAGTCCCAACTTTGTCCCAACCTCATGATGATCGGTGATGAGAGACAGACAGGGAGGGGGTGACCTGTTTTCACAGATCCTCACTCAGATGCCCACCTGACCAAAGTCATGGAGCCACACAAAGGAGAGGAAAGGGCAGGGCCCCTCCCTCCACACTCACATACTTTCACCAGACATTCATTCAGCAAAGGCATTTAGCTACCACAACACACAATTTCTCCCAATTCAATCCGAACCTTAAACTTTTAGCTGGCAAATCAAATCTTCAGCATTACTCAATCAGTATTTAGCAAACTCCCAAAGCCTTGGGATGCCATTGACTGGAAACAGGTAACCATTAAAATGCAAATTAGTTACATTCTTTCTCCCAAGGATGAGAAACTGGGAAGCAAACCTGTCTTTAGAAGTTGCCACTGACGGGAAATTTTTGGCCTACCTGCTTGTTCTGTTGGGTGAAGGGAGGCTAGCCCTTCCTCCACTAGAAATTGCCTTGGGAAGCCAGCCTTAATTAAAGGGCATAGCCATCTTTTACCTGGGCTCCTTAGATTTTTATAATTAATATATTTCAATAATTCTTGAGATTCAAATCCAAATTATTATTTTAAGGCATATTCTTGAGCAAATTACCATAAAAGAGACAATTTTACTGAATTTCCTTTTCGGCCTTGAAGTCAACCTTTTAACAACCTTCATTAGCATTTAAAAACTGTTCTTTATTATGGAAATGCCAATCCTGATGCTAAAATCGAGCCAGCATCTTTTTTTTCCTTTGGGTAAAATTTGCCATCTTTCCTAGGAAATAATCAGTTTTGGGGTTCTATTTTGTACATTTGTAAAGAGATTCCAGCTCAAAACTCTATCTAATATCCGAAATCGGACGATGTGCGCATTAGTTCCACTTTTCTCTTTACACGTGCACAGAAATCCCAGACGCATTTTTAAATTTTGTAAAACTTTTCAATTACAAGGACTTTAAATTATTTACTACTACCACCAAGATCTGCACCTGCGGCAACTCCACCCGGGCCCGTGCCCTAGGCTTCAAGGCTCACTGCAGCGGTTCTGGAAAACCACACCTGAGGCTGGCAAGCAGGTTTGGCCCAGCCCTTAACTTTAAAATAACCATAATGCTTAAAGGACTAGTTTGAGTCTGTCCCATAATGTCCGTCCAGTAAGTCCACAGAAAAAAACACAAACACAGACAACTAAACGGCCCAAGAGTACAGTCTTCCAACTCCATGGAAGCAAAACCAAAACAGTCTTCCAACTCCGTGGAAGCCAAACCGAAAGCTAGACGATGGCCGTACACCAACCGGCGGGAGCGACCTGCCTCGTCTCAGATCCTCGAGGGGAATACTCGTCCCTTGTGAGGGGAATACTGGTCCCTCATGAAGTGAGCTCACACAGAACAGAACACACAAAACACAAACACTTACCGCGGTCAGTCAGACTCTCCAGATCGGGGGTCCCTCGAGGGTCTTAGGGACCCCGGGTGAGCCCCCAAATGTTAAGCCCAGAATTCAGGATCCCAAAAGACCACCAGGGAGTGCCGAGTCTGATGCAAAAGCAGAGAGTCTTTATTCAAGCTAGCTTGAGCTCCCCCCACACACTCACCGATGCAGCGGCAAACGGCAGAGAGAGAGCTAGCTCTGTGGGAAGAGGGGTTTTATAGGGGGGTTGGAGTAAGGGGAGGAGAGATGACTGTGGGCCCTGCCGATTGGCCAGATGCAAGTCAGGGTCTTGTTACAAAGGATGTGGTTGTGTCTATGGCGCACACTTCCTTTGATTGTCATTGGTTAGTTTAAAGAAATCCTAGGTGTGGCTAGCAGAGGCTTGGGCTTCCGGGAAAAAGCTCCTTGCTGAGCACATGGCTAAGGCTGCTGCCCAAAAATGGAGGATCCAGGGTAAGATGGAGAGCATAGCCCTCGCCCTCTCAACAACAGAGAATTAAACTAAGTGTGGGCCCTTCAGACTAAGGCCAAGTGCCCAAGAGACTGGTTCTGCTGCCTGCACCCACAGCCGGCCTTATCCATCCCCAGGCTGCTTCCTTTCAAGGAGCAACATGGTAATATAGCATGTGATCTGCAAAGTACTTTCCGCCTCCCAAAAGGAAATACATATTCAATCAATATGCCTATTGCCATAATATTTCATTTTTAACCAAATTCAAGCTTATGCAAATTGCAGCAATTACACACTTAACCCTAAATTATCCTATTTGCTAAAAGGACATGATTAGTTCAACGTTTTTCTCACCTGGAGATTTAAGAACTAACCCTAAACCCTTGGCCAGCTGCAGGCATTTCTCAGAGCCGTCACTCTGGCCTCTTTAATTCTCTCTGCTCTCCAAGTTAGGTGTGACGTCTGTAATTTATTACTGTAATTTATTATCAGGCTCTATTGCATTGCCTGATGCCCTGTCCTGGGGTCGCTTCCAAATCCACATCCCACAATCTAGAGTTTCTCATTTATATTTTAGAAAAATAAATAAAACTGACCCTGCACTTACCCAAGACCAGCAGTCTTACTCTTGGGCATTTAGCCCAGAGAAATGGATTCCTATGTTCACACAAAAACCTGAGCACTCATGTTCACAGCAGACCGATTGATTATAGTGGACTGGAAACAACCCAAATGTCCCTCACTGGAGAAGTCCCTGAACAACTCTGTACAGCAAACAGAGCACTGATCGGCAGTGAAAAGGAATGAACTTGTGATCCAAGCACTATGCCTGGTGAAAACAAAAGTCCATCCCACAACGATGCATCCAGGATGATATCATCCAGATGGCATCTCAAAATGACAAAACCGTGGAGATGGAGAAGAGGTGAGTGGGAGTGGGCGGGCACTCGAAAAAAAGAGGCAGCAGGTGATGGAGGGGTTCTGCATCTTGATTTTTGTGGTGGATTCACAAGTCTACGCCCGAGATAAACATGGTGGAAACTGAGCCCCTCCAGTGGCCTAGCTAGCAGTGTGCCAACATCAAGGTCCTGTTTTGACTTTGAACCACAGCAAGATGTCACCACTGGGGAAATCGGGTGAAGGGGACTTAGATTCCTGGTACCATTTCTGCTATCCCTTGGGATTTTATAATTATTTCAAAATAAAAGGATCTTTTGACCTGAAAAAAATACATGAAGCATTCCTCAAGCAAAGGAGAGTAAAGCTACTGTTACTTTTTCACGTTTCTTATTCCTTTAACTGTAAATTGTTTAAAAGGTATGGAACTCATAGAAACAGAACAGATTGGTAGTTGCCAGAAATGGAATGGGTGACAGTGGTCAGAAGGCACAAACTCCAGTTATAACAGTTTCTGGGGCTGTAATGTGCAGCTGGTGGCTGTCGTTTACAATACCGTATTGCACATTTGAAAGTTGGTAGGAGAGCAGTTCTTAAAAGTTCTCACAGCT
>NW_006295060.1:16061-17241 GCF_000327345.1 Myotis davidii
GGGAGACAGCCAGGTGCCCTGGCCACAATCACAGAAGGGGCGTTCAGAAGTGACAAAGCGCTCCTTCAGCCACACAAACCCCTGGTCAATTAGACTTGGCCACCAAACTCAATAGGTTCACAAGGGACAGTGCAAGTTAGAGGAGAAACCTCTTACTCCCACATCCCCACCTTCCCCAGACTTTCTACTCTGGCCTCAATGAGGAGATGATGCAGAAAAAGATGCAGCTGCCCCCCTCCCTCTCCCCCACACCTCAGCATACAGAGGTAGTGCCATCCTCAGCTGGGAGCTGGCCTAACCTTCCCATCCCTGGCCTTTACCATCCACCCAAACTGGGGAGCAAAGGGGGGCAGCCCAGCACACCCATCATCAATCACTTCCCTCCCTCCTGAGCCCCCGGTGGGTGGGAAAGCCTGAGACTGGGCTTTGGAGAGGCGCACAGAGCCACCCCCCATTACCTGCTGTGTGGGGGTCCCTCACCAGGCTTGGGGCCCACCCCCTGCTGACAATCCATGTGACCTTGCTTGCCTTTGCCTTTGCTCCTGGTTTTCTCCATCCTACCCCGGGACTCCGTGGGAAGGTGTGGCCATGGTCTGGGGCAGGATTAGTCTGCGCCCCCTGGTTTCCAAGGGATGTCTTAAGCAGACAGACCATTGATTATGCGCAATATTCCAGAAACCTGTCTGAAGAGCTTTCACTTGTAGGACAGTAGGAAGATGAACCTCAAACCTTTTATCTTCACACTATTAAGGTAAACATTCTGGGATGTGGACAAAGCACTTTTATAACAATCGATACAATATTTAAAACATCAAAAATTTTTATCTTGTTGATTTTTTTTAATGTTTAAATCATCCCAGCATTGTATCAAAACCATTAAAAAACAAAGGAGCATAAATGTTCATAAAAGGAAAGGGAAATAGCAAATCTTCCAGCATTGGGGCAATGACATCACTATCTTTCTCAACAAAAAGGGTTAGGGGTTCAGTGAACAATAACTTCTTGTAAAGAGGAGCCAGAAGTGTACTTGCTTTGAAAGTGCCTAGTTGTCACCTTCAGTCTTACTGAAAAAGCCAGACCCTGTGGTTTAAAAATTCTTTTTTTTTCTGATCATATATTCTTGAGTTAAAGGGAGTGTCTTCAACATTAGCTAGTGAACCTCCTCCAGCACTGCCAGGGG
>NW_006295061.1:0-438 GCF_000327345.1 Myotis davidii
TATTTGTGATAACATTGGCAAACATGTTCTCCCATACAGTGGGCTTTCTTGATGTTTTGTTGATGGTTTCTTTTGCTGTACAGAAGCTTTTTATGTTGGTGTAGTCCCATTTGTTTAGTTTCTCTTTAGTTTCCATTGCCCTAGGAGCTGTATCAGTGAAGATATTGCTTTGGCATATGTCTGACATTTTGCTGCCTGTCTATTCCTCTAATATTTTTATGGATTCCCGCCTTATGTTTAAATCCTTTATTTATTTTGAGTTTGTTTTTGAGTATGGTCTAGTAATTTCACTTTTTTGCATGCATCTGTCTAATTTTCCCAACACCACTTATTGAAGAGACTGTCTTGACTCCATTGTATGTTCTTGCCTCCTTTGTCAAATGTTGAGCATAGTGGTTTGGGAGATTCATGGGTTCTCTATTCTATTCCATTGGTCTA
>NW_006295062.1:0-5072 GCF_000327345.1 Myotis davidii
GAACAATAAATATTTAATTAATAAAAAAATAAATAATAATGATGATGATAACCATTTATTGAGCAAATACCTAGAGCCTGACATTTCACCTGATCACATTTGCTTCTCAAAAGAGTTCTACAAATATAGGCTATATTATCTTCGTTCTTTGTAGTTAATGAAGCTAAACACAAGAAAGTTCACTAGTTTATCCATGATTTCATAACTAGTAAATCTCAAAACAAGGATTTGAACACAGGTCTGTGGGCTTCATAGACCTTTTTTGCAAGGCAAAAGATAGCTTGTTTTTTTTCTTTCTTTTATTCTTTTGTCCCTTCACAAATGATTAATAGAGCATCCACTGTGTTAGATCCTAGGGATGCAAAGTCAAGCTGACCCTGGTCAAAGAAAGAATTCTTCTGGCACTTGTTCAAGGGACTATTGCAGTGGGAGTTTTGTAATAGGGAAGAGGATGGGCTCAATTCTAAATACAACAAGGACAAGTGGGGATTTAAAGCCAAAGAGCAGGGTGGAGGTCAGTGGATGGAAAATTGCTACAAGGAAACAGTAACGGGGAGGGGGATTCTTGCTAGACAGACTCAACAGAAGTCTTGCTGAAGGCAAACTGGGGTGATAAGATATTGAGGGGAGGGGCTGAGCAATTTGATTAGACATACAGAATAGGGGTCTTTACCCAGCAGAATTCTTGCGTAAACTGGACTAAGTGGGCCAAGGACATGGCCCAAGATCGGGGCCTAGTCAGGAAAAGGGCTCAGTCAGCAGCTGCAGTGCAGGGGATATGCCTGTGGACTTGTCACACGAGTCTTTGTGCCTCTAGATTCTGGTTTTGAACAGGGCAGGGAAAAGTGCAGGAGGAGCGGTGGGCACCATGGTGGAGGCCCAGGCAGGAAAGCCAAGGCCATAAGACAGTGCTCCCCAGGGTGCCGAGGGCTCTGAGAGTGAGCCGGCCATTCATCAGGCTGCGCTTACTGTTGGCATCAACAACTTCAAAAAATCAAATAGGTCCCGGCCCCCCACAGTCGAGTAGGCTATCCCTAGAGGCCTCTGACACAGGTGTCCTCAAAGCAAATCAAACAGTCATTTCTTCGCAACACAGTCCTCGTTTTTTCTTCCCATCCATTTCCTTGGCTCCACTAACCCAATTCCTGATTTGTGCTCAGCCAACTCTAAAACACATTATGTTACTGGAACATCCTTGTTTCTTGCTTCAGTTTTAATTTTTAAAGCTACAAATAAACAATCTGCCTTTCAATTGATTGGGAGGCTTTGAGAACTCGCACGGAATTGATGGCCCGGTTTATCCCAGCTCCCCTCGCAGACCTGGATGTACTGCCCGGCTGATTGGAAATGGCCCGATTGATTCTGAAATTGCTCCCGGAGAGTGGAGGCCCATGGATGTTTCCCGGGATGGTTTAAGCACTGACCAGCGTTGCCAAATGGAGGCTGCTGACCGAAGGAGGCGCCCTGGGAGGCTTCCGCTGCCCGCGCTTGCCCCTCTCTGCTCTGCCCCCGGCCAGCCCTGTGCGCTCATATCTCTGTCCTCTGCCCCAGAGCCCTTGCCTCCACCTCCAACCTGCCAGGCAGCCAGGGCACAGAAACGATTGTGCTTTAAAAAAATAAATAAAAATTCATATTTGAAACTGCTTTTTGCCCTACCGTTTCCAAAACATAGCCCTGTTGGAAATACTTCAATGTTCTGCATAAAAACAAGGAAATTGTAATAATTTGTCACAAACATTTTTCAGAAAAGAATGTAGAACGCTGGCATAATTACATAGTCTTTAGCTCATGGAGTTATATTTCTATTACATAGTTATAGTCTGCCTCTTCTTTTATTCTTGTCGGCTAGAAAAGCTTGTTTGAAAACCTTTTAAGTTCTGTTTCTAAATTCACAAAACCTATATCCTGACAAACTTGTATTTTCAAACTCCAAGCAATTTCCAGAAGACGGTTGACATCAGAGCAGCCCAGCGCTGTGTGCCCTGGGAGATACAGGACTTAGCCGTCTGGGGACATCGGGCAAAATTCAGCGAAGGAGGGGCCTGTGGGGACCTAAACATAGAAGAGCCACGTGGGAGACAGTCCACTGGGGGTGAACCTCTTTCCTGATGAACAACAAAAATGCCCCGGAGTTCACCCTGGCAAACAGGGTACAAATGTCTGAAATCCTCTCCTTTCCAACGATTAGTGGATCAGAAGTGAGTTTTCTTCTCAAGACAGAGGACTGAGCAGAAAGGAGACAGTTGCATAGTCAAATTGCTGAATTCTTTTAACTACGCAGCATCTGCCAGTGGAACGTGTGTGTTTTGATGTTCTCTGTGGCATAAATAAATCATGTTTGCCTAGTTCTGTTCTTCTATATTAGAATAGATAGAATGAGGGGGAGTCACAACTTCAGTGACTGCATAGCCGGGCACGGCCTAGGAAGAATGGGCAGCAGGGACTTCAGAGTGAAGCTCTGTAATGACACTGGGGGATACAGGCTGAGGGTGGAAGCCCAACAGAACACACCTGGGAGCCGGGTCTGGCCCTCAGGCAGCCAGGTTAGACTGCGGTGATTACTTTTGTGCGTCAGTCTGGCTGGGCCACAGGGCATTGGGTCAAACATCATGCAGGGGGGTGGTCCTGGAGGAGTGGCAGCTGAATCCGTGGGCTGCGGAAAGCAGGTTGTCCTCCCGAGTGTGGGCGGCCTCCTCCTCTGTTGAAGGCCTGCGTGGAACAGGACGCTGTGGAAGGGAGAGTTCGCTCTCCACTGTCTTTGAGCTGGGACACCACTTTCCTTCTGCCTTAGGACTTGGACCAATTGGAACTTGCACTATCGGCTCTCCTGCGTCTCCTGCTTGCAGACTGCAGGTCTTGGGACTTGTCAGTTTCCATAATCATGTCAGCCAACTCCTTTGAATATATCTCTTTCTATAAGATAGTTAGATAGGCTCTTCTATTGGTTCTGTTATAACCTTGACTAAAGCACTTGGTGATCCCAGGGTACATAAATCAGGACTCACCAGGACAAAGGAGTCACAAGAAAGAAAGACAGACAGACACAGAGAGATGGAGACAGACCAAAAAAGATGCAGAAAGGTACAGAGCAGAGAGGCACACAGAGGCAGATAGAAGGAAACAAAATAAACAGAAACAGAACAGAAAGAGAGCAGACAGGTAGGCACACAGACATACATACAAACAGAGGCACAAGCACAAAGGGAGGAAAATGGTGGGAAAGGGAGAAAAGCCTAGTATCTCCTAATGCACTTCCATGGTTTGCTTGTGGAGCTTTAGTTCTCACTTTCAGGAGGCACCTCTGAAGGAGAAACATGCCCCTCAGATGTTCACCACACCTCTGCCTGGTCAGAAGCTGCTGTCAGTACCTGTCCACAACCTACTGAGCACAGTGCCCAGGGGAAAGGATCTGCTCCAACACTTTACAGACACTCAGATGCCAACCTGCCACCACACCCCAAGCCTGACACCTGCTCTCCCCTCATCTCAACACAGCTGCCCACTAGTAGCCTCAAGCCTGACCCCACCTGGACCAGTTGAATCTGAATCTCTGGGGCTGGAGCATTGCAAATTTTTGCAAGCTATTCAGGGGAGCCAGGAAACAAAGAGATGTTGCCATATGCCTGGGTTGCAGACTTTAAGGCTGAGAGCAATGCAAATGGCCAGGTTCAGTGACATCTGTCACCTGGACACATGACAGTTACTACTTACAACCCAGGAGGTCTACTTCCTGTGCCACTTTCAAAGCTCCGCAGAGCATGGACTGACCTCCCACACTAGCACGTTGTCTCCCTTTGGTGCCAGGCTAAGGGCTCCCCAGATGTTGACTCATTTAACCTCACAACACGCCTTGTCATGCAGACACTATGTCCACTTTTCCTGGTGATGAAACTAAGGCCAGAGAGATTACACAGTTTGCCAGGATCAAATATCCAATAGGTGGCAGAGGCAGGATCTGTACCCAGATCTTCTGCACAGAAAACACACTGAGGGGAGGCCCTGGGGTTAGCCCCTTCCCGCTCCAGGCTGTCACCCACACAGATGGTTCTGAAATGAAAACCAGCGTTGCCCCTGAGTGGAGCACAGGCCACACACGGGAAGGCGCCCAGGCCTCCATCTGGGTGATTTTGTTCTGACCACACCAACTGTACAATACGGGTCCCTTCCTTCAGCCTTGTCTGAGAAAAGACAGCGCACCGGCCCACCCAAAGCAAGAGAGGGCGAGAGCTTGAGCTTCCTCGGTGAGTTTAATTAAGCTCACCAGAGAAGCAGATCACAGGGGATTCTGCAGAATTTTCTCTGGTTTTATTTATATTATTCTTCATTCCAATTTAACAAAAATATTTTCCTCAGACCTACTCCACCAGCTCAGGGCTCTCTCCATCTATTAGGAAACAGTGCCACCTACCGATGCAGCATCACACCGTCCTTGTAAACCATGAACGAAGTTCCTGTTGCTTAATGCCTTCGTTGTGGCCACTTCCCAGCACATGGCCTCCTTTCCAGATGTCTGTTCTGCACTTAAAACCATACATATTATGTCTTTTTATAGCCACAAATGACAAATTGGTTTGAAGTTACTCTAAGATTTTGAAACATGAGTTTTGATGCAGTGGGGCAGCCAGGTGGCAAGAGCTTAGGTGTGGAGCCAAGAGGCCAAGGGCCCTGCACAGGAGTGACCACACCTGCTTACCTGAGCCCTCTGGGAAGCTATACAGCCAACACAGAGGGCATGAATCTTAGAAATCAATGTGAAAATAGATGTGTATGACTACCACATTGAAAATGACTTCTCTTATTAAAAGAATTCAGAGAATATCTTTATAAAGCCACTGTTCTCAAAACTGCCTGGTACTGGCACAAGAATAGGCATATAGATCAATGGAATAGAATAGAGAGCCCAGAAATTGACCCAAACCAATATGCTCAATTAATATTCGACAAAGGAGGCAAGAACACACAATGGAGCCAAGATAGTCTCTTCAATAAATGGTGCTGGGAAAATTGGACAGATATATGCAAGAAAATGAAACTAGACCACCAACTTACACCATATACAAAAATAAACTCAA
>NW_006295062.1:5585-13469 GCF_000327345.1 Myotis davidii
ACACTATGACCACTTGGTACACTGGCTCCTGGATCTCTAAGGAGGTGCTAATTTAGCCTCTGCCTGATTTCCATTTAACATTCTTCAGACTACCATCATGGATTATTTTCATTATATGACACAACTTTAGCAAAATTTTTGTTATTCTTGTAAAAAAAAAAAAACCACCTTCGAAATAAGTCAGTCAGAGAAAGAGAAATATTACATGATCTCATTCATTTGTGGAATATAATGAACAACATAAGCTGATGATCAAAAACAGATCCAGAAACAGAGAAGCATTGATCAGACCGTCACACCTCAGAGGGAAGGTAGGGGAGGATGGAGTAAGGGTGAGAGATCAACCAAACGACTTGTATGCATGCATATAATCATAACCAATGGACATAAGACACTGGGGGATAGGGGAGGCTAGGGGACTGTCTAGGGCAGGGGGGAAAATGGACACATATGTATTACCCTTTGTAATAAAAAATTTTAAAAAAAAGTATTAAAAAAAACAAACAAAAAAAATAAAAGAATTCAGAGAATATCTAAGTAAATGTTAGGCTATCCTACGGGTTGGGATTCATATTCACAAGGGAGGTAAAATCTCTCCCAAAGGTGTAAAAATTGGTTCCTGGGGGAAGAAAAAAATGTACTGTTTTTATATGTAAGGCACAGATATACAGTATATTTGTGACATTAAAACTTCCTGGGTATTATAGGTAAAGAGGAGGGAAAGTCTTTAAAATATTCTTTAGGGGGGATATCAGGAGGGAACAGGTTGAGAAGTGATGGATTAGGAGATTCAAAATTGTAAATATTCCCCAAACCGACTTTGAGATTCAATGCACTTCTTAACTGCAATAGGATGTATGTGTGTCTGTGCAAGTGCATGTGTGCGTGAGTGTGCGTGTGTGCGTGTGTGTGAGTGTGTAAGTTGACAACTGGTTATAAATGTAGACTGAAGGAAAGGGAAAGATGGGAGGTTGCTCTACCATATCTCAAGACATCTGACAGTGACGCAGTAATGAAGACTGTGGTGCTGGCCCAGGTAGACAAAGAGGCCCATGGGATGGACTGGAGAGCCCAGAAACAGGTTCATGTGCATCAGGACACCTGGTTTTCGGAACATTAGAGAGAAGACAGTATTTCCAACAAATGGTGCTGGATTTCCACATAAGAGAAATGAAAGCTGACCCTCACCCCATAACCTCTGACTATATATCAATGTGAAAGGCAAACAAAGCTTCTGGTCAGTGGCCCTCTGTGTCGTCTCCAGACCAGCAGTGTCAGCAGCACCTGGGAGCTTGTTAGAAATGCACGTTCTCCACCCTCACCTGACCTGCTGAATCAGAAAGCCTGGCAGTGGCCCAGCAGTCTGCTCTGACCAGCCGCCAGGTGAGTCTGCTGAGAGATGCTAACTTAGGGCAATATTTGCATGACTGAGATAAAACAGGCTTCCTAAACAAAATATAGCCATAAGCGACAAGATGGGTAAGCAAAACTGTAGAATTTCTGCTCATCAAATAAAGCCATGAGGAAAGCAGGAAGGCAAACCACACAGTAGAAAAAGAACTTGCAACACATAACTGACAAAGGATCACATCCAGAATCTATAAAGAACTCTTCCTGTCAATGAGAAAAAGGCAGCCTTAGATGGTTTGGCTCAGTGGATAGAGATTGGCCTGTGGACTGAAGGGTCCTGGGTTTGATTCCAGTCAAGGGCATATGCCCGGATTGCAGGCTCAATCCCCAGTAGGGGGAGTGCAGGACGGAGCTGATCAATGATTATCTCTCATCATTGATATCTCTCTCTCTCTCTCTCCCTTCCTTCCTCTCTGAAAGCAATAAAAATATATTTTTTTAAAAAAAGAAAAAGACAGCCCAAAAGAAGAATGGGCAAAACACCATTCTTAGATGCTATCCAAATGGCCAATCAACATGATGAAGTACCCCATGTCTTCAGAAATTAGAGAAATATAAATTACATTATGACACAGTATAATTATATACCCATCAGAATAGCTCAAATGAAAAAGACCAGCACCATCCAAGTATTGGTAAGACAATAGAACAGGAGTTAGCAAACTTTTCCTGTAAATGGACAGATCGTAAACTTTTTTTAATATATTGATTTTTTCAGAGAAAAAGGAAGGGAGAGGGCGAGATTTTGTTGTTCCCTTTATGCATTTAGTGGTTGATTCTTGTATGTGCCCTGACTGGGAAATGAACTCAAAACCTTGGAATATCATGAAAATGCTCTAACTAACTGAGCTATCTGGCCAGAGCCCAGACAGTAAATTCTTGGCTTTGTAGTCAAGAGACAAAACCAAGGATATGCAGGAACTTTTTTAACCAGAGAAAACTCTAGTTCTTCTCCCCAACCCCCCATACCCCACCTTGTCATGTTTAACTGGAGTGGACTGTACCAGGTGGTAGGCAGCCTTTGCCCCCCAGTTGTGGTTGGCTAGAGACAGGTGTAAGGGGCCTGGTGGGCAGGGAGTTGGAGGCCACCATGGTCAGTTTTCCTCTTCACCACAGGGACAATCAGATCCCAACTCCCCCTTCTCTCCTCCTGGGGAGCCAGTTCAGGCTGACAAAGGAGAGGCTGACTGAGGTTTCATCTCTTGGTTCCCCAGCAGTTGGCAGCAGAAGTGTCCCCATGGTGAAACGGTGACCAGCACAGGCCCTGGGCAGCAGAGGTGTGGCTGCTGGCAAGGGAGTAACAACAGTGGAGGCGGGCAGTACAGCTCAGCCTCCACCGCTCCACACTTGACCATAGTTTGTTCACTCTTGGGCACTGCAGATAAAAATATCAGTACTACTTTGGAAAACTGTTGCATTATTTATGAAAATGCAAGTACAAAGCAGACTCAGCAATCTTCCTCCTAAATATATGCCCAACAGACATGCATACAAGTGTGCACCCAGACACATGCACAAGAATGCTCATTCATAAGAGCAGAACATGAAAATGTCCATGACCATGGATACAGGCGATAGTGTGGTGAAAGCCTGGGGCAGGGGACGGGTATGTGCTAGAAGAGCTCAATGGGGAAAAGAGGAGACATCTGTAATACTTTCAACAATAAAGATAAATTAAAAGAAAAGAAAATGGCCATCAAATGCCTACAAGCATTAGGATGGAAAAGTGAATTCACATAATGAAATTCTTTACAGTAATGAACAATTTATCCCTTCCTGCATCTGATGAAGAAAATGCTGGGGGGAGGGGAGGTACTGTATGATTCATTAATGTATGTATGTTTGCAGATAAAACTGTAAGAAAAGCAAGGAATATAATAGCATAAAAGTCAGGATAGGAGCAAGAGGGTAGGGAGGCTATTTGGGAGCAGACACTAAGATGCTCCTGAAATGCTGGCAATATTGTGCTTCTAGTCCTGGGTGGGAGTAACACTAGGTTTGTATCGTAATAAGCCAGGGGTTGGCAAACAACAACTATGGCCCAAACTTAACCACCAGTTTTTGTAAATTGAAACATAGCCCCACATTAGTTTACATATTGTCTGTGTCTGCCTTTACAGTAACAACAGCAGTCTTGAGTAGTGACAGAGACCAGATAGCCCACAAAGCCTAATCTGTTTACCATCTGGCCTTCTACACAAAAAGTTTGCCAATCCCTGTATTAAATCATTGAGTGGTATATTAATATTTTATAAATATGCATATATACATTCACATATACATATATACATATATGCATGTACATATACCTACATTTCTATTTGGTATCTATTTATAAATATGTTGTATTTGCATACATGCATGTAGTATTTTACAATTTCAAATATATGGACAACCAGATTCCATGTTTAGCTCTGCCTCCTTCTTGGCAATAGACATTTAATGCACAAAATAGCAAATCAATGGCCTTTAAGAAAATAAGCACCTTTTCTTTAATTAAGTATATTAATTATATAGACAAATTAAACTACACTTACCTTCAGAGCTGATTTTTGTCTCAATTTCCACATCTTCAAGAGAATGGACAATCGACTTTCACTCTACATACTTTGATGATAGATTTCTTAGAGATGTTTTAAAGACTGCAGAATGACATTTGAGGGCACTTCTGACAAGTGCCTTGCCAAATGTTGTCACTTCTCTGTTTGAGTTGCTCTTGGAAAATTGAACCCAGGTACCTATAAACACAGGAAAATTCAACACAGAAGAATTTTCAGTCTTGCCTTGTTCACATGAATAAGGCACATTCAGCCACACCTTACTTATTCAGTGATGTGGAGGAAGGCAGCTTTTCTAATATATTGAGTTTATCTCTCTGCATTTAGTAATGCATTGATTCAACAAATACTATTTACCTAGAGCTTACCACGCCAAACTTTTATTTTCACCATTTTAATGCAAATATTTCTGTAATGTTTTATATCTTCTCTGCCTTTTATACAAAGAATGCTGAGCATAATTTAATCTTTCTTTATGACTCAGCCCATTGTGGAACCAAACTATAAATTGTTGGCTTTCAAATACACATTTTAACTGAGAAGCCCTTTTTTAGAATTCTAACATACAAAATAGATAAAAAGAAGAGAGAGCTGAAGGTGCAGCATAGGCCCACCTGCTTGGTATCCCTTGAACACAAAACCCTAAAACTCCAGGAATCATCATTAGAAACCACTGGTGCCATACAGTGTCACTCTCAAGGGCTACTGAGAGAGAAAAGACTGCTCCTATACTCTGTGATCTTAAACTATGATACAAAATTACTGTCATTTTTAGAATGTAAAGTGTTTTATGGTGTCCGTCTCAATGTCGGCCATCATTTCCTGCTGCCTACCAGTGTGGCTCCCTGTATCTGCTCTCTCCTTCACCCACCCAGCCTCCACATCTGGGGTTCCTATAGACTAGAAATCCATCATCAGTCTTCATAAGAATGTGGGTAAATCGAGTCCAGAGATATAAAGGGCTCAGAGGCTCTTTCTTTTTTTTTTTAATTTTATTTTTTATTACAAAGGGTATTACATATGTGTCCATTTTTTCCCCCGCCCTAGACAGTCCCCTAGCCTCCCCTATTCCCCAGTGTCTTATGTCCATTGCTTATGCACATATGCATGCATACAAGTCCTTTGGTTGATCTCTTACCTCCCTACCTCCCGCCCCCGAACCCTCCCCGGCCTTCACGATGCAGTTTGACACTCTGTTTGAGGCAGCTCTGCCTCAGAGGCTCTTTCTTGAATAAATGGGTTTCATAATCTAGACCATGGGTGGTCCATGTTGACAAACATATTTTTCTGTCTAATTTAAAAATTGCCAAATGTCTAATAGAAGCAAAATGACCTCTAATAAGTAAGAAAATTCTCTACTATCAACATGAGAATGAATTAGCATTGTAAATAGTGACTCTCTTTCTCAATTGAGGAAATATTTCTAGAATCTTGGTCTAAGAACCATTACCTACTAGTAACTTTCAAATGCAAATATTTGGATTGACTCCTACACCTTTAAATGGACTGTCATGAAGCATATCCATAAATACTGATGAAGAAAATATGCTTCACCCCACACATACATGAACACAAAATCAGTGCTCTTCACAGTCTTGGAGTTCACTGAGTGGAAGCAGTGGTCTCCAGAAATAAACTGTTAAATCCATTCTAAGATGAAATGTTGACCCATGGCATTTTAGAGCCCTGCTAGCAGCAGCCATTTTAGCAAATTGACATTTTCTGGTATGATGAGAACATTGGGTAAAAGAATGCACTGAGTGCATTTATTAGAGAAAAATCTAAGACATGTGCCTAGGCATAGTGCAAGCAAACTGTGAAGTCACATGGTCTCAGTTATATTGAATGACCAGTTATAGAACCAAAGTCAGTTCAGTAACTTAATCCTGACTAGATATTTCCACAGGGGCCATACACAATCTTCAAATTAAACTTCAAGTTTATTTCACATTACAAAAACATTTATCTATAAAGAAACTGTGAGGGTCTTAAAAAGGATAAACAAGATTGATGAACTTCTAGCCAGACTCACCAGGAACCAAGAGAGAGGACCCAAATAAACAAAATCAGAAAGGAAAAAAAAAGAGGTGAAATAACAACTGACCCCACAGAAATACAAAGGATCACTTTTAAAAAAATACTACGAAGGACTTTATTCCAGCAAACAGAACAACCTGGACAAAATGGACATATTCCTGGAAAAATACAGCCTTTCAAAACTCAATCAGGAAGAATCAGAAAACCTTAATAGGCTGATAACTACTGATGAAATTGAAGCAGTAATTTAAAAGAAAAAAAACTCCCGGCAAACAAAGCCCCAGTTCAGATGGATTCACAGGGAAGTTTTACCAAATATTCAAAGAAGAACTAGCTCCTATTCTCCTCAAACTATCCCAAAAAACCCAAGAGGAAAGAACACTTCTAAGCTCTTTTTACGAGGCTTGCATTACCCTAATTCCAAAACCAGATAAAGATATTATAAAGAAAAGAAAGTGGCGGAATTAGGTAAACACCTGAACGTGCTGCCGCTCACAGCCACATTAAAGCTACAACTAAAAGACAAAATGAATATCATCCAGAACCACGGGAAGGCTGGCTGAGTGGAAATTCTACAATTCTAGAAGGAAAGAGAAAAGCACATGGAGTCCGGTAGGAGGTGCAGAGGTGCAGAAGTGCAGAGGTATGGAGGCGCATGCAAAAGGGGCTGGCAGCTGGGTACGCTGTTGTCTTTTTCAATCAGGAGGGAGATACAAGCTCCCGACTGCTCTGAAATCCAGTCCTGGGTGAGAATCTGGGGACCCAGACTCATACAAGGAGAAACTGGACTGTCTGGCATCAGGCCGGAATGTGAGGGCAGCTTTCTTGCAGAGGTGCTTGCAGCAACCATTGTTCCTGCACGGGGCCGCGGGACACAGAGACCCCAGGACCTTTCCAAGGCCGAGCAGACTGGTAGCCATTGCAGTTTGCTCCACCCTGGTGATTCCCTGAGACCCCCACCCCACTCAATTTACAACCCCACCCAAGCTGTGAGTAGAGACTTTTGCATACAAATGACCTGGCCTTTCTCCACCTAAAAACCTGTCAAACTGCAGCTGGGTCAGAGAACCCCAGAGCTTCCAAAAGAAGGTGTAAGGCTCATCAGCAGCCTGCATTGCTTCACAGCTGCACCTCATCTGGGCACCTCCAAACCCCAAACAAAGAGGAGGAATCTGCAGATCTCTCTGTAGCTCCTGCTAGGTGGCCTCAAGCAATGGCTGACTTTGTACCTCCTTGGAGATCCAAGAGCCAGTGTATCCAGTGGTCAGAGTGAGACCATCCAGATTACAACTCTTCAAATCCATAAGAGACACACTCTGGGGGCAGACTCAGTGAGACCCAAAGTCCCACTGAAGCAAGTCCTGCCCCATAAGGGTGTCTGCAGCACAGAAGTTATCCCATTGAAGACACAACTGGTCCTTACAGCCAATTGGCCTGGAGGTTAATTCCTCCCAGTGATACCTACAACAATCAAGGCTTAACTACAACAAAACTGTACACACAGCCCACAAAGGGGTGCACCAACAGAGTCCACCACAGGTGATTGGGGAGGCTGAGCCACTGGGTCCTAATAAGACACCTAGCACACAAAGCCACTCTATCAACACAGAGAAGCAGCCAAAATGGAACATGTCATGAATGAAAGTAATGGAGGAAAGCAAATTCCTGGATATAGAGTTCAAACTACAGTTATAAGGTTACTCAACAATCTTGTGGAAACTTCCCAGGAACTTAGACCTCCAAGGAACTTAGTGAGACCTTAAGGATCTTAATGAAAATGCCAATAAAAACCTTTGGAAAACCATCAGTCAGAAATTAAGCATACACTGTCTGAAAAAAAGAATAATATACAGAAATTCAATAGTAGACTAGAGGATCC
>NW_006295062.1:13693-14279 GCF_000327345.1 Myotis davidii
TGGGATGGGGGGCGGGGGAGCGGTAAGAGATCAACCAAAGGACTTGTATGCATGCATATGAGCATAACCAATGGACACAGATGGAGGGGGTGAAGGGGTGGAGGCGTGGGGGGGTGAGGGCATGTGCTGGAGGTTGGGGGCGCCCGGGAAGAGGTCAATGGGGAGAAAAGGAGACTTATGTAATACATTTAACAATAAAGAATTTAAATTTTAAAAAATCATATCCCTTTGAACAACTGAAAGTTGTAGTTACCACAATTAATTATTCACGTGAAAATAATCCAGGATTCTTGAAACAGAAAATCTAAAGGAAAATTCAGGACCAATCTAGTAAAAGATTGAGATATGAAGAAAATCTACCACATACTAAGCACAGACCTTGCAAATCCTCAGTTATTCTAGTTCAGTGAAAAGGAAAAGAAACAAAGGTGACTTTTTCTTTCTGCCTTTAATTTTAGAAGAAATAAACCGCTTTTTTAAACTACAGTGAATATCAAATTTACATAAAACCTTAGTCCTTAAAAAAAAACCAAGGCATAAAAGATTATTCAAGAAATATTACATGATCTTACTCATTTGTGGAATA
>NW_006295062.1:14368-18235 GCF_000327345.1 Myotis davidii
AAAAAGATTATTCAATATTACAGTAAAAATTTTATTTAAAATAAAACACCAGTACATCAAAACCATTTCAGCAGCTGCTGTTATATTCTGGGTGAAAACCTCCGGTGGGAGAAAGCCAAACTTTAAACAGGGACAAAGGCCCCCCCTCCAGTTTGCACTGGGCATACTTAATCTGCTGTAGTCACTGAATGAAAGACTAAGGGCCTTGAAATCTGATAGAAACGATTTTTGCGCCCCCTGGTGGTAATGTATAAACCTTGGCTGTCAGATAAAAATGACATGAATCGAATAAGCTAAGGCAGCCGAGGCCCAGAACAGGTTCTAAACACTAATGCTACATAACGGTTAGCGTTTTAGTGTGTGTAGTTTATCTGTCTCACCACAGTTGAGTCACTCTCTCCGTATATCGTCTCCTACAAAGGAAATAGTTTGTCTTATCTCTCAATTTGTTGCAACTTAACAAAAATGAGCATTTACTATCTTGCCACCCTCCCTCTCACCCTCTTCAGATAATTTTAACCAAAAGCATATTGTGAACACTATGGTTAGTGTTGTACAATGCAAACTCATAAATCTGCATGGGATCTATTTACTCGTTCTTAGCACTGCCAAAAAGAATTACTGTGACTTAAATCTTTTAAGTGTCAATATGTTGTTCAGAGTGGTGGATTTAACTGGATAGAGAAGAGCACAGTTGTCCTTCAGCATTCATGGGCGATTGGCTCCCATGTACACCACACACACACACACACACACACACGGATACCAAAATCTGCAAAATTTTAGCAAATCAGATCCAGCAATACAATAAAAACATCATATATCTATATCCAAAGAAATCAGAAACACCAATCAGAAAGAATATATGAAGAGCACAGTTGTCCTTCAGCATTCATGGGCGATTGGCTCCCATGTACACCACACACACACACACACACACACACACACACACACACACACACAGAAGAGGAGACATTCTCACCCCATTTTACAAATGAGGAAATGGAATATTAGAGAAGATAAACGCCTTGGCCAAAGTCACACAGATGGGAACGGTGAAATTTTTTTTTTTAATTCTAAGAATCATGCTCTCTCTCCTCCCTCCCCATATATATGCAACATACAAAATATGTACACATACATATCATTAATATAGAGTTATTTTGAAAGAAATATCTGAGGATGCTCAAGTCCTTTATGTCAACTAGGGCCCAGTGGACCAATTCGTGCACCTTGAAAGGAACTATGGGCTGTGAGGCTGCAGTGGGCACAGGGGTGGGTCTCGGCCCATCCTCTGTGCCCCTGCCTGGCCCTTCCCACGATGGCTCCCCTGTCTGCCTGCAGCCCCACTCCCGCCACTGCCGCTGCCGCTCCCACACACTGACAGGACGGGCTCTGCTCACACCTGCTGACAGCGCAGAGCGACTGGGGCCAGCACCAGCAGCAGGTGTGAGCAGTGGCTGCTGCTCCAATCACCCCTCAGGAGCAGAAGGGGGTGGAGAAACCCTGAGGGGCTATCGGGACCAGCAGCCACCATTTGCACCCACTGACTGCGCTAATCGGCAGTGGGTGTGAGCAGCAGCTCTGACGCCGGCAGCAGGTGCAAGCAGGGCCCATGCAGGCAGCAGGTGCAAGCCCTTGGTGGGACCGGGTGCACAGGAGCAAAGAATTTTCAGTAACCACGAGAGGCTCACCCCGACCAGCACCCCACCTCGGTCTGGCACCCCTGCTCACCTGCTCCACCATCCAGCTGTGGCCAATGTCCACCATGCTCCACGCATGCCCCCTGGTGGTCAGAGCACGTCATAGTGACCAGTGTTCTGTTGTTCTGCCATTCGGTCCATTTGCATATTAACCTTTTGTTATATAGGATGATGTAGATCAATGTATATGGTCAGCCCTCCACATCTGCAGATTCCCAATCACGGATCACATATACTATTTTCAATCTGCTGTTGGTTGAATTCTTACATGCAAAACCCAGGGATACAAGAGGGGTGGGTAGGAATGAGGACAACTGTATATAACTGATTTTCATCAGGAACTGCAATCGGAAAAAGCAGCTACTCAATGGCCTATTGAATTTGGAATGTTCTACCTGGCCAGGTGAGATTGATCTAATAAACTGCTCCTCTAAATCAACCTAAAAGGTAGATGGCCAATTCATAGAACGTGTGTTCACCAAAGAACCTGTTCTAAGATACACAACCCTTCATTAAACATTGAGGAAGCCAGCCCGCTTCCAGAGACCCTGAGTTAACTGGCCTGGAGTGAGTCCTGGACATTAGTACTTTGTGAACGCTCCCCGGGCCATGCTTAGGGATAGCCAAGCCGATAACCACTACATTTCCCAGGGCCACTGGGCAAGGCACTGGTCCTATGTCTGCTGTGGCTGAGTCCATGATACTAGGGGTCACTTTCAAGACGCACTCTTCCCTGCTTCTACCATTTCTCCCTCTTCGTGATTATGTGCAAGATTGTAACATAGAGGGTAATAAACTCTATCCAGTATTTAATATGTTGGGTTACAGTCAATTATTCATTTCAAAATTTCATGGTCACAGAAATTATAAAAGCTTAACTGCACAGAAAAAAAGCTTTGGAGTTATAAAGTTGCTGAGTTATAGCTTTTGTATGTTTCTGAACCATCAGGTACTAAAATTGACTGGTGAACTCAGCAGGATTTTGCTGTGGGCTGATGCCTACTTGAAACCTATTTTCTCCTTGGCTTCTGTGATACCACAATTTTTTCCCCTCCAACCTCTCTAGCTACTCCCTCATATTCTTTTACAGCAGATACTCGAATAACATTGTTTTGTTCAATGTTATTTTGGGGGATTTTTGTGTGTTTTGTTGTAGTTTTCCTCACCCTAAGACATGTATTTTTTATTGATTGATTGAGAGAGAGAGAGAGCCACAGTTTTAACAGAACTGAATGTAGTATCTGATTTCACATATGTATAAGACCTGAAACATGGGCAGTACCTTATAGGACATCTCTACTCACCAGATTTGTGATGCTGGAATATCTCCTGCCAATCCCTGCCAAGTGGTTATCATGTATCATCAAATACAGGGTCAGAGAAATTTCTGGATTAATTTTATATTTTTTCAATCCTTGCTAGAATATATTCTGTATTATGAAATATTTGCATTTGATACAACTTTAATATTGAATTCAATGTAGGTTTCAGTAAAACTATAAAATTTTTCCTAATACTTGAGAATAACCATATTCAGTAAGTAATGTTAAACCTACAGAAATCAATTTAACATATAAGCAGAATAAACAGATATTTTTCATTTCTTCAAAATAATAGAGCCTTGCTACTTATATGTTTTTAAATTTTGTGAGGCCCTCCTACCCAAAAGAGATAATTTAAATAAGAATGACAATTATTTTGAAACTTATACATAACCTGACAGTTAGTACCTACCTGAATCTGAGCAATATGTTTCTAAAAATTTAAATGAATTCTCCAGATTAATAAAAAATATTTTATGGTCACAAATCATATCCCCTTTAGGCAAGAGCATACAATGAGTCAAGACAGTCTCTTCAATAAATGGTGTTGTGAAAATTGGACGGATACATGCAAAAAAATGAAACTAGACCACCAGTTTACACCATACACAAAAATAAACTCCAAATGGATAAAGGACTTAAATGAAAGACAGGAAACCATAAAAATCCTAGAAGAAGCCATAGGCAGCAAAATAGCAGACTTATGTCATAGCAATATCTTTACCGATACAGCTCTGAAGACAATGGAAACTAAGGAGAAAATAAACATATGGGACTACATCAAAATAAAAAGCTTCTGCACAGCAAAGGAAACCATCAACCTAACAACAAGAAAGCCCCCT
>NW_006295062.1:21449-32399 GCF_000327345.1 Myotis davidii
CTGAAGTGAGACAGCACAGGTGTGAATATTTCTAAGTTAACGTTCTCAGGTTTTGGTGCACCTATGAGTCCTCTGGGGCGCTAGTTAAGACTAAAGATTCCTGCCCTGGCCAGTGTGAGTCAGTGGTTAGAGCATTGGCCTGTGCACCAGTGTTGTGGGTTCAAATCCCAGTCAAGGGCACGTACCTGGCTTGCAGGTTCGACTCCTGCTCCGTTGGGGCTCACGTGGGAGGCAACCAATCGATGTGTTTCACATAGATCAGTGATCGGCAAACTGCAGCTCGCAAGCCACATGCGGCTCTTTGGCCCCTTGAGTGTGGCTCTTCCACAAAATACCATGTGTGGGCGCACACGTACAGTGCGATTGAAAGTTTGTGGCCACACTCAAGGGGCCAAAGAGCCTCATGTGGCTCGCGAGCCGTGGTTTGCCGACCACAGGCATAGACCATTCAAAACAGTGGGAAGGTATAATTTTGTGTGTCTCAGGTAGGCTTATTAAAATGGTATGGATAGTTCCAATCACAGATTTTCATATTAGTTTCTCTTAGTGCTGTTTATCTTTCATAGGTGGCATTTTAAACGATTGAATTGATTTCTTTTTTGTGATGATTATTTGATTAACACCATATCCTCTTCTGCCCACCAGTACTTGTCCTGAGCCTTTTTCTGGCACATAGAAAACAAATGCTCAGTAAATGCTTATTGCATACATGTTTGATTGGGTGTCTGTGTCTGTAAATATTACACTGTTGAAGAACTACATTGGTATACTGATTTCTTTCTACATATTTCTTTCACAAAATGTCATTCTCAAATGAAATTTATGGGAGGAGAAATTGGAATGTGAAATTGCATACTACAAGCAAAATTTGTTGATGTGAGAGAGAAAGCGCCCAGTCCAGGGATCGAATCTGCAACCTAGGTATATACCCTGACCAAGAATCAAACCTGCAGCCTTTTGATGTAAGGGACAATGTTCCAACTAATTGAGCCACCCAGCCAGGGCAATGCATTTTGTTGCAATATTGATGAGATGCTGTAGGAACTTAACTCTTGTTTATATCAATTAGCCTATGGTAAAATTGGTTTTGTTATACATCATTTGCCATAGTTCCAAGAACCTATTTATGACATTAAGGGAGGACTTACGGTACCAGTTGTTCTCATACTTTAAGATCAGGATCACCGGAAGATTTTGCTAAAACACAGATAGCTTGGCCCCACCCCGTGTTTCAGATTTAGTTGGTCTGGGGTGGAACCCAAGAATTTTCATTTCTAACAAGTTCCCCAGTGATGCTACTGCCACTGGTGTGGGGACCACACTTGAGGAACCATCATCCTATGCTACATATTGGAGTTCCTCAAGGCTCCATCCTGGGCTCTCCTCTCATCTTACTCTACACTCTCCTCCTACACAATTATTGCCAAGACTTTTAAATTATACAAATGACCCAGATTTCCATCTCTAGCCAGACTTCTTGTAAGCTTTTTCTAAGCTCCATTGCCTACTCAACATCTCCACTTCATGGTCTCAGTGGCGTTACCATCTCAACATTCCAAGGCCAGACTTGTGATCTTGACCCTACACAAACCAGGTCCTCTTCCTATTTCATAACTCAGTGAATGACTTCACCATCCAGTTGCACATGCCAAAGTCCTATGATTCATCCTTGACACTACCCTCTCCCTTCTACCCATAGCCAACAGGCAATTCATTCCAAAGTCTATCTGCTTTAACTTCTAAATATTTCTCATAACCACTACCTCTACCCTAATCCAGGCCATAGTCATCTCTCACCTGGACTCTTGTTCCCCCACATTCACTATGGGGCATCCTGCCCTTCCTTGTTTTCCCCATACTACAGGCAATAATTTTTTTAAATGAAAATCTGATTATATCATTCTCCACCCTTCAGTTACCTCCCATTTGCTTTAGAATTAAAAACAAAATCTACTTTAGCTTGTTTCACAAGTGCTGGAAGGCACCAGCCTCTCACCAGCCTCAGTTCATGCTGTTCTCTGCCTCACTCTCTGAGCACCAGCCATACAAGCTTTCTTTCAGTGGCTTAATTTCTCCTGGCTCCATCCATCACAAAGACATGACCCATATTGTCTTATATGCATCCCACCCCTCTATTCACCTTTACCTAATTAAGTTCAGCTTCTCATTCAGCCATCAGTGAAGTGTTACTTCTTCTTTGTTACACACTGGTACTTCTCAACTTCTTAAGACCCAACACTTTTAAAAAAATTATTGATTTTAAAGAGAGAGGAAGGAAAAAGGAGAGAGAGAAAAATAAACATCGATGTGAGAGAGAAACATTGATTGGTTGCCTCCTGCACAGACCCTACAACCTGGGCATGTGCCTTGACTGGGAATAGAACCGGCAACCATTCGGTATATAGGATGATGTTCAACCAACTGAGCCACATTGGCCTGAGCCAACACTTTTTTTATAACAAATCTTTTGTACTGTCACCTTTAGTGTCCTAAAAATTAAATGTACAGACCATATAACTTCCCTACATATATAAGTTAAAAACAAATCAATGTAGTGCCCAAACTACTATAGAAAGCAGAAGTGAAAGTAATTTTATAATAACAGGTAATATATATTTCAATATATAAATGATTCGTTATGACCACATGAAAAGATCCAATAAAGTAGTCACAGGCACATGATTTTATATATAGAATAACTGCTGTGAATGAATGAGACCCAAATGTAGACCAATCAGGTTTGTTGTACTGTGACTTAAACATGATCAGCAGCTTTGCCATTAGTGACATGATTGTCCAAAATGATGAATAACTCTCATTAAAGTCAAAAACAAAATAAATTACAATCTCTTCTCAATTTACACTGAGGTTACATTCTTGGGAAATTCTGTTTGTTAAAATCATGCAAAAACGCTTTCTATTCCAATGTAAAATGGAGTTCAATTCCAATCTCAGAGAATGAAACACATGAGCATCCAGAAGGATGTTGGAAAGTCATGGGTAAAGTGAGACAGAACTTTGTGGAGAGGACTGTCCTCTGAGCTGTCGAATGCCTAGCACGCAGTCCTCTTCCACAGAGTGCCTCCATCATTTGTGGGGACAAACGAAATGCTCCCACAGATTTCCAAAGCTCCTCTTAGGTGGCAGAACTGCCCCCATGAGAAGCAGGTAACAGGAGCGTTTCCCTTTAGCACGTACACACTCCACGCTTTTCCTTCATAGTGGTTCATCCATGTGTGAATATTCAATTAATGCCTGCTGCCTTCATAGACTCAGAGCACAGGAAAACCAAATGCCCGAATTTTGCTCCTCATTGTGTCCCAACTGCTCTGCATGGCGCCAGCGCAATAGGCACTCAGTGGATTTTGCAGAATGAATAATTGAACATGATCCCTCCAGTGCTGGATGTGGGAAGAGCAGACAGCTCCATGCCTGGCTGTGCACTTGTGCCAGAAAAGGCACGAATGGGAATTCAGGACAGCCAATGGGAATTTTGATTGCCTTGATTGAGTTCATATGTATCTTTCCTGTTGTTTTTTTTAGTCAGTTCACAATTCCCCTCCTATAAAAAGTGGAAATTTATTTTTCAAGTTCTAGGGCCTGGATGTCCAAGACCAGGATGCCCACATGCTGAGAAGAGAGGGGAAGGGAGCTCAGACAGTTGTAAGGGCACTAATCCCATTCATGAGACTGCACCCTCATACCTCATTCAATCCCAACCACCTACTAAAGTCCTCACCTCCTAATACCATTACATTGGGAAGAATTTCAACATATGAATTTGGAGGGGACACAAACATCCAGTCCATAAAATCTATTAAGTCTAATACATTTTCTTTTTTTTTCTTAAGAACTATCAAGTTAAGTTTGTACTTTCACTTACAGCAATGCCAGAGTAGGAGCTAACCCACACAGTTTGTACTATACTAGTAGTGAAAGGACCAGAAATACAAATTTGTCATGAAAACTGATCTGGAAGTGGTGTCAAAAGAGCTTTCAATTCAATTTACTGCCTGCAGGTTATTCATCAGTAATACAAGTCTCCAGGGCCATTAGGCACCTAGAAATATGTTCAGATCACTATTGCTTTATTTCATGTGTGATTATTAAGACCAGAAATAGTGACTGGATTACTCCAAATTACAAACCCATTGAAAACTAGCCAAAACCCTGCTTGATTTGTGAAAACTAGCCAAAACCCTGGTAGATTTGTTAAAATAAGGAGAGGGCTTATTTTAACAAAGTCACTCATGAGAATAAATACTTTTTGGTGTCAGATCTTATGAGCTTCCTCATTATAAGTGATATATATTTAAGTCTCTCCTCCCAACACACTTCTTGTTATTTACAAGGATATATTTGTTAAGCCATATAAATCTGCCCCAATTTATTGATAATTTTAGCATCAAGTAACGGGATCCAAAGGACAAACAAGCAATATTGCAGCAATAACATAGACTTCCAGAAGGAATGGCTCTAGGTAAAAAGATAATTTTATGGTTATAAAATTTTCATGATAGTGCAGTATGTTTCAAAATTATTTTAATGTGGATAATAAACTATTTAAATGAAAGCAAGACTATTAAAATGTCAAAAAAATGAGTTGCATGCTTCTGTCATGAATAATAATTGCATATGTATGAGTTAATTAACAATTAAGAATAGTAACAACTATATCAGGAAGGATTAAAGGGAGATCCTATTTAATAGAGGGAAAGACGCTTATCAATATAGAAAGTTGAAAAGCCCAAAAATTTTAAGTTATAGCAATAAGTAAGTTACTGAGAAATTCCATTAATATATAAGAAGCCAGCTACCACAATGGCCATAATGGCCTAACGACCAGTCACTATGATGCCCACTGTGGCCAGCAAACCAGCCTGATCAGGGGGTGGGGCCACCGGCCAATCTCGAGGCCCCTCCCCGCTGCTGGCCTACCCCTGATCGAACTCTCCTACCCTGATCAAGTGTGGGGTGGGCCAAAAGCCCCTTCCCTTCACCCCCCCACCCAGTTTCACCCTCAATCAGCCTGCCCCACCACGTTAGGCCCACAGCTGTTCCCCCGGCTGCCTCCCCCTGATTGCACCCCTGACCCCAACAGTGGGCAGGGCTGGGCAGCCAACCTCCTGCAGCCCCTCCCCCTGGCTGCCCCACCCCTGATCAGTGTTCCCTCCCACCACCAGCCTGATTAGGGCCAGGGCTGGCCGGCTAACCACCCATGGCCCCTTCCCAAGGCTGCTGGCTCCCAATCGGCCCCCTAACCCCAATCGGGGGTGGGGCCCACAGGCCAATTGCCCTCAACCCCTTCCCCCAGCCGGCCCAGCCCTGATGGGGCAGGCCTGCAGCCAACCTCCCACCATCTCCTCTTCCTGACAGGCCCAGCTCCAATCCGCCCAATTGGGCTGGGCCAGAGGGCCAGACCCCACCCATGCATGAATTCATGCACTGGGCCTCTAGTATCTACCAGAAGAAGGCTTAAAAAGTTAAAAGAACCTGCCATCAGATTAACACTAGAGTGGGAGACTTATTTTTCATTGTAAATGTCACAACATTTTTTTATTATATAAAACTATTGCCTTGATAACTTTTTAACATTTAAGCTTCTGAGAAGGTCCATGATCAAAGACTAAAAGCCATACGAACATTTAAATAACATATTTATCCCATTCTGAATCCTGATAAAAATAGTGTGATTTGCCCAGCCAGTGTTGCTCAGTAGTTGAGCACTGGCCCAGGCACCAAGAAGTAACAGGTTCCATCCCCAGTTACAGCACATGCCCATGTTTCAAGCTTGATTCCCAGATCCTCAGTAGGGGCCATGCAGGAGGCAGCCAGTCGATGATTCTCTCTCATCATTGATGTTTCTATCTCTCTCCGTCTCTGAAATCAATAAAAATAACTTCCTCTCTAAAAAATACAAACATGTTGTTTTAAAACAATGTGATTTAATATATTGTTTCAGTCACAAAAATCCAAATTCTTAAGACCTTCAGTACTCTGCAGAACTTGATCAATGATGGCTGTGTTTTCTCAGAAATTGGTTTAGAGGTAGACTGTGAACTAAAACCGTTAAACCCATTGCCATAATGGCTTAATGGCAAACTACAACATTCCTGAATAACTTCTTGGCCATAATTTACTTTATGAATTGAAAACAGTGAGCTAAGTCTAAGGTTTTACCCATAATTCTCTTTGTGTGTATATGTGTGTAAATCATCTTTTTAAATCATATTTTTTTATTTTTCAATTACAGTTGACATACAATATTATATTAGTTTCAGGTATACCACCCAGCAATTAGACATTATATAAATGACTAAGTTATCGCCGAAACCGGTTTGGCTCAGTGGATGGAGCGTCGGCCTGCGGACTGAAGGGTCCCGGATTCGATTCCGGTCAAGGGCATGTACCTGGGTTGCGGGCACATCCCCAGTGGGAGATGTGCAGGAGGCAGCTGATCGATGTTTCTCTCTCATCGATGTTTCTAACTCTCTGTCTCTCTCCCTTCCTCTCTGTAAAAAATCAATAGAATATGTTTAAAAAAAATGACTAAGTTATCATACTGATAAATCTCATATTCATCTGACACCATACATAGTTATTAGCATATTACTGACTATATTCCCTATTCTGTACTTTACACCCCCATGATTATTCAATAACAACCAATTTGTACCTCTTAATCCTTCCACCTTTTCACCCAACCACCCAACCCCACCTCCCCTCTGTCAAATGTCAAAATGTTCTATGTATCTATGAGTCTGTTTCTTTTCTGCTTGTTCATTTATTTTGTTTTTTAGATACAATTGTTGATAGATATGTATTCATTGCCATTTTATTGTTCATATTTCTTCTTCTGCTGCTGCTGTTTCTACTGCTTCTACTTCTGCTTCCTCTTCTTCAAGAAGACCCTTTAACATTTTATGTAATACTGGTTTGTTAGTAATGAAATCCTTTAGTTTTTTCTTTTCTGGGGAGCTCTTTATCTGTCCTATGATTTTAAATTATAGCTTTTCTGGTAGAGTAATCTTGGTTGTAGGTCCTTGCTTTCATCACTTGGAATATTTCTTGCCATCCCTACTGGCCTGCAAAGTGTCTGTTGAGAAATCAGCTAACAGTCTCATGGGAGCTCTCCTATAGGTAACTAACTGCTTTTCTCTTGCTACTTTTAAGTCTCTCATTGTCTTTAACATTTTGCATTTTAATTATAATGTGTCTTGGTGTGGGCTTCTTTGGGTTCCTCTTGTTTGGGACTCTCTGTACTTCCTAGACTTGCATGTCTACTTCCTTCACCAGGTTAGAGAAGTTTTCCATCATTATTTTTTCAAATATGTTTTCAATTTCTTGCCCTCTCTCTTCTTCCAGCACCCGCATGATGCAAATGTTGGTATGCTTAAAGTTGTCCCAGAAGCACCTTACACTATCTTCATATTTTTTATCCTTTTTTTCTTTTTGCTGTTCTAATTGGGTGTTTCCTGCTTTCTTATATTTCAAATTACTGATTTGATTCTTGGCTTCATCTACTCTATTGTTGATGCCCTGTAAATTATTCTTCATTCTATCAGTGTATCCTTCGTTTCTGACTGGTTCTTTTTAATGGTTTCTATGGACTCTTCATGCTATCAAAGTTCTCATGAAGTTCCTTGAAGTTCTCACGGAGTTCCTCAAGCAACCTTATAACCAGTGTTTTGAACTCTGTATCTGGTAGTTTGGTTGCCCCTATTTCATTTATTCTGGGGATTTTTCTTGTTCTTTCATTTGGGACCTGTTTATTTATCTCTGCAATTTGGCTGCTTCCCTATGTTTCTTTCTATGTATTAGGTAGAGCTGCTATGGCTCCAGGACTTAGTAAAGTGGTCTTGTATAGTAGGTGTTCTGTAGGGCCCAGTGGCTCAGCCTCCCCAGCCACCTGGGCTAGGTGCTCCAGGAGCAACCCTGTGTGAGCTATGTGGACTGTCCTTTTGTAGTTGACCCTTGATTGTTGTTGTCATTCCTGAGAGAGATTGACCCCCAGACCAATTGTAACTACAGCAGAGGAGCTGCTGTGCAGTAGTCAACCCTATGGATCAGAACTTGCATCAGTGAGGCTTTAGTGCTCATCAAGTCTGACACTTCAGTGTGTCATTCATGGAGGTTGTAGATTTGTAATGTGGCATGAATCTGAACCTGGGACACTAGCTCTGGGGCCTCCTGAGAAGTTTAAGTGGTGGCCCCACTTGTACCTAGGGCCACCTGCCACAAGCTACATAGTGATCTGCAGATGGCTGCTATTTATGCCAGCCTTGGAGGTGTCCAAGAGAGGCCAAGCTGTGAACCACTAGTGCTGGGCCTGAAGCTACTTAGCAAGAGGTATGGGATACACAGAGGCCAGGTGATGCTTGTTTGAGAGATTTTAGGAAAGTTTGAAGCATGAAGAAAGAGAGGCCGTTTGTATGGAAAAGCCACTGGAAATGACTTAGGTGGGCCCATAAGTTGGGTAAGGCAGGGTCTTAGGGAACCACCATGGCTTGATGAACAATGTGAGGCAGGTTGATAGAGACTCAGATATAGCACCCACCTGCCAGCTCTGTGCTGAGTGGGGGCCTCATAAAAGGAACAATGGTCTCTGCCTGAGACCAATTGTCTGGCTTTTGTCTGGCTGAAAGCTGCCCCTCAACTCTGGTCCTGATGGCAGACAATTCAGTTCCTCCCCATATGTCCCTGGTCCCTTTTTAGCTGCTATCCAAGATTTTGTAGGTATTGGGAATGTCAGTTGTTTATTCCTCTCATTCAGACATTACCCAAACCAAATAAAAGGTAGAAGAGAATTAAATAGACATTCTTGTTTCATAGTCAAGGGAATTCCCCAAGATAAAGAGGAGAAACACCATCAATACAGCTACCTAGATATGCACTGAGCTAACACACCATGTTCATAGTCAGGTTTCCTTTGTCTACACCTGTATTCTTGCTCCAGGAAGTCTTATGCTTGTGATTTCATAAATAGCTACTTACAATATAAGACCATGATAATGAAGCACTAAGTATAAGGCTTGCTATTATCAGGTTAAGCAGAGAGAAAACTTAAAGAAAGTGGAAAAGAAAAATAACTAATTGTGAATGTTTGTGTGTGTGTGTTGTTGTTGTTGTTGTTTGTTTGTTTCATTTTTCCAGTACTGTTAGCTCCATTGTAATGCCTTACCTAAGAAACTGGGAGGTAGATGACCATGCAGGAGAGGCCAACAAAATGTAGATGAGGGTGATGTTGTAGACTAAGAAGACATCTGCATGGCACATGGGGCCTGGGTCTGAAGGAAGACACAATGAGGCTGCCACCTGGGGTCACAGAAGGACCACCAATGCCTCTGGGAACGTCTATGAACTGAGTTGCTTGTCCATGGGACCTGCTGGAGCCTCCCCTGTCCAGGTCTTGAGGCACAGAATTGAAATGAGGAATGGCATCTAGGAAAACAGTCACCTACACAGCGCCAACATGTGGTTGTCTGTTGAAGAAGAAAGCACTTCCAACCTACAAAGAAAAGAACAAACTCACATTGAAAAAATAAAGAAATTAAATGGCTCTTTACATTGTTCCCTTTCCTCTTCTTACTGCAATGACCAAGGGACAGGCACAGGAAGAGGAAGGAGGAAGAAAGCAAATGCCTCATTCCTCCGCTTGAAATCTACGCCTCACCTGCTCTAAAGAAAACAGGAAGGTTTGAATTGAATGTGAGATTGACATGTGCAGTAGGCTAGGCTTTGTAGTAACTAAGGATGACAGAAAAAGTATAAAATCAAACTGAAATATTATCAAGGGACCCCACAACACAGCAGGTACAGGAATCTAACAGTGTAGGATAAGAATTAAAAAGTCAAACTACAATATTTGCCCCCCAATATGCCTAAGATCCCTCAATCAAACCAGTTACAGGCTGACTTGGCATGTGAGGTGGGGGGAAATCATCAATTACTATAGAAATAACTTCAAGGTGTATCTTAAAACTATCCCAGTCCCCCAAAATGAGACACTTTTGTAATATCTTAGGATAAACAATTCAAATTTGAGGCTAACTCAACGGCCATAAACATCTTAATATCATTAATGCATACTTTATATAAAACATACAATTTGTTAATATGATTAATAAATACATGATGTAAAATATGTCCAGCATGGCCGAAACCGGTTTGGCTCAGTGGATAGAGCGTAGGCCTGCGGACTGAAGGGTCCCAGGTTCGATTCCGGTCGGGGGCATGTGCCTGGGTTGCGGGCACGTCCCCAGTGGGGGATGTGCAGGAGGCGGCTGATCGATGTTTCTCTCTCATCGATGTTTCTGACTCTCTATCTCTCTCCCTTCCTCTCTGTAAAAAATCAATAAAATATATTTTTAAAAAAATATGTCCAGCATGTACCAGACAGAGATGAACAATTAATGCCGATGTGACAGATGAGATGGGCAATATCATAATTTCAAAGAAAAATGATTACTATTTGGATTTGTGCCTGAATCCTGGGCCATACTTGCCACGGAGCCATCATTGGTATTTCTTTTGGTATATCCCGGTTCATATTTTTCATGAATAGTGATTAAGAAGTAACATTTATGAACAAATAGACTACTGTATTAAATTACCTAAAGGAAATTGTATGGGGCAAAGCATGGAGATCCCACTACTTTTGGACCTAATTCTACTTCCTTCATCCTGAGGGCACTGGGCCTCTGTTTTGGTGGAATTATTTTCCTTGCCTAAAAACCAGGCAGGTGACAGCTGTTTCACTGCCTCCTCCCAACCTGTGTGGAAAACATAAGAACATACATTCAAAGTTTTCTGCGACCAGCAAGCCTGATGTTTATGCCCGAGGGGACCCAGCTGCAACTTCTGAGTGCCCCAGCCCAAGGAGGAAGGCCTTCGCAGTTCTCCCTGAGCCTCCACTCTGGGGTGCTGATACCCCAAGAATCCTCTAGCCCT
>NW_006295062.1:32432-37795 GCF_000327345.1 Myotis davidii
ACCGTGCCTCCCTTCCCTTCCCCAGATCAGGTCCCCAGATCCTGTTTAGGAATTCAACTCAGACGTTCTGGCAAGTATGATATTAGTCTCTGCACATCTTTACATAAACCCAAGCAAGGAAACCTCTGGAAGTTGTAGCAGGTTGTTCACTGTTGTAGATGGAGAATCAAGTCTGCTACTCATACATTTCATATTTTTAGTATAATTCTCGGTTGAGGTACATGAAGATACTGCTTTTGCCTTTTGATAACCATATGTCTTTCTCTGTGTGATAGGCATGGATGTACGGAATCCATTTCCAACATGGAGCTCCAATAATTACAACCCTAGACCCTGGGCTAACACATTCTCTTTCCTCTGATACAGGAAGGTGACTCTGACTTGGCCATATTCCTCCCAATTAGTCACATCCGTGTGGTTATTATTTCAGCCCAAATTTCCTGCCTAAAATGAAGAAATTCTTTAATGAGAGGCTTTGATAGGTGCCGTTTAATTAAACTTACTCAAGAGTGATTACATGGCCGAGACCGGCTTGGCTCAGTGGATAGAGCGTTGGCCTGCGGACTGAAAGGTCCCGGGTTCGATTCCGGTCAAGGGCATGTACCTTGGTTGCGGGCATATCCCCAGTAGGAGATGTGCAGGAGGCAGCTGATCGATGTTTCTAACTCTCTATCTCTCTCCCTTCCTCTCTGTAAAAAATCAATAAAAAATATATTTTAAAAAAAAGAGTGATTACTTGAATGTAGGAGAGATCCATTTCCCTTGTCCCTCATTTTCTTACCTTGAAATTCCAGTCCCCAGCTCAAGGGCTTCCCCACTGTTATTGGTTTTAACTGGTTGTCCCTATTCCTAGCTAACTCTCCTTTAATTCTGCTCCATGTGCATAAATAATAATGAAAACTTGCTGGGAGCCAGTCCATCCTTGCTGCTTGACACAGTCGCTGCAGGGAAAAAAACATCTGCACAGCATATGTTTCAAGGGACCTGGCGTATATGGCATACTGTTCTTAATATGTTTGCTCACCTTGGCACTATGTGTTTTAACCAAGGTCACCTCTCTGAGAAAGGTTGTTTCCCCAGGTAGGGATTTTCCCCTAAAGTTAGGGAGGGAATAAAACCTCTTAACCCCTTCCCCAGCAGAAGAGAACACAGCTACAGAACCTGGCTGGAGATCCTGGCTAGAACTTGGCTTCAGAACTTGGCTGGAGATCCTAATCAGAATTTGGCTGGAGATCCTAACCAGAACTTGACTAAAGATCCTGGCTAGGCTGCTGATCAACTGAACGCTGTCTCCGTGTCATTCCTTCTTCGCTGACTCCGTCCGTACCTTTGGGGACCCCTGGACCTGCTGGGGTTGGACCCCAGCAAAAACTGTTGTTTAATAAAAGCTAAGCATCAAGGTAAATGTACTTAACATATGTAAACTCATTGAATATTCACACAATTCCATGAGGTGATGATGATTATTATATACCTTCTATGAATAAAGAAATTGAGGCTAAAAAGAGGTAACTATTTGCTCAAAGTAACATAGCCAGTAAAATGGCAGAGGTGGGATTCAAGCTTATATCCTCCTTACTCAAATTTAAGCCCTTAAACACTAAATTTAATTTTTCTCTTGGAATCAAAACATTTAGCATTTTATAGTTTCCAAACTAAATGTATATATATATAAAGGGTATATATGTATGTAAAGGGCAAAAAATATATGTAATTTATACATATGTAAAATTTTATATATTTAATTTTAATTATGTATACTATATAATATATTATGTAAGCATATATATGTTACTATGTATTATATATATGATGCAGTTCCACACCAAATTTGTTATTCCCAAAAAGCTCACCACCCCACTCTACCTTCAATGAATGCATCAGTTCTGTGATAGCTCTTCTTCCTTTAATTCAATTAATCAGTAAACCTTAGTTCTTTCCTCCCCCAAATATACCCTGGATTCAATATTATCTTTCCATTCTCCCTGTCATTAATTTATTTGTCATTAATTTATTGAAATCAATTTACTGAATTACTACTATATGCTAGGCAGAGTTCTGGAACCCAAGGATAATATGTCTGTCCTTCAGAAGCCCATAGTGTACTAGAAAAGAAAGATTCAAGAAATACAGTACCATCCAGGCTGGAAGGAGCATCAGTAGAAATCAGACCCAACACACAAGAAACCCTGAGGAGGGTGTGAGCAGCCCTGGCCTGGGTGGGGAGGGGTTAGGGAGCTCACCGGAGTGGGCAGTATGGAAGCTGAGTCTTGAAGGATGAGGTGGACAAGACTGAGTGAAGACAGTGAAGGAGGGGGGATGTGCCATGCATGGGAGACCACCTGGGGGCATGGAACAAGTACCATGAAATCCCACCACTTCCTTCTTAGATTATTGAAATAGCCACCAGCTGGTCTCAATTCTTCCCCTTAAGCAAGTGCACCTGAGCACTGCTGATAAGTCCTCCAAAAGCATAAATTTGATCACACCCTCTGTCCTTCCCAAGAGCCAATTTTGTCATAAACTATCAAATTATGTCCAGATTGAAGCCTGTTACTTAAGGGCCTATGTGTGGTCTGTTTCCGTATTTCCTTATCTTCATTATTACTTTCCCAACTCTCCTCAAAAACTTCTGAGTCTACTCACTTGCTGACAGGAGGTTCAACCCCACCATACCCCTTTGTTACACCATTCCCCAAACAAATTCCACCCATGCTTCAGACCTTTCCTGCGATACATGTTCTTGGCTCTCCCTTACCTGCTCCAGCTGCCAAAACATCTGGGAAATTGACATCACAGACTCAGAATTTTATATGGAAAAACCCTTAGCCCCATTTAGTCCATCCCAATCTGTCTGTACATTCTCAGGTAGAGATGCATTTTTATCTTCACTCACCCAAGACATATTTGTGAATTATCTACTACATGTAATTCTGCCCCCACTAAATATTCACCACTTAACTAATTTTCTCTTTTTCCTTCCTCCTTATCACCACCATCCTCCAAACTTTTTTCCCCTGTTCCTGTATTCTATATAACACATCCAAAGCTGCATCCTTCACTTCTCTCTCTCTCTCTCTCTCTCTCTCTCTCTCTCTCTCTCTCTCAATTCCACATCCAATTGGTTACCCAGTGTGGGAGACTGATATAGGGTTAAGCCTCGGACGGACTTGCTGGCAAAGTCACAAACAAGCCCTAGGTTAGAGGGCACAGTCCTCTTAGCATAATTAGGCTTGATCTTATAACACTCCCTAGATCTTATCTGGGAATCTAATGGGCTGAGGAAGTGCAGGAAGTATAACCATGGTGTAAACAAGTGAAACTCACAAGAACAGTGTAACTATGGTAACCACTACCTTGTTTACCGCTCACTATAAAAAGCTTGGTGAGGCCTGAGCACAGTGGAAGTCCTTCCTCTTGAGTTAGACTTGCCACCTGGTCCCCCAATATTCCCAAATTATCTAGTGTCTTTTCTATTTCATTTGTGTGCGGCTCCTCTTCCAGACCCGAACCCTGAACCACGCAGGACGTGGAGGGAAACACTTACGTCAACCCAGTTGTGGGGAAGCAAGGGGCTTGGTAGGAAAGTCTGTAAGAAGGAATCTCCGAAAGGTTGGGGGACTTCAGGGGGACCTTGCCAAAGGTGGCAGCCCCTGCTTTGACTTTTCCAAACAAGTCTGAGCCCCAATGGTGGGTTGATTTTACCCACCATTCTATTTCCAGAACTTAGCACACAGCTATCACATACTCCTAGCATAAATATACTCACAGAGTAATTGCTAAATTATTGAATTGGCAAATGAATGTATTCTGGGCAGGAGATGTCTGGGATGGGGAGCTCCTGCAAGAAGTTATAAAGCTTAAACATATACAGAATAGATACTAAAATGGGCTCTAACAATGAGGGGCAACAGGATTTTCAGAGGCACATGATTCATTACCACCTCCTCAAACCTCACAGATACTTTCTGAAATACAATTTAATGATACTCATTTGTTTACCAGACCTACTCTTAGAAATTCACTCTGTTAAAATAACTCCCACCCCCAATTTTGACAGTCAATCCAAGGTTATCATTTCTCATTCCTCTCCTAAGAATCCAGAAAAGCTGACATCAGTAGCCTTATTTATGACTATTGAAAGGCATAAATCCCTAAAATAAGTCCTTTCCATGCACCTTACGGGATCAGCATTCCCGATTTAAACATCTTGAACATACTCAAGCCATGGGTTCTATGGTCTTATGGAGATGACTCCCAAGTCTCACTATTAGCTGGAGAGAAGGGACTGACTTCTGTTACTACTGCCAAAGCATTCTCAGACCCACACATTTAAGTTACAGGAGAACGAAAATAACACTTTTGAGCACTTTCTAGATGAACCACATACTAGTTATTGTACCTAGTAGTGGGTGTGAATTTCCAAGTCATAGACCCAATACTCAGGTGTGTAATCACATGAATATAGATGGAGAGAGAGAGAGAGAGAAGTAGGTATGTATTGTGTGTTCTTTGTTCTTTTGTGTGATGATCAGTCAGGTGTGGCTAGAAGAGACACAGGAGAGGCTCAGGAAGACAGATTATTATAATCACGGATTGTGGAAACAGGCACACCACGCCATGGGAAAGCACCAACATCTGTGAGGAGGCTGAAGGAACCAGACCAAGGGGAGAGCCACAGGCACAGTCTTTATTGGCATTCCATCAGAAAAGGCAAGGCAGGGCAGGGGAACAGTTGAAATTCGGTTGGCTAATTTAAATAATTTAGGTGGGCTCTAAACTATTGGAGCAGTCCCTAGTTTCCTAGTACCTGGCCCTGGGATGATTAAGGCAGAAGAATATTGCCTCCTGGGGTGCACTGACCAGAGAGAGAAAGTATGGATCTGGATTGAAATTGGTTCAAGACCTCAGGAGTTCCCCGAATGAGATCTGAAACTGGCCCGTATGCAGAGAGCAAGGAGAGACCGAAGAAAGAGGCAGCCACTCCAGATTGGTAGATGGCAGGCTTACTAAGCAAGGGAACCTACTTATGGCGAGAGTCTTAGGTGGCCGGACAGTGAATAGATCTCTGCAACCACCCACCAGAATCTTAAAAGTTGATGCAGGGCCTTAATGGGGTTCAGTCGCTTACAGCTTTCAGACGGTCTCACAACACGTTGCTCTCTCAAGGTTTCATCCTTGAAAACGCCTCCCACTGTGGAAATGTTGGACTGATCATACTTTCCAAGGGCAGTGAAGGGGGGGGTGAGGAGCCTCCAATTGCCTGGGTCCAGCTCCAGGGTCAACAGGGGGGTCAAGTCCTCTTAATAACCTCCTCCAACAATTGATTAATTTGCAAATCAAAGGCATGTTCCTAGCTGAGT
>NW_006295062.1:37857-38577 GCF_000327345.1 Myotis davidii
GTCCTTGGAATTAAAATCTTTCCCAGGCAGAAACTTTTTTTATTAAACATTATCATAATATACAAAATATAAACAACACAATGTGTATACTGTATAGACATATACATTTAAACTGATATCTGTTTAAACTGAGCTATATGTGTGTGTGCATGTGCAGCTGTGTGTGTGTGTGTACCAGTTTATTATTTTTTTTAAATATATTGTTATTGATTTCAGAGAGGAAGGGAGAGGGAGAGAGAAATAGAAACATCAATGATGAGAATCATTGATCGGCTGCCTCCTGCACACCCACACTGGGGATCGAGCCTGTCACCTGGGCATGTGTCCTGACTGGAATCGAACTGTGGCCTACTGGTTCATAGGTTGACGCTTAACCACTGAGCCACGCCATGGGCCCATTTAAATCTCATTTTTTAGCCTGCCTAACCAACAACAATCTAGGCACATCAGGATTTGTTCGTTTGTCTTGGTTTTCCAGCCCAGTTCAAGGTGACTTCTCAGTCAATTCACTCATATTCTGTTTAAAGTCCAGCGGTTCTCAGCCTGTGGGTCGAGACCCCTTTGGGGGTCGAACAACCCTTTCACAGGGTTCGCCTAAGACCATCGGAAAACACATGTATAATTACATATTGTTTACAGTAGCAAAATTACAGTTATGAGGTAGCAACAAAAATAATTTTATGGTTGGGGGTCACCACAACATGAGGAACTGTATTAAAG
>NW_006295062.1:38720-42394 GCF_000327345.1 Myotis davidii
TTCATTGACCCTTCTCAGGGGATTGCTCAGCCCAAACTAGTTACTTCCAAGAGGAATTGAAGCAACTTTTCAAGAAAAATATCAACTTCAGTATGAACTATCCCAATTTTCTAATAGCAATAACTCTATTTTTAAACACTCTATGCACCTCTCTGTGCAACACACACACACACACAATAGATAAATAAAAGAAAATAAGAAGCCTACAAGGTAGCCAAACTGCAACGTATGTTCTGGACTCCTACAGGGTCCATGGGTGAGTGTTGGGGAATTATCCTTATAAACCTGTTTTTCAAACTGCAGCTAACCCGATAATACTGCTGTGAAATTGAAGGCATAGTGATGTGAATTTTTAATGGCTCAGAATAGAGTACTTTATGGTGGAATGAATGGAATGGAAAGAAAAATATGAATGAAACACAAGAGTAAGGGTGTTGCTTTGAGAAATGTTATACTTATGGAACCAGGGAAGGTGTATTTCTCACTAAGGAGCGTGGAAAAAACCTATGTGAAAGTTAGTTTTGTTCAATTTCCCAAATTGAACACACACACACACACACACACACACACACATCCCACCCCACGCCCCCACCCCAGTCGCTTAGATGCCCTGCCAGCTCTGGCACAATGCGAACCCGGCGCAGGCGCGAGCCTCCAACCCACCAGAGGACGCTGCACAGAATCCGGTCGCCAAGTGTAGCGCGGCGCACGCGCCCGGAAGCCTTTCCCGCCGGGACACATTTTCGGTCCACAGGCCGCTAGCGTTTCCTGTGACGTATATCCTGTTGGCCGCGCGGCTCACGTGCGTACGGAGAGGAAGTGACGTCACCCGGGAGCGCGCAGAAGCCGGGCTGCGGCGCCGCTGGGAAGCGTTTCGTCAACATGGCTCACCTGCCGATGAAGCTCCTGCGCAGAAAGATCGAGAAGCGGAACCTCAAGTTGCGGCAGAGGAACCTCAAGCTGCAGGAGATGGTTTTCTGAAATTAAGAAATGCAGCTTTCCTTTTTCCAGCGTTTTTCCTTAAGAGGAATTTATTTGTGACACCATAAAATTGCAAGTGTTTTAAAGAATATAGTTTATTGACTTTTAGAGAGAAAGGGAGAAGAGAGAAACATCTATGTGAGAGCGTAACGTTGATCGGCTACCGCAGGGGGGTCCCGAGCCGGCGCCCACTCGCCCGCGGCCGCAGTCTGCCTGACACGCTGGCCGTCGGGTTCCCCTTGCTGCTGACTTAAGGCAGGAGCCCCCAGGCTTTCCTCCCAGGCCTCCAGGCGTTCCTCCTGCTAAACCAGCCTTTCTGACCTATGTGAAAGTTAGGTTTTGTTCTGTCTCCCTCGCCTATTCTGCCTCCCTCTCTGCCTGCGGGTCCCACTCGTCCCCACCTCACCCGTTTCCGAGCAGACACGTGCACCTCCCTCCATGCACCTTGCTTTTGCATCACCAGCTTAGGGTCTGTATCCCCACAGGAAGCTCACTGTCCCCTTGCCGCAAGGCTCCCCCCGCCGCTCCTCGGGTGGCACGCCTGCACTGACAGCTCAGCGTCAGATGCAAAGCCTCCACCCTGTGCTCCAGCACTTCCAGCCCGAGTTTATAAATGCCTGCGTGCTTGCATCTTGCACAGAGATACATACAAAGGGGTCTTACCTGCATGCCACCTTGCTGGCCTACCTCGTTTGCAGCCCTGCCCTCTGCCGGTGAGCCGGAGGTCTTAAAGCTGTGCAGGTTAAGCTTTCGGGGTCCTGTGTCATAAGATGGAAACCCGCGAAGGCGATTTTTGAGGTCCAGTATGTCACCCCAGACAGAGATTAGCTGATTGGAAGAAATCCTGGAGGAGCAAGCGTTGTAGGTTTCAGAGGTTCCCTTATATTTCCAATTCATAGACTAATACAGCATTACTAACTACTTTACGGTAAAGGTATAGATTACAATAAAAGACTATGTAATCTTTTTTTATACATAAACATGGGAGCTTTTGGAAAGACATTTTCAGCTATTTATGTATAACTATTGGGACAAAGGAGTGATTTCACCAACAATTTCCAATTCACTAACATCTAGGAAAATTCAGGGTGAGTGTTTTGAAGTTGTATTTATGAGAAGCAGTAGTTGTGTGAATAACATGTAAGTTGTTTTTAATATGCCTGTTAGTCATATATTATTAATGTCTATATTAAAATGCATATTTTGTAACTACCGTTGTCTCACCCCAGCTGTTTACAAATTTAACCTCTTAAAGTTTTCTTATTCCAAACTTTTAACTCTTGACAGAGATGGTTTTCTGAAATTAAGAAATGCAGCTTTCCTTTTTCCAGCGTTTTTCCTTAAGAGGAATTTATTTGTGACACCATAAAATTGCAAGTGTTTTAAAGAATATAGTTTATTGACTTTTAGAGAGAAAGGGAGAAGAGAGAAACATCTATGTGAGAGCGTAACGTTGATCGGCTACCGCCTGCAGGCCCCCTACTGGGCGTGGGCAAGCCCCCACCAGGCCTTGTGCCCTGACGGAGAATGGAACCAGCAGCCTCTGGGTGTGTGGGACCGGCCACACTGACCTGGGCGAAGTGGTTTTAATAATGTACAGCAGGTCCTCGAATAGTGCCGTCCTGTTCAGTATCGTTCATTGTGACATTAATGAGATGCCATGGGAACTTACCATTGACATTAAGTGAGGACTTAACCGTATGTGAAAGGGAAGCAAAAGCCAAATCATTTCGGTTCTGGAAGCCATGGAATTTCTCATTTGAGAGTCCAGCTGTTTCTGAGTGAACTTCCCCTTTGATTCAGTGTGTTCTGTGTTAAACAGGGGCCTGGGATGTGAGCCTGTCAGAAACTCAAGATGAAGATGTGTCTCAAGAAACCGTAGCAAGTGGAAAAATTAAAAAATCCCTGAAACTGTCTGTGAATGTGGGCTTGTCAGAAGCCCCAAATGGAGATACATGTAAAGAAACAGTGGGAGGTGGGAAAGTTAAAAAATCCCTAAAGCGATCTATGAATAAGGGCCTGTCAGAAGCCCAAAATGGAGATATAGCTAAAGAGACAGTGGAAGATGTAAAAGTTAAAAAGTCCCCCAAGAAATCTACCATATTAACCAACTGGGAAGCAGCAGTGCACTCATCCAATTCAGAATCGAAGAAGAAGAAGAAAAAGAAAAAGAGAAAAATGGTGGATAATGCTGGGCCTGGTAAGTTCTTCATTTTATTTGAATCCATTTAAACTGTTCTCCGTTAGTTATCATTCTCCTTTATTATTGTGCCCACATGACATGCAAGGACCCCTGATACTCACTAGTTTCCAGAAACTACCCTACGAGCTCAAGGAAACATTGGGGAGAGGGCTTACATTTTAACTTTTCTCAAAATATTTGTCGGGGGGGAGGGGGCGCACTGCAGGGGACCTGGCTGCTGCCTGGAGCCGCCAAGGGCCCCCGTGCTGGTCCAGACACCCCTCCCCCCCTCCCCATTCCTCCCTCTTCTCTGCAGTGACAGCTTCCCCCTGCCCCCCCAACACACACACACACACACACACACACACACACACACACACACACAGGCTGTTAACTCTCTCGGGGGCAAAAGGAAGTCAGACTTCCAGGACACAAAGGCCACCTTCTCCCCGGGCAGGGAGGCGGGAGGGGGTGGGGGGAATACTTTTCCTTCTTTCTGCAGGAGGCGAGG
>NW_006295062.1:42997-44682 GCF_000327345.1 Myotis davidii
ACACATACCTCCCCTGGGGTCACAATAAAAAATATATATATATATATATTTGTCATGCCCATACGTTCCCTAACAGCCTTGAATAAGACCTCACTTAAAGAAGAATCTCCTTAGATGTCTAGACACTTGCTCTTCCCCTGCTGATAGAACATACTATGGCGTCATATTTTAGGGTTCCCTGCTTGCCCACAGCTGTGGAATTACTGGTGCTAAAATCCAGCGGAGAGTAGAATCTACTTTTCTGGCCTTTGCATGAATGATTCTTTTCACTTACCTCTCTTTTGCCCCATTCCTTTCCTACCATACATTCCTCCCTTCTGAAAAAAAGAGCTGGTGATCATTTGGATGTGCAAAGTGTACAAATAGCAGTCAGGAAGCTTCTGAATAAATGGAACATTAACTTCCAAGCGAGTATAAGGACCAGGGCAGTGTTGCGGGGAAGTGCCGTTTTCTTTAGGGAGGTGATTGGATGTGAGGAAGCTTAGGTGAGAGGCATTGCGTTGAGATGCGAGCTAGCTGAGACTTCAGGGGGGGATAGAAGCGCAGCTATTCAGCCTTCTGCCATCGTTGTGAGAAAAGCTTTATGAATGCTGCAATACCCACTGTTTACTTGGTCTTCATGATGACAGACCATGTGGCCTGCAAAACCTAAAACGTTTACTATCTGGCCCTTTAAGAAAAAGTTTTGCCAGCACCTAGGTTAGAATTTACTATTTGTCTTGTCTGAAATAAAGTTTTCATTTAGAAAGGAGCTTGGAACTTTTCTAAACGTGCACAGCTGTCTTCATGCTGCCTACAGACTAGCACATTTGTAGGTTTTGAGAAATTGCTTAAATAGTGAAACCAGATAGAAAAAAGCATGAAGATAAGACATTAGTTTTTATTTAAAGTGACTGTAATTCGATTCTAAAATCACTATCCTCTTTGGGATTCTTTTTCTAAGTTGCTTAAGACAACAATTTATTTCTCTTCTCAGTCACTGAATTGCAGGGCTGGGGGTTTTAACTCGATGGGTAAACTTTAAGAACTGTCTTAAGGAAAACAGAAGTGATCAGTCGTGAAGACCGGCTGGTGATACCCATGGCTTTTGAATGTGTGGGTCCCACAGAGCTGGCCATTTCCCACAAGGGTGGTAGTAAAGTCTCGGGGAGAGCCAGTCCTGGGCTACAAGAGTCCTGAGTTGTGGTCGGGGTTCTTCTGCTCTAACTAGCCTCACGAACCACCATAAGCTGACAGAAGCACGGTGTGGTAGCTAACCCACATGACCCAGAGGAACATTGGTGAACATGGTGAACATGAGGGTAGAGAAGTGAAAGCCGGAGGCCTTCCTTTCGGCCCCTCACCACTTACGTTCAGGGATGGCCAGTGTCTGCCACCCGGCTGGGTGGGTGTTGCCCTGCTTTGTAGTCTGTCTTCAGTGACATGAGCCTTTGGTATTTCTGTTCGTCTTTCAACAAAATTAGTTTTTATAGAGACTAAAAACTCAGTGAAGTACCGTATTTGCCGGCGTATAAGACGATTTTTTGGCCCTGAAAAATATGCCTCCAAGTGGGGGGTCGTCTTATACGCCAGGTACACTTCAGATAGACTGCCCATAGTGCTTGCCCCGTGCCATAGTGGCCTCCCGATGCCCGCCCACTTCATTCCACATACCGTTCAGGCATCAGCAGCGCTGCTGGGTGTAT
>NW_006295062.1:44989-65013 GCF_000327345.1 Myotis davidii
ATCTTTCTTCTATCATTGACAGTCCCTCTAGGTTGTGGGCTGCTTGCCTGTGTTCCTGAGAAGCATCTACGGTACCAGTCTATAGAGTGTGTTTTCTTTAGTGAATTACCGGTATGTTTACCGGTAATAAACTTGCACTGTTTTATGTATATGTTTGATTACATACAGCCTTGTGACAGTTTTCCTGCATGTCATAAGCATTTGAATATAAATTAAAATGTTAAAATCAAATCTGATATTGTTTTACCTTTTATTTGGTGTGTGGAAGGTGTGCGGAAGAGGGGGTAGTCTTATACGGCGAGTATATAACAAACTCTGTATTTTGAGTGGAAATGTTAGGGGGTCGTCTTATACGCCCAGTCATCTTATACGCCGGCAAATACGGTATATAGAACCTGGTGTAATTACAATACTTAAATGGTTTAGTTAGACTTTTTAAAAGCTGATTACTGAAGATGCTATAATACATTAAGAATCCTAAAATACAAAGTTTTGTTGGCAAATCTGCATGTCCCCCTGGGCTCTTAAATAAATATAACCAAATCTTTATGAAAGAGACATTCCTTAGCAAATTAAAGCTGGAAATGTGTTAAGCTTTTGAAAATAGACCTTTTTGTGTCACACGTCTTTGATCTTGTTTGCTATTTTTATTTGAAGAAAATAAAATGGGGTGGGTTGTTCTTTAAAACCAAAGATACCAAAAAAGCAAAAACGGACGACCAAGTGGAGCCAGAGGAAGGTGCCCAGGCCCCTGAAGAAACCGAAACCAGTGTGGGGAAGCCAGGCAATGGGGAAGAGGAGAGCGAGGTGCCCAGCCTGCCCCTGGGACTGACAGGTAACCCGGCACGGACCCCAGATCTTTAAAATGCCGCGCCGCTCCCGATTATAAGATGTGAAGGAAGTTGTTACTTGTGCCTGGAAGAAGTAAATATTGACAGGAAATGGTTAATATCTTAAGTGCAGCTTTTATCTTTAGTTTTTGTTCTTTCTCTGGTCTTTCCTTTATTCCTGACAGTATTTTAAGAATGCACACCAACAGCTTCTGGGGTCCTTTGTTCCTTTGGTTTATCATTTTCCAAAGCTCATTCCATGCTGTAGGGGGAACATCATTGGCCCAGAGTCTGGAGACCAGCGGTTTAATACTGGCTTAGTAAGAAGGAAGGGGGAGGCAGGAATTAACATCGAAGAACTTGTGCCAAGTTAACCCCTTTGGCCCTTGTTTCTTTATCTATAAAGTCAAGAGTTTAGACTAGAATTAGTTGCTCTTAACCAAAAATGTCTAGGAGTCGCTTGAGTTGTTTGGTTTGGATTTTCTGTTAAAATACTGAGGGCCAGCCCCAGACCTGCCTGATCCGAATTGCAAAGATGGCAGCATTCTCATCCAGGGCAATTTTGTCTCCCAGGCGGGGTGACCAGCTCATCCTGGTTTGCCCAGAACATGACCAGTTTTAGCTTTGAAAGTCCAGCATCTCATAAACCTCCTCTCTCCCAGGGAAATCATGAGGGTTGGCCACCAACATTTCTGTCAGAACTGGGGCAGGCTACTGGCATCCCCTGGGTAGAGGTCAAGGATCTGCAGAACATCCTGTGTATAAAGGACAGCCTCTCGCAACAGAGCTCTCCAGCCCAAGGTGTCGGTTAGCCAGGCTGTGAGGAGTAGGGACTCCGCGTGGGAGGTCGCGGAGGCGAGGGCATTGGTGCTCCCTGCTGAGGAATGCACACCTGATACCGAGATCCAGTCCAACGGTCCGCCCGTATCTGACTCGGTTGTCTTTTGGGGGTGAGATTAACTTCACTCTTGGCTTTTATTATCCTCATTGTTTTCACTTTTTATTTCAGATTTCTTAAACATTTTATTTCTCTGCACTGCTGTCCCCAACCCCACCTTTGACATTTTAATTTCCTGCAAATCCCTTGGTTGTACTTCCTCTCTCCCTTACTCTTTTGTTACGTTAGGGGCTCTGGACATGGGCTTTAAATTGAGCAGCCATCAGCAGAGGGGACATTTTTAAAAGTGTAGGGTCTTTTTCTTAATATTACATGGGAATGGTTGGGATTTTGTCTTAGTGGAAGAAGCTCTAGTAAGTTTGACTGCAACCAATAATGCTTTCAATCAGCAAAACTAATTTAGACAATCTAGCTGAATTAGCCACTAAAAATGATAAATTTACTAATGATAAACTCTTCCGTTTAGGGGCTTTCGAGGACACTTCATTTGCTTCTCTCTCTAATCTTGTCAATGAGAATACTCTGCGGGCAATAAAAGAAATGGGCTTTACAAACATGACCGAAATCCAGCATAAAAGTGTCAGACCACTTCTGGAAGGCAGGTATGATTAACATGGACGCTTGGCCATTGGTATCTGTTTGTAGTGCTAGTTGTTTGCCCAGGAAAGTTTATGCCCAGGAACTACCAGTGTGTTCTTTGATGTGTATTGTGTTGGTTTACATATCCAACCTGCATTAAAGGCTTTAAATTACGTCCTGGTGTTGGAAGAAAAGTGTTCACTTCTGTTTCCTGGCATGATTCTTACTTCTGAGTTAGGTGCTTTACTCAGATGGTTGAATTCAGTGATAGAGAAGGTGGGAACTTGTCTTTCTCGATCCTGTTCTAGCCTTGAAGCCTAAAACACCTGTGATTGTGCGTGCTGGCTGCTGAGTAAGTACTTGGTGAATGAGTATACTGAGTGTCTCTCCTCCTTTCCCTTTTTAACATTAGGGATCTTCTGGCAGCTGCAAAAACTGGCAGTGGCAAAACCCTGGCCTTCCTCATCCCTGCAGTTGAACTCATTGTTAAGTTAAAGTTTATGTCCAGGAATGGAACAGGAGTTCTTATTCTCTCCCCTACTAGGGAACTGGCCATGCAGACTTTCGGTGTTCTTAAAGAGCTGATGACACGCCACGTTCATACATACGGGCATGCAGGTGAGAGAACACTGTGTAGTACTGTCTCATGTCTTGTGTCAGACAAACTTTACAACTAACAGTGTTTCTTTGTCTTGTTAGAATACTCCAGGGTTTATGTATAAAAACCTGCAGTGTCTGGTTATTGATGAGGCTGATCGTATCTTGGATGTTGGGTTTGAAGAGGAGTTAAAGCAGATTATTAAACTTCTGCCAAGTAAGTGGGTAGTATCTGTATGTAGTCTGCAAAGTGGTTGTTAGAAGCAGTGAGAGTTGTTTCTATATCAAAACTATTAATACCAGAATTTTAACACATTGCGGACGGATCACGAGAATTCTCGCTTCATATTACGCAGTGTTTTACCAAGTATCAGACTTTAAAAAGATATTGGCTTGTAAGAACATGTAATACATAACTTCAAAATGCAATGGGTATTTAATTTGAAAGCGTGCCTTTAACATTCATGTAAAACGTTTTTTGTACTCGTTCAATAGAAACTTAATCTGGCCACTGGGTAAAGCCAGCAATAAAACTGCTGGTCCCACCTTGGCTGGTTTGGCTCGGTGGTTAGAGTGTCAGCCTGCGGACGGGGGGTCCTGGGTTCGATTCCAGTCAAGGGTACATGCCCAGGTTGCAGGCTCGATCCCCAGTGGGGGGCATCCAGGAGGCAGCTGATCAGTGATTCTCTCACATCATTGATGTTTCTATCTCTCCCTCTCGCTTCCTTCCTGAAAGCAAAAATATATTTAAAAAAAAAGAAACTACTGGTCCACAATGTATTAATATAGCCAAGTGAAGTCGCTATGCCAATTAACCTTAGAGGCAGTTTGCAATATAAACATCAAACGTATTAGTAACTTAATACAGTGGTTTTGCCAAGTTAGAGGTTTAATGCAAGTTAAACAGTCCAAACATATGTCTCATTCCCACCCACCTCCCCCCACCCCTATTACCTTCACCTGGCACCTCCCAGACAGCTGTAGACTTGTAGCCTCCTGTGTGATGTTTCAGTTGTACATAGCTTGGTTATAGTACTTGTAACATTATAAACTGCTTACATCTGTAATAAGGCCATGATTCCATTCATTATACAATTTGTTTTTTAATGTTTTACTGGGATGTAATTGACATGATCTGTACATATTTTAAATACTCAGTTTGCTAAATGTTCACATTCCACCCATGAAACCATTATCACATCAATATAGTAAACATCTCCATAACCCCCTAAAGTGCGTTCATGCACCTTTGTACTCCCTCCCAGCCTCTGTAGGAGCAACCCTCACCTACTACCAACTACCAACAGCTGCTCACACACCTCTCTCTCCCATGCAGCTGTTGATCTGCTTTCTGTCACTGTAGATGTGTTTGTATTTTCTAGAGATTTATGAAGTTGCTACAAACATTCATCTACAACTTTTTTATGGGCACATATTTTCTTTCTCTTGGGTAACTACTGAGGAGTGGAGTAACTAGTTATTTAACTTGTACAATTTTTCATATCCTTCAGCAGCATACAGAAGTTCCAGTTCTACCTATTAAGTCTTAGGATGAACTTCAAACAGTTCTTTTCAAAATTGTTCTGGCTGTTCCCCTTTGCATTTCTGTATAAATATTAGAAGCAGTTTGTCAGTTTCTACTCCCTAAAAATACCTGGTTGGTTGGGATTTTATTGAATACCAGAGGCCCAGTGCACAAAATTCATGCATAGGTAGGGTCCCTAACAGCTGCTGACCGGGGCCTCTCTTCCCCTGGCCGCCTGCTGCCCCTGCCATGTTCCGCGCCGCCCCCAGTGGTCAGTGCACATCTAACTCCCGGTTGGTCAGACTCCTGCCTGTGGGGACAGTCTATATATTAGCCTTTTATTACATAGGATAGAGCATTGGTGAAAGGCAATATTGAGTCAGTTCAACCTATGAATAAGGTATATCTCCATTTATTAGCTCCTTAATTTCTAAGTACTTCATTAAAATTTCTATTTCGAATTGTTTATTGTATGTACAGATACGGTTGATTTTTGTATATCCATTTTATGTCTGGCAAGTAATTATTTCTATGTTCATCTGGACTGTTCAGCATGAACCTTCAGATGAAATGAGCCTGGATTTTCCTCATGGGCAGACATGTCAGCTACAAATAAAAAAAGTAAATTCTTCACTTAATATTTTTCTTGCCTGATTGCACTGGCGAGAACCTCAGGTACAACACAGAATAGAAGTAGTGAGACGAGATCTTTGTCTTGTTCCTGAGGTTAGTGGGGAAAGCATTCAGTCTCACCATGAAGTATGTTAGCTGTAGGTTTTTGTAAATGCCCCTTATCAGATTGTGGATGACCCCTTTTGTTCCTCGTTTGTTTAGATTTTTTAAACTCAGAAATAGATGGTAAATTCTGTCAAAAGCTTTTTCTGTATCTGCTGAAATGATCAGATTTTCTCCTTTACTCTGTTAATATGGTATATTGTGTTGGTTAATTTCCCAATGTTAAAGCAACCAGCTCTGCATTCACGGAATAAACCCTATTTAGCCATGCCTTATCCTTTTTCATATATTGCTGGATTCACTTTACTAAAGTTTTGTTTAGAAATTTTGCATTTCTGCTCATGAATCGTTGGGTTTGGATGTTGGGGTAATGGCTGGCTCCAAGGAATAAGCTGGGAAGTAAATTCCCTAGTGCCCTGGAGAGTGAGTGAAGAATCAGTAATATTTCTTCCATAAAAGTCTGCTAGAACTCACCACTGGAGGCGTTAGGGCTGTAGTTTTCTTTACATGAAGATTTTTTTTTTTAAATATATATATTTTTTATTGATACTTTACAGAGAGGAAGGGAAAGGATAGAGAGCTAGAAAACATCGATGAGAGAGAAACATCCATCAGCTGCCCCCTGCGCACCTCCCACTGGGGATGTGCCCGCAACCAAGGTCCATACATGAAGATTTTAAGTATAGTTTTTTTTTAATAGGTACAGGCTAGTCACGTTTTCTATTTCTTCTTAAGTGAGCTTTAGCAGTTTGTCTTTCAATCAAGGAAATTGTCCATTTCATCTAAGTTGTCAAGTTTATGAACATAAAGTTGTTTGTGATATTCCCTCAATCTCTGTAGTGTTACCGCATCTCCCATTCCTGATAGTCCTGCTTAGGAGCATTTGTAGTTGTGAGGCAGTTCTGTGGATCCCCTGAAAGGTTCGGATTACTCTTACGTGTATGTGTTTCAGCACGCAGGCAGACCATGCTCTTTTCTGCCACACAAACTCGCAGAGTTGAGGACCTGGCGAGGATTTCTCTGAAAAAGGAGCCATTGTATGTTAGTGTCGATGATGATAAAACTAATGCAACAGTGGATGGTCTTGAGCAGGTATTATTGTCAATACCTTACATGTTAATGAATGTGGGTACGTGTGTTTCCTTGTAATTGTTTGGAGTATCCTCCAGAAAGCTGTGGGTTCTTGAACTTTTAATTCAAATATAGTGAACTTGGGTATTGGATTGCTGGCTCTTCTAGCATAACGTAACTTGAACTCTAAATAATTTAATTAGCTCTCTTTACTGTCTCTTGTATTAAGAGACTAACCACTTAGGAAGCATCATTAACCACTATTTTAAAATGTTTAGGGATCTTGCTCTGAGTTAGAAGGTGGAGAGACTGGTTTCAGGCATGTAGCTGTGGAAAACTAGAAATGAGGTGACAGAGATCTAAACTAGGTTGATTAAAAATAGGACTTGAAGCCCTAGCCAGTTTGGCTCAGTGGATAGAGTTTCAGGCTATGGACTAAATGGTCCCAGATTCGATTCTGGTCAAGGGCACATGTCCAGTTTGGGGGCTCAATCCCCAGTAGGGGGCGTGCAGGAGGCAGCTGATCAATGATTCTCGTCATTGATGTTTCTCTCTCCCTCTCCCTTCCTCTAGGAAATCAATAAAAAAATATTTTAAAAAATTGGACTTGAAGATCGAGTCTTTGGTGAATAAAATATTTTCTGTAACAATTCAGCTTAAAACCTTTCGTTGGTGTTTTGTTATTTTTTAAATATATTCACCCATCTTTGTGCTCTTGTTTTGGACTATGTATATAAGCTGTGATTATTTGAGATGTTGCTATTAAAGAGTTTTCAAAAATGAATCATTGATATATCTTGAGAGTTCCAGTTAGTTGAGATATTAATATATTATGGTTGCAAGAACTGTTGATAACCAGTAATCTCAGAAATAATGAAAAGAATTCAGTGTCCAATGGTTACAGCCTGTTAAAGGAATCTAAAGAGCTTAAATTTGTCTTATTGTAGGGATGCTGTGTTATGATGGCAGGAATTTTACTGCAGGGAAAGCACAACAGTGTGGGCAGTGTCTCTTCATCATATTGGCTCATGGAGCTGCAAATGTCCGCTTGGTTACTTTGTGTCTGTTCATTTGAACTACTTCTAGGGATATGTTGTTTGTCCTTCCGAGAAAAGATTCCTCCTGCTCTTCACATTCCTTAAGAAGAACCGGAAGAAGAAACTCATGGTCTTCTTCTCATCTTGTATGTCTGTGAAATACCACTATGAGTTGCTGAACTACATCGATTTGCCTGTCTTGGCCATTCATGTGAGTGATGATGAGAAGTTCATTAAAATCAGGTTGTGCTGCCCTAGCCAGTTTGGCTCAGAGCGTCAGCCTGGGGACCGAAGGGTCCCAGGTTCAATTCCAGTCAAGAGCACGTACCTCGGTTGCAGGCTCCTCCCCAGCCAGGCCTTAGTCGGGGTTAGTGCAGGAGACAACCAGTCGATGTGTTCCTCTCACATTGATGTTTCTCTCTGTCTTTCCCTCTGTCTTCCACTCTCTCTAAAAATTAGTGGGAAAATATCCTTGGTTGAGGATTAACAACCAAAAGAAAAACAGGTTGTGCTTATCAAGGTGTATAAAGTGTGGGGTTTGAGGTCTGACTCCCCAGGTCAGCAACATTGGTGAGTGGTCCTCTATGGAGGGGGCTTGGCTGGGTTTTGAGGAATGAGAACCACAAGGAATAAGAGACACCATCCACTTGGAAAACAGGACACAGGCCAGGGAGTGAACTTGAAGTAAAGCAGGTTCACAGCTCCAGTTTGGGGTTCTACATCTGGACCTCCCAGCAGCTTCCTGTTTCCAGCTCTAACGGATGTTTGTATTCGATTCTAGGGAAGGCAGAAGCAAAATAAACGTACAACCACATTCTTCCAGTTCTGCAACGCGGATACAGGCATATTGTTGTGCACGGACGTGGCAGCCAGAGGGCTGGACATTCCTGAAGTCGACTGGATTGTTCAGTATGACCCTCCAGATGACCCCAAGGTAAGTGGCATCCTCGGGTGTCTCAGGATGGCAGTACGCAGGTGAGATTACTACCTATATACTCCTATAAAATAAAAGGGTAATATGCAAATTGACCCTAATGGCAGAACGACTAGTCTCTATGATGTGCACTGACCACCAGGGGTCAGTGCACTCCCACTGGGGAGCTCCGCTCAGCCACAAGCCAGGCTAATGACTGCGAGTGCAGCGGTGGTGGCAGGAACCTCTCCCGCCTCCTTGGCAGTGTTAAGAATGTCCAACTGCAGCTTATTCCCGCTCCCTGTGGGGAACAGTCCTAAGCTGACAGTCGGACATCACCCAAGGGCTCCCAGGCTGCCAGAGGGATGTCTGACTGCCAGCTTAGACCTGCTCCCCCCCACCCCCTGAGGAGCAGGCCTAAGCTGGCAGGTGGACATCCCCTAAGGGATCCCGGACTGCAAGAGGGCACAGGCCAGGCTGAGGGACACCCCCACACACACACACCCCAGTACACGAATTTTCATGCACTGGGCCTCTAGTAGATTATGTAAATTGTCAACTGGCATTTAATAATGTTTCAAAAAGCCATTTTGAGGATGAGGCACACTTACTGGTCATTTTACTAGACCGTAGAGCTCATGTGAATTTCATATCCAGCTTTCCTTTGGCCTCGGTCATCGTCCTATAACCTCTTTGGGGATAGGGCATGCAAAAGGAATTGACGGGGAGGGGCACCCCCTCATAAAGAATGCTGACCTGCCCACCACCACTAGTCCCGGGAATGCAGGCTGTCACGGGTGCCTGTCAGGCTGTGTGAACTCAGATGTTCTCTCTCTACCAAAGGAATACATTCATCGAGTGGGAAGAACTGCCAGGGGCCTAAACGGAAGGGGGCATGCCTTGCTCATTTTGCGTCCTGAAGAATTGGGTTTCCTTCGTTACCTGAAGCAATCCAAGGTAAAGGTCTTTGCTTGGGAGTCTTAAGTTGGAACAGATCCTCTTTGTGGAATTGTTGGCCAGTGCAGGTGGCCTCGAAGTGTCGAGGAGTCATGACTCATTGCAGTGCTCCTGGAACAGTTGTTACAGATGTGGAACAGATGTGGTTTTGGGGGGGCTGGCCCAGGAAATGTGAACTGAAAGGACTACCCCTGTGGCTTAATCTTGAGTTCCGTGTTGTCAGCCTGTGTCCCTCGCCTCCTCCCAGTCCTGCGGCCTGTTTGAAACCACCTCCCCTCCTGTTAAACCCCTCACACCTGACCGTCGCTGCCTCCTGCTCCCCTCCCCGCAGTCTTCTCTGCATCTTTTTCTCGGGCATCTTTCCTGCTTACCTCCCCAAAGCAGTGGGGCCCTCATTCACTCCTGCCCCTTCCTCCTCCTCTCGCTCCTACTCCTTTTGTCCCTCATTCATCAGCTGGTTTGTCTTCAGTCTCTCCCTTGCAGTCAGCTCTTTACCAGCTCAAGTCATTCACTAAGAAAAATAACTTCAGCCCGAAACCCACTGTCCCAGCACCCCTCCAGCCTGGCTACTGCCTGTTGCCTTTCTTCTGTCTGCATTTTGAATCGTGATTTATATTTTCTCCATTTTTCCACTCACCCTGTGTCCAGTGCATCCACCAAACCTGAATTCATTGTAACTGTGAGTGGCCTCCGTTGCTGGGTGTGGTGGATGCTCACCAGGCTTGCTCGTCCTTGCATTTGCCTCCTTGTCAGCTCCCTGCAGTCTTGCCAGGTGAATTTTCCTCATTCCACAACTCCGCGCAGCTTTCCAGAATTGCCACTAGACTTGGCACTTTCTCTCTGGAATGCCCTTTCCTGGTTCTCTAGACTGCCTCTGGCTTCAGCTAGCTGTGTCTGTTCTGGGAAGCCAGCCCTGACCTCCATGTCCCCACAGCTGTGCTGGCAGCTGCGTCCTCCCAGCACCCAGCACAGGTCTGGCCCTCTTCCACTTACCTAGTCAGTGACGGCTACTAAGAGGGCCTTCCCTGGGAGCTTGTGGTCGTCGTGACCCGGTGTCCCACACTCAGTCAGAGGGCGGGTGGCGATGGGGCCGCTCTGGCATGGAGAGCTAGGGGTCCTCTGCCTAGAGCTCCACGCCTTTCCATAGGGAGCCTGTTTAGAGAGAGGGCTTCCTTGACGCATGCCTGTAAAATTCCTCACCTTTCCTCCACTGTTTGTAGGACTTTTCACTTTCTCTTCATCTAAACATGTGAGTGGTGACCCATCCTAGTTCACTGACCTTCACGCTTTGTTTTCTAGGTCCCGTTAAGTGAGTTTGAGTTTTCCTGGTCCAAAATTTCTGACATCCAGTCCCAGGTATGCTTTCTTCCGGCAGCCTCAGCTCGTCCCGGCATTGCCTCTGCATGTCCCTCGGCGGGCATTGCGTCCTGGGGACCTTAGCACTGGGAAGTGTGCACTGTGGTCAGTCTGCTTTCTCGCTGTGCAGGTTACCACACACCTGCTCTGCGTCGGCTCAGGCCAGGCCACACAGGAACTTTGTAATCATTCTTACTGTGGCATGATTTTGCAAATGTTGCAAAGCTTGGAACAAGTGTATGGGCACAAATGTTTTCTTACGGTGGTTTTTCTAATATATGTGAAATCTGCTGTTTTATTAAAACCAATGTTTCTTTCCATTTCAGCTTGAAAAATTGATTGAAAAGAACTACTTCCTTCATAAGTCAGCCCAGGAAGCGTATAAGTCGTACATTCGAGCATATGACTCCCATTCTCTGAAACAGATCTTTAACGTTAACAACTTAAATTTGCCTCACGTTGCTCTGTCATTTGGCTTCAAGGTGCCTCCTTTTGTTGATCTGAGTATCCTTTTCTTTGTTGTGATGAATTGGTGCAGGAATTACGGGACAAGAGCTGCTCGGGCATGTGGGCGTAGCACTGGGTAGGTGGGTGGGTGGGTGCTCTGGCTGGGAATGGAGGCGCCGTGCTCGGCCTGGTCACTGCATGTCAGGCAGGGATAGTGACGGGAGTGAGATTGACAGAAACATGGCAGTTGTGACTTGGGCCTTTAGAAAAGTCAAAGGAATTTCACTGGCAGAGCCCGAGGGAGCTGTGCAGTCTGGGGAGAAGCGGGGGATTGCAGGCTCGGCTGCTGTCCAGGTTCGGGTTAGCTGTGTGAGGTCTGGAGGTTAGGATGCCCTCAAGCCAAAGAGAGAAGACGGAACCTTTCAAAGAGCTTCTATCCTTAGAGCCATTAAAGGATTTCATACAAGGAAGTTGCAAGATCAGCAAAAGAAAGGAAAACTTAAGTGCTACTCAAGATAAAAGGCACAGGGGGTATCTCAGTTGCTTCTGTTGTAATTTATAATCACATTTTCATCAGAAGAAACAGCAGCTAAAGCAGGCCTGTTCATCAACGCTGGACCGTAGCTCCTAAAGGAGAAAGCCGGATTTGGGTTGCATCCCTGTGGGCGTTGCGTAAACGCCTGCATGTTGAATCTTTACTTGTTCAAGCATTCCTGAGTGAGCCCAGTGGAGGTGAAAGTCATTTGTTTTGACACAGGAAGTATATTTTGTGTTCCTATAAACTTGCTGATTTACCTCTGTATTTCTTACAGGTAATTGTCTTGAGTTCTATTGTGTGGAGAAAATAATGAATGACTAATCTACTGGACTTACACTGACTCCCCTAATTTTAGTCCACAGTCACAGGGCACTCCTGATGTCCTGCAGATGTGTTGTGTAGGCTCATGTCACACGTTTCCGTGGCTCAGGGAGGGTGAGGTGGAGGGCCAGCAGGGTGTGTGCTGCTTGGTCCCCGTGGCGTTGTGAGGTTGGAGTGCTCTCTCTGTGTTGCTTGATTTCCTTAACGTGCACCTGCAGATGTGAACAGCAATGACGGCAAGCTGAAGAAGAGAGGCGGCGGCGGTGGGTTCGGCTACCAGAAGCCCAAGAAAGTGGAGAAGTCCAAAATCTTCAAGCACATTAGCAAGAAGTCGTCCGACGGCAGGCAGTTCTCTCACTGAAGTTGTCCTTCCACCTTCGGGGCTCAGTCCTGAGAGGAGTGTTTTTTCTTGCTCTAACTTTTCCATCTCATCTGTCATTGTTTTAATTCTTTTTGTACCTTTTCTTCTGGTGTCTGAATATTTTGTGACATGAATTGCTATAGGACCTGCTGAAACGGGCAGGTCACCAGTACACTGGAGGCGGTTTGGGGTGACAGTGCAGGAAACTGGGTTTTTTGTTTTGTTGTTTCTTAGACCTTAACGGTAGTTCCTGATCCCTCCTGAAAGTGCTGCCATGTGAAAGGACAGAGCTTTTGGAAGTACCTAAGAAGCACCTTCAACTAAAGGTGGCAGGGTTTTTATATACGCCAGATTTTGAAACAGCCTTTCCCCGTTTTGTTTTAAGAGCAAGAAACGAGGTGTTGTGCTTTGAGTAAAATGCCCGTTTGGAGTTGGGGGAGAGCTGAGATTTCTGGCTCGTTTGCACCGATGCAGGTGTGGTGTCTGCTGCTCCATGTGATTAGCAAAGACCTTTTAAAACAAATGGTGACAGAGTGACGACACCCATTCAGCCTTGTTTCCGGTGGGGCTTGTTTGGGGTTTAGTGAGCTCTTCCAACTCGACTCCTTAGCAGGTAAAGCATCTTTTGGAGAAAAAAAATTGCTTTTTCCAGATCCATGAAATATGAGCAGGGGTCAGAGGGGGCAGGAGTTTAGTCACATGTGGTTTTCTGCTGTGGGACTCCTGATCTGTGTTTTATGTTTTATTTCTATGCTCTATAACTGCCAATGGTTATTCCAATTTAAAACCAAAGTTGCTGGCATCGCTTGCTGTTGTGCCTGTTGATATTGTAGACTCTTGTGAAATACAAGGACACTGAGAACGTCAGGTGGAGAGGAAACCGCTGGATGGAGAGCATTCAGAGGGACCGGGAGGAGTGGGATCCTGCGGCCGGCCTGACCGCTGTCCCATCGCGGGCCTCGCAGGCACAGCCCTGGACTGCTGGACTCCTGACATTTAACCACTGCTTCTCTATCCAGTAACTTGTTTTTCTTTTTTTCAGAAATAATCACGTTTCAAAAATATATACAAAGCAAAGGGAAGAATATTTAATCACTGAACATAAATAAAGACTGAATATTTTGTTATATATCCTTCCAGTGTTTTATATACATTAAATGTTTTTATCAAAAGTGAAATTCTCTACCCACTATTTGTGACCAGCTTATTTTATAACGTTATTTTCCCATGTCATTAAATAATTACATCAGTTTTGTGTTTCATTTATTAAGATGCTTTGTTAACCATCCTGGGTCTGCCAGGATTTGGGTTCTAGATACCTGTTTGTCCCAGTCTGGTTACCTTATCAGTGTGTCTGAGAGAAGATAGAAAGGTAGTTCTTACTGTAATAAAGATGGTTCCTGCTATAATAAAGTACCTGATTTCTGGTACTTCCTGAGAGTCCTGCATGAGGTTCTGCTGGCCGGGTGGTCCAGGTGGTCCAGGTGGGGCACCCAGGCCCTTTTCTCCTGGCCAGGATTCAGGCTGAGGGAGCCAGTGCTGGAATCAGATACGAGGTCCGGGCAACACCTGCAAGGCTTACCTGTGCGAGGAGGAGGCGCCTCGGGTGCCTGTGTTGAGACAGGTGTGTGGCTATTGAGAGGCGTTGGCCAGGAGCTTAGGCGGGAGCCAGCAGACCACATGCAAAGGAAACCTTTGGTCCTCCGGGCTGCAAACAGTAAGTCATCGCTATATCTAACTTATTTTCATCTTAACAGGCCAGGTTATTGTAAGTGCGGAATTCAAGGTACCCAGAAGAGGGTTATTTATTGAGCTCCATGTAGCACTTAAATGAACACAGTGGAACCAGAGTGACTGGATTCAAATTCCAGCTGTGCCTCCTCCTTTTCTGGGCCTGTTAAAGGAGTAAAACAGCAATAAACCAACTTCACAAGGTGGTGCCAATGAGTGAGCTAACAAAGTGCTCAGGGCAGGGCCCGGCACCAGGTGCCCACCTGTTAGCTGCCTGTTACTATGTACATCCCGCATGAGACGTTGGTTGCCCAGCAGTGTCAGGGACAGGGACCCATCCCAAGTCCTGAGCCAGAGTGGGCCTTCGGAGCACAGACAGGAGTTCTGACAGTCTGGGTGCCCCGGGACCCTGACGATCAGACCCAGGGTTCAGAGAGCGCTCCAGCCCCGCAGCACCTCCCTAAGGCAGCGACCACGTGGGTGAATGCAGTTCCCGGGGCTACTGTCACTGGGTGTCGTGGAGGGAACGACGCAGTGCGTGCGGGTAACCCCGAGTCCATGAGGGAAAGCCTGTTGGGAAGGGGCCAGGGGACACACTCCTGAGCCCCTCAGGAGCCTGGTTACAGTCTAGGGGGGCACAGGTGCCGAAACGATTGTGCAGTTTTCCAAGTGGGATAGGTGCAGATGCAGAGAAACAGTCCGGCTGTTGCTAAGCCTGGGGATTGATTGTTGGAAGGGACACTGCTCCTTCCCATTGGAATTCGGTGATTGGTTTTGTCCCAGGGAAATGGTTGATCTGGAGCAGGGCAGGGATGTGTCCAAGGAAGACCAAGGCAAGCCCCACCTTCCAGGAGAAGCCGGTCTGGGTCGGGGGGCGGGGGGGAGGCAGGAAGACGTGGGCCCTCGGCCTCACTCAGCCTCCAGAGGGGCGTCCGCGCGGAGAGGCAGGGCGGGCAGTCACCGGACCTTCCAGGGCAGCGGGTCCAGGCCTGGCGGGGCTGGTGGGAATCCTGCCTCCGCCACCACTGAGGCTTTGAGCAGTTGCTTCCCTCGCTGTGCCTCAGTTTCCTCATCTGTACAAAGGGAGCAAGTACTGGGATCTGCAGGATGACATGCACCGATGCCCTGGGAACACTTAGCACAGAATCGGGACGTCAGCTCTCAGAAATGACAGCTGCTGACGCTGTTACCTGAATGCAGGGGAGCGGGCGGGCGTCAGGAAAGAAGGAAAGGGCGCTTTCCAGGGCTTCCCTGTCTGGAGTCTGTCTCTGTGGTTCCTGAGTCTCCCAGCAGAGGGCGTGCGGCCAGGGGCGCCTCCACGTCGGCCCGGCGGGGCTGGGGGTGGGTGGGTGTTTTGCTGGCAGAGGAGGGCTCCAGGGGTCCTCGCCCTCCTGGACGAAAGGCCCGCGGAGGGCGAGAGCGGGGACCGAGGCTGCCAGGCCCGTCCTCAGAGCAGGCCCGGGGAGGCCACGGGGTTTCTGACCCGGAGACCAGGCTCACGCTCCCTGCTTTCCACGCTTGAACTTGGAGCCTCCCTCAGCCCGCGCCGGACGGTGGTGTCCTGGTGTTACGAAGAGGAGGGGAAGGCATCAGAGGGCCCGTGATCGCTCAGAGGCGGCCGGAGGCCTGGAGACCACGGTCCCGTCGGTGGGGCAGCTCCAGGGCTGGCGGCTCCCGCTTCCCCGGGAGGGGTGCTGTGTCCCAGGCGCAGGCCCCTGGGAACCTGACCCAAACCGGTGCTGGGTGCTGGGCGAGGGCAGAGGCAGGTGCGCAGTAAGCATGGCTGCCTGGCGGCTCTGATTGAGGGAAAGCAACACCCCATCTGAGCATGTACTAAGGGCAGGACGCGCCCTGGCGGTGGTGCAGTGGTTAGAGCCTCGGCCTGCGTACTGAAGGGGGGCGGGTTGGATTCCTCTGGGTTGTGGTTCATGCCCCACTCCCAGTCAGGGTGCGTGTGGGAGGCAACCAGTCAATGTGTCTCTCACATCCATGTTTCCTTCGCTCGCTCTCTCTTCCCCTCCCTCTCCCTCTCTCCCTTTCTCTCTCCCTCCCACTCTCTTTGAAAAGCAATGGGAAAATATCCTCTCGGGTGAGGATTAACAACAAAACAAAGAACAGGAGGCTCGGGGTGCAGGGGTGATTCCAACTCCATTCTAGAAGCTTAGTGTGAGGGGGAGATGAAACAAATGGGGGGACAGTGTGCTAAAAGGAGAGCATAACCATCTCCAAGGACTAAAGGATGAGGACCGCTTTGGGGAGGTGTGACGTCAGCGCTGAGCCTTGCAGGATGCCTTACCTGGAGCAACTGGGTGAAGAAGGGAGGAAACAAGGTGTTTAGGCACCCAGCGCAGCATGGGCAGAGGCGGGAGCAGCTGGGCAGAGGCGGGAGCAGCTGGGCAGAGGCGGAGCAGCTGGGCAGAGGCAGGAGCAGCTGGGCAGAGGCGGGAGCAGCTGGGCAGAGGCAGAGCAGCTGGGCAAAGGCGGGAGCAGCTGGGCAGAGGCGGGAGCAGCTGGGCAGAGGGAGAGCAGCTGGGCAGATAAATGGTTAAGCAAATGTAGTTTATATGTGTCAATGGAATGTTATCCAGCTATGAAAAGAAGTGACACTTTGCTACACGCGTGGCTCCCACCTGCGTCCAAGCACCCTTCACTCCCCATTTGCATCAGTGGACTTGCTACCCAACTAGTGTCCTTCCTCCAATTTGGTCCCAATGCTAACCCATCGGATAAACTGCTGGTAAGATAATACTCCCAAACGCTCAAACCCCGCGGGGGCAGGATGGTGGCACATGTCCTGGCACCTTCTCTCAAGCTCCCGCCATAACGTGCCAACGCCCCGGAGGGGAAAGGGCAAGTGCCATGGGACAGTCGGTCAAAGCTCATAAAACCACTGCACATGCGGTGAAACTGGGGTCACTGTTATTTTGTTTATTTGCTAATCCTCACCTGAGGCTGTTTTTCCACTGGTTTTTAGGGAGAATGGAAGAGAGAGGGAAAGACAGAGAGAAGCATCGATGTGAGAGAAACACGTCCATTGGTTGCCTCCTGCATGTGCCCTGACCAGGGCAGGGCTGGGGAGGAGCCTGCAACCAAGGTACATGCCCTTGACTGGAATCAAACCCGGGACTCTGATCCGCAGGCCAAAGCTCTGTCCTCTGACACAAACCAGCTAGGGCAGGTCGCTGTTCTTTACAGCAAAGTGAAAACTAGTGGGTTTTGTTAAAATAAGTAAAATCAGTCGGGTTTTCAATGATCGGCATCAAGTATTACTATGAAATCTCCACCCCACTGGCCCCAAAATTACTCAGGGTCACCTATACTCACATGTACTACATCGTGTCCCTCTTCTGCTCCACTATGCCCAGTTGTCCCTCACCATTTGTGGACATTGGATGTCTCAGCGGACCATCAAAGCTCTCCCAAATCTAATGTCCAACCACAACCGAGCTGATCCACACCATAGCCATAGCTCCCTCACACCCTCCAACAATGTCTGCGTTGCCCACACAAAACTCCTATTTCACAAAGTAGGGGTGTTCATTCTCAAACCACTTGAGCAACTCCTTCTACCTGGAGCTCCCGGCGTTGTTCCCCCGCCTTCTCAAATCCTATTTATCAGCAAGTCCCTGCTCCTCTGCCAGGAAGTCTCCCTCCCTACTTGCCCCATTGATGTTTTCCTGTGATGGTTGGATGTGGTTTCTGAATGGTAACTTACAACTCTTCATTAGTAATCATCTTGTATTGCTATCAACCTATTGAATGTGCATTTCTTCTGTCCATCAAATTGTGTCGTCTGCCTCCCACCTCCTCAGGCTGTCGCAGGTGGGGTTTCCCAGGACACAGGTGCTGAGATGGAGACTAGTGTGCAGGAAGTTTATTGGGGTGTGACGTAGGAGGGAACATCACGCTCAGGGGTGAAGATGAGAGGTTTGGGCTGAATTAGAAGCTGAGTTATGATGTAGTCTCAATAAAAGTCTCAGCTAAGCCCACTGTGGGGTTCCAAAGCTGAGATGACCCCTTGGGAAAAGGGGGTCAGGACGATACTCCGTGTTGATCATGGCTGAGGGCTGCTTCTAGAAGGGGTTGCAACCTTGGGCAAGGGACTCCCTTAAGAGGAAGTAATTCCAGAAGAAGCTGGGGGTGGAGGACTGTTTGTGTCAGTCTCCCCAGCAGGCAAGGGAACAGGTCCTTCTGTCTTAAAGGGGGATCTGGGTGTCGACTGTGATGGCTTAAGAAGGAAGTGCGGAGAGAAAGGGGGAGAATGGAGGGCGAAGGGGAAAGAAAGGAATGGAGTTCCCTTGTTACCTGTCAGCTCCTGTTTGGAGCAGAATGTGAGAAGGTGGCCCTCCCTTACTAGGGAGGGCGGGGCAAGGAGGCAAGAAGACCCCTGTGCAGTGCAGTGCTGGTTCTGACCCGAGGCGCGGTGCTGGCCGCGGGCTGAGCTGCCTCTGCATCCAAGCCTGTCTGGCTCCTGAGTCCCCTTCGCTCAGCTGGCACAGGGAGCATCGTCATTGCTCAGGGAGTACCTGAGATGCTGAAGGAACAGGGGTGCACTGCTCTCTTTGTAACCCTTAGAGACGGAAAGAAATAATTCACAGAAGAAAATAATCTGGCACAACAAACTGTATTTTTAAAGGTAAAAGTTAAGTTCGCTCAAAGTGAGAGTATCCAGAGACCAGACTTTCTGTAAAGCCCAGGAAAAAAGAAAAAAAAGGAAAGCTGACAGGCCCAGTCTGACTGCTCGATGGCATTTAAAACTGCTCTCACAGCCCACAGGCTCAGCGCTTACCGAGCACAGTTCCATTTCTCTTGCTTCTTCCTTCATGTGTAGAATGGAGTTGCCACAAGTATCTCATAAGGTTGTGAAATGAAATGTATTAATTTAGATAAAGTGCTTAGAACAATGCCTGCCACGCAGTAAGGGTCAATAGGGTGTGTAAGAAAGGGGGGGAGTGGATGGAGACTGGCTGGGAACCTATCGTAGACGGGTGGTTCTCGAAGTGTGGCAGCAGCAGGATCCCCTGGGAGCTCCATAGAGCTGCAAAGACCTAACGGGGAACGGGCCAGCACCTGCACTTCTGCAAGCCCTCCAGGCGGCTGTCGAACATCAAAGTCGCAGAACTGGTGCCTTAGACCATCCGGAGGCGGCGCTGTGTCAGCTGTGACACAGCAGCTCTTCTCAGCCCTGTCCTCACTGCCTCCCTGACTGCCAACGTGTTTGGTTTTTCAGGGTTTTGTTTGAAACTCTGTATTTCCTTCCTCTTTTGCTGTATCTTCACTTCTGCTTGGCTTTGTGATTAGCAGATCCCTGCTCCTCACTTTCTACGATCTGATATCCTCCCTAACATCCGGAAACGCTTCAGCTGTTCTCCACCTTCAGTGACCTGGCTCTTGGCTATCTCCCTCACTTCACTCATCATGCAGGCGTGCAGGTTTACTGAGGCACACCAGGAACTGGGAGGAAGAAGGGGGAGAAGCTCGGCCATATCCCCAGGACCCTGCCGTCTAGTGGAGAGACCGTGTGTCCCTGTCCCGGGACTGGTATGAGCGGCAGCCAGAGCAAGGCTATCAGCTGAGTCTGGGGATTGGGCAGAGGTGCAATCAGGACCAGCTTCTTAAAGGAGGTAACACTTGGTTTGAGACTTGATGAACCAACAGAAAAAGAGTCTGATAAAATGATATGAAAAATCATCTATAAGAAAAGAAGGGAAATAATATCAAAGAATAAATGCTTTTTAATAAAAACAAAACAAAAAACCATACGCGGGAGATACGTTGAGTCCTCTTCCAAAGAGAAATAGGAAGGTCAGCTGACTAAAGATAGAAATGTTCTACCCAGGTTTTCTTTTTTAAAATGTTTTCGTTGATTTCAGAGGAAGGAAGGGAGAGGAAGAGAGAGAGAGAGAAACATTGATCAACTGCCTCCTGCACATTCCCTACTAGAGGGCAAGCCTATAACCCAGGCATGTGCCCTGTGGATTTGAACTGGTGACCTCCTCCTGGTGCATGGGATGATGCTCAACCAATTGAGCCACACTGTCAAGGCTACTCATGTTTTCTTTTTTTATTATTATTCTTTTTTTTAATTTATTTATTTTGTTTTTTAAATTTTGCTTAGCGGCTCGCAC
>NW_006295062.1:65157-71214 GCF_000327345.1 Myotis davidii
AGCCACAATAACCAGGGGTTTCCTGGGCAGGAGGCCAGGGCTGAGCGGGCAGCACAGACCCTCTCCCGATGCCCAGCCTGAGCCCCCAGTCATGTTTTCTTTACTAGTACAAACCAAAACCAGACAAGCCAGAAGTGAATGAATGGTGGTTCAGTCAATGTTGGGCATGTCCTGGTCATTCCCTGCTGGTGTCTTTGATTTTTTCTTCTTTGCCTCCAAGCCTTTGCTTGCTCTTTTCCTCCCCAAACACACCTCCTCCTCCTCTAGCCCCACCTGTCCGTGAAAATCCTCTCCTCTACTATCTGGGTAGAAAGCTGCCCTCCTCAAGAGGGCTTCTCTGGTCCTCTCATTCGAGAGGACTGCTCCCAGCAGGACCAGAAACCTTCGTTTATACTTCTAATCACTGTTGGCACACGCACTGCGTCTGGTTCTCAGACACACTGTCCTCTGGTGGATGACAGCTCCCGGGGTCAGAGCAGCATCTTCCCGCCTCCGCCCTCCCTGCCATGTGCTCAGTGACCAGGCTGGCTCCTGGGCGGGATCACACGGGGTGGGTGCCGACCAGGAGCCCAGTGACCACCTCCCAGCACATCACACAGCGACTCCAGAAGAATCGAAGTTAAATTGGAAGTCTATTCATAAACTTTAAAAACAGAAATAAAGGGCAGGCAAGCAATGTGTAATTACTGAGTAAATTAAGGACATCGATGGAGACAAGATCCATATGTTCTACTATAACAAAGAAAAAGTTACTCAACAACATGTAATAGAAATAACGCGATAATGGAGTGTCAGAGAAGTAGGTGACAACAACACTGATGAGAATCTGTTCTCCAATGGTATGAAAGCTGATCAATATTCATAACATCAGAACCCGGATTCTTGTATAAAGTAATTAAAAGGGGATGAAAAGGTTATACACAGCCCTAACCGGTTTGGCTCAGTGGATAGAATGTCAGCCTGTGGACTCAAGGGTCCCAGGTTCGATTCCAGTCAAGGGCATGTACCTTGGTTGCGGGCACATCCCCAGGAGGGGGTGTGCAGGAGGCAGCTGATCAATGCTTCTCTCTCATCGATGTTTCTAACTCTCTATCCCTCTCCCTTCCTCTCTGTAAAAAATCAATAAAATATATTTTAAAAAATTTAAAAAAGGTTATACACAAGGATATGTAGATAATAAATTACATACAACCTTTTTAATCACTGAAAAAATGCAAATTAAACCAATTAAAATACATCATTATACACCAATGAAACATTTTTTTCTAATGATAAAAATTGATTTTGGTGAGATTGTCAGTCTCATTTCTCCAAAGCCAGGGCCAACAGAACAATGCATCCATCAAATCTGTCTGAGGTACAATTTGGAAACATGCAAAAGAAGCAATCACACTGTCCCCACATTTTACCTCAGTTATTAAATTAGGAGAACACGCATCAAGGAGATCATCCCAAAAGGGAAAAAGAATCCTGCTAGCCGAAACCGGTTTGGCTCAGTGGATAGAGCGTCGGCCTGCGGACTGAAAGGTCCCAGGTTCGATTCCGGTCAAGGGCATGTACTGGGTTTCGGGCACATCCCAGTGGGAGATGTGCAAGAGGCAGCTGACCGATGTTTCTCTCTCATCGATGTTTCTAACTATCTCGCCCTTCCTCTCTGTAAAAAAAGTCAATAAAATATTTTTTTTTAAAAAAAAGAATCTTGCTAATAGTCAAGTTAAACAGCAGCCAGCCGGAGTTTACTCATCCCAGGGGAGAGTTTACACATACTTTTTATACACACACACACACACACACACACACACATATTGATTTCAGAGAGGAAGGGAGCAGGAGAGAGAGATAGAAACATTGATGATGAGAGAGAATCATTGATGGGCTGCCTCCTGCACAGCCCCTCCTGGGGATCGAGCCCACAACCTGGGCATATGCCCTATTCAGAATCGAACTGGTGACCTCCGGGTTCCTGGGCCAACACTCAACTCCTGAGCCACACTGGCTGGGCGTTATTCATCCTTTAAGGTGGCCTACTGCAAACATAACTTTGAGGAATTGCCTGGGTAGTGAGCAGTCGGGGACTGTGCGCTTGGCATGCCATGCTAGCTCATGCAGGGTGCTCAGAGCCCAGGGCTCACCTCTCCCAAGAACGCCTCTGCTACTTATCCAAATTCACTGAGTCACCTTCTATGTGCCCCGCTGGAACTGGACGGAAGGGTGCAGACAGCGGTGAATAGACCCCCTGCCTGCGAAGGGCTTGCATCTGAGTGGGGAAGGCAGACAACAAAAAGGAATTGCTAACTAACACGGTGCCACTCCTGCGAAGTGCTGTGAAGACAGACAGAGCAGGATAGGGGATAGACAAGGCCTTCGGACAGAGTGATCGACTGCAGGCCCAATGGTCAGGGCGGCCTCAGATGGTGGCTGGAGCGAGAGCAGAAGGAAGGACGTGGACGTGTGCCTTTCGGAGGGAAGAAACAGCAAAGGGCAGCACCAGCGCCCTGAGTGCGAAATGGGCTCGCCCTGTTCAGGGAGCCGAGCCAGGGAGGCTGGAGTGTGGTGAGCAGCGGCAGAGTCTGAAGGAGGGTAGAGAAGCCCAAGAAGACTTACAATGGGGGCAACAGAGGAAAATAATAGACTGAACCCGTGCCATGTGTGGAGGGCAGCTCGTGTCTGAACAACGGAGACAGGAGGCCAGAAGAGCGGAGACCAGCTACCAGTCACAAGGCGAGTCTACAAACCTCTCGTTTCTGTATCCGCAAAGGGGAACGATGCCTAAAAAGGGTGTGGACAAGATCGGGTGAATAAGGTGAGTGAAAGTGTTTTCTTGTTACACATATTTGAGAGATTAAAACGTGTTAACGTAAAAAACCATTGAAACCTGTAAAGAATTTTTGTGAGTTTATTTGAGCCAAACTGTCGACATATGCCGGGAAGCAGAACCTCAACGAATTGAGATAGTGCTCCGAAGAATGGCCGGGTTACAATTGTATTTATACATTGCAATCAAAGGAGGGACATAGGTGGGTTACATGCAGTGAAGATACTGGCCTAGGACATAACTGCCCACCATCACTGCTTTTAGTTAAGGTTTAATTTCAGACCATCCTTTGTGGTGACTTTAGGTCTCTGAGTCTGCTAGGCTGCCACGCAGGCCTTCCCTGAGCCTGTCAGGTCAGCGTGTGGCCCCTTTCGTCCACAAACGGTAGAAACATCATCCACATCAAAAGATCACAAGAGAACTGAAACTAAGGTTTAAGCTAGAAGTTCAAAAGAATAGCAATAATCATCTATTCACACCAGTCAACGCTACTTTATAATAATCTAACAGTTGTGATTGCCCTCATTTTTAAAATGAGGAAACTGGGTCCCGAAACGCCTAAGTTGCTCACAGGCTTGCACCTAATAAACAATATGATATGCAAACTGCACCCAAGGGGAGAATAGGCAGCAACGCGAAAAGTGTTGAGAGAAATCTGCAAACTGAAAAACTGATATCAGGCATGAAAAACGTGTGTGGTTAGAAGCAAAGACAAGGGAATAAAAGCGGGCCACACACCTGGCTGTTGTGGTGTGAATGCTTTTACATTTTTATTTGCTCTTGTTATGATGTTTGTCCAATCAAATAAGGAGAAAACTACTGTGAAACCATTTCAAAGGCTAGTCACCATTTCCCTCTAAAGCATTGTCTTCATCATGCCAATTTGCTCAAAACCATCCAAAATTCCATTCTCTCCACGATCAAGGCCAAACCTTGGTCCTTAGCATTTACCTGCATGTTGTTCTCCTGCTGCCCGGACCCCAGCCATTCACACTCCTGCTGGTGCAGCCCTCCATCCACCTCGTCCAGTATCTGTTGTGCCCAGATTTCAAGATTCCCAAGGGCCCACCAGGGAGCCAGCGAGTCCGATGCAAAAGCAAAGAGTCATTTATTTCAAACCTAGGTTTGGCTCCCCTGCCCCCCCTTACTGGCACAGCAGCAAGTGGCAGAGAGAGAGAACTCTGTGTGGAGAGAGGCTTTATAGGGGGTTGGGGAAAGGGGAGGAGAAAGGACTGTGGGCCCTGCCCATTGGCCAGGCACAAGTTGGTGTCTTGTCACACAGGATGTGGTCATATCTATGGCGACTTCTCTTGATTGTCATTGGCCAGTTCAAAGAAGTCCTAGGCGTGGCCAGCAGCGGCTTGGCTTCCGGGAAGAAGCCTTGCTGAGCACATGGCCAAGATAAGATGGAGGGCATAGCCCTTACCCTGGGGCAGGGTGGAGGGTGTAGCCCTTACCCTGGGGCAAGGTAGAGGGTGTAGTCCTCGCCCTTTCATTATCCACATTCCCCCCTACACTTCAGAGTGTAAGGGCTGCTCTGACCACACTTCCCCAGCTCTGTGGTCCCTGGATAGCTCACTGTTTCTGATGTTTTTGTCAATCACTTGACAATTACACCTGTATTTTTTTAAAATATATTTTATTGATTTTTCACAGAGAGGAAGGGAGAGAGACAGAGAGTCAGAAACATCGATGAGAAAGAAACATCGATCAGCCGCCTCCTGCACATCCCCCACTGGGGATGTGCCCGCAACCCAGGTACATGCCCTTGACTGGAATCGAACCTGGGACCTTTCAGTCCGCAGGCCGACGCTCTATCCACTGAGCCAAACCGGTTTCGGCCACCTGTATTTTTATTTTGGCTCCTTGGCATGCTGCTTTTTATGCCCCGTGAGTGTGCTATCAAGTCTGCGTGTGTAAGAACTGCCATATGCAGTATGCAGGAAGTACCTACTCTGTCCTTCCTGTGGTGCCACCACCTGCACCACTGGGTTCAGGATCTGAAGGAGGGGCCGACGCACAAATGAAAATGCTAGACAAGAGATATGAATTTAGAAGGCATTGGGGGCGAGGGTGTCTCTTTTGTGAGGAGCACACGGAAACTGGGTCCCATCTGCTTTTATTTACTTGAATATACATTTGCCCTTTAGCAATGCATACAGTCACATCAATCATGGGTAAAGTTGGGTAAACAGTAAAAGGATTACCAGGTTAGGAAATTGCCTTGAGCCACCACTATCTCAGCACAGCCCTGCTAAGGCCCAAGGTCCATCGGTGCACTCTTAGGACAGTATTGGGAAAATTGGGAAAGCTGCGGCTTCCTGCACTGCGGGCGCCGATCCCCAAAGATTGCCCGAGGCCAGCGGTGGCTGCTCAAATGGAGAAAGCCCCTCCACCTTCACGGGCAGCCCGGGGCCGTTCCAGAAAGCCCCCTCTCTGGGCGCTGCCCCTGGGACTGCAGGGCCCCAGGCTCCCCCGAGCGAGCGCTGCTCAGCCTTGGGCTGTCCCCAGGGTGTTAGCAGGAAGGCAGCGGTGGCCCTCTGCTGCCCCGACAGGAGAAGGCGCAGTTTGGGCTCTGTGTTCTTTATGTTTCCCTTCCACTCCCAGGTACAGAGTCCTGAAGCTTAGGCTTAGGTAGTTATGATTGAACTATTTTTTAAAAAGTCTAACTGGCTTCTAACTTTGTCTAAAGGTTAACAAAAAAAAGTAACTCCAGACTGAATGGGGAGACGAAGACCTGGAAGACATATAGTGGGAACCTTAGCCCCCGCCAGGGGGGCGGGTGGGGTATGACGGGCGGGGCGGGGATGGCCGAGACCGCGAACACCAGCTCCCAGGCCCCCGCCTCACTGCCAGGAGCCGCCTCCTTTCTGCCCGGAGCCGGAGGGTGAACTCCTCGAGGTCCCAGCCCTCACCAGGCAGAAGCGCTGCGAGGGAGGCGCAGGGCGGCGCGGCTGGGAGCGTCCTGTGTTATATGTCCCAGCGCCGGGTCGCCTGTCTCAGGTTTACGCAGGTTCCTGGAAAGCAGAGCCCGTCCGTCCCGGAAGGGCCCGGCCCCCCTCTTTCTTGAGCTCTAACCATGCCCAGGCCCCTCCGAGGGCCCAGGGCGGTGGGGCTGGAGTTCCTATGCGACCGTGAGCTTCCTCCGGAGAACAGGAGACCAGCGCCGTTAGGGGGTCCTCCGCACCGGAGGCGGGGAGGCCCAGCCCTGGCTTCTCTTGGCAGCTTCTCCAGACGCCCCC
>NW_006295062.1:71673-72095 GCF_000327345.1 Myotis davidii
CGATTGAGTCCGCGCGAATCCTGCTGCAGCGGACCCCCTGGTGCCGGCTACCCGAGCGGTTCCGGGGGGCCTGGGAATTCCTCCCGCGGATGAGTGAGTTCCTGCGGCCATTCCCCTTCTTTCCTGTCCCCACACGTCCTAGTCCATCTTCTGCAGCCGGGACCCATCATCGAAGTGTTGCTTTGCTCTCACCACCCCAACCTCGGGGCTCTCCTCGAGTGACTTGGGCAGGAAATGGTACCCTGCGTTCGAATCCAGCTGGGGACCCTGAGGCCGCTGCCTCCGCTCTGTGGGCCTCGGTTGGTTCCTCATCATCAAGCAAGTTAACCTCTGCTTCCCAGGGCTCTTCGGGAGGATTACAGAGAGGAGAACGTGAAGGCCCTAGCACAGCGCCTGGCATGCAGGTGGGGAAGGGGGAGAGG
>NW_006295062.1:72143-106301 GCF_000327345.1 Myotis davidii
AGGAAGGAGGCCGCTTGCCTGGCACTCTGCAACCCGCCTGACCTTACCCTGGGATTGAATGGGATGGGGAACCTGCATCTGGCAGAACTTCTCTGGTTTGTATTTAACGTCCAGGCCAGGCCCGAACAGATGCCAGCTCCTCCCTCACGCTGGGAGACCCACATTTTCCTTGTGGGGCGGGGATGGGAGAGGTGGTGAGCGGGTCCCAGACTCACAGTTGTGCACAGTACCAGGACTTACTGCCCCTTCCAAATACAACACACGGACCAGGGAAGGGGCGAGGGGAACGTGAGGGAGGAAAGAAAAAGGGTTTTTGTTTTCATTTTGGAAAGTTAACGCAGATACTTAGGCTACTCAAAGATAATGTGCTTTAAAAGGCAGGCCTCCCTCCCCTCCCCTCATTAAGTGGCAGAGGGACTTTGTAGCATAAAATAGGAACGTCAAACTATAATTAGAAAGTGTTGCTAGGGGAGTGCTTTACTCAGAATTAACGGTGCTCTTCGAAAGACCCCTTGGAAATGCCTGGTGCCATTATAGCCTTTCTGCCTGGTGGCCGAAGTCGGACTGACGTGTAACAGCTGCATCAGCCCATGTGCACCCGGAGAAATCATGGAAATGGACGCCCGAAACGCTTGCCTTTGTCCATCTTGACAGACCCCATTCAGGCAGGTGATGCAAAGATGTGACTGAACAGGAGCCTGGCCAGTCTGGGGGTGGGGCGTGGGGGGGCGGTGAAGGCGCTCTGATAGGTGGTAGGCGGGCAGAGTTGGATTTAGCTGCTCACCCGCAAGCCCCTTCCCCACTGTGGGCTGCAGTTCTTCTCGAACACAGTCATGGCTGAGTCTTGAATCACACGAAGCTGAGACTGTGGATGAGGTGGTGTTTGTGAGCACCCTGCTTCTCTAGGCCCCAGCAGGCTCTCACAAACTGGGCAATGCTGCTGTTTGTGTCACTCCCACTTGGGCTCCGCGTGGGTCTGCTGGCCCTCCCCCCGCATGGCTCTCCTCTGGGGGTAACGCGGATGTGGCTTCCATGACTGCTGGGGCGATGCAGGAGTCTCCTCTCAGCCACAGTTTTACTTACCTCTGTGGTTTCAGTTACCCGAGGTCAACTGCAGTCTGAAAATATTAAGTGGAAATTCCAGAAATAAGCAATTTGTAAGTTTTAAATTGTGTGCCATTCTTAGTAGTGTGGTGAAGTCTCAGGAGTCTGCTCCATCCTGCCTGGCTGTGACTCATTCCACCACACACACACACACACACACACACACACACACACACACACCCAGCGTCTCCAGCAGCAGTAGATGCTTTCCGCCCCTTGGTCACTGAGTAGCGGCTCTTAGTGTCAGAGTGACTCGCAGTATCGCAGTGCCTGTGGTAAGTCACTGTGATTTCATTCAGAGCGTCCCAAAGGGCAAGAGCAGTGATGCTGACAATTCCAATTTGCCAAAGAGATGCCATAAACGCTTCCTTTGGGTGAAAAGGTGAGTACAGTACATGCTCACTCAACGTCGTCAATAGGTTCTACGGCTTTCAGTGAACTGGCTTTAAGGAGATCAGTTTACCACAAGCTTATTTATACCAACAACAGTTAAGTTCCTACAGCTTCTAATCAACATTATGATGAAAGGACATTGAACAAAACTGTGTTATTCATGGACCTGCTGTGTAGGAAAAACACAGTATGTATAGGGTCTGGTAGAGGTCACTGTAGAGGAAACTGAGGCACAGAGGTGCCCATCCAAGGCCGCATACAGCTGTGGGGTGGAGAAGCTGACGTTTGTGCCAGACCTAAAGCCACTCACTGCTCCTTTCATCACTTTGCAGGAGTCCATGCTGTCTCCAGCGATGCAACTTCTGCTCACTGTCCCGTGCTCACAGGATCCTAGACTAGGAGTGAGGCAGTCAGATCCCGCGTGTGTGTGTGGGGGGGTGGGGGCAAGGGTGGAGAAGAGGTCACAGGGAGCAGGATCTTAAGACCAGGCAGGTGCTCTCCCCTCCAGGAGAGCTGGGCACAGAGGTGTACCCAGGAGATGGCTAATCCACCCTGTGTCTGTTACCCTCCCAGGCGGAGCACCACACAGGCACACAGACAGTGCTGTCTGCTGCTTCCCCAATGCTGCCCCACGGGCTACACTGCTTCCTACTGCCCTGTGTCCTTCCTGATGAAAAGGAAAAAAAAAAAGCCAAGTCAGTAGAGCTTATTTATTTGACTTTTAAAACAGGACTTGAAACAGTTTTTTCTCTCCGTTGTTTGTCTGATTGCTGTGCCCAAGTTGATACCAGTCTTAGACGATGCCACAGTAGAAAATATTTGGCTCTCTAAGCCAATCCTCTATGTTCACGTTGGCAAGTGCCGTAAGCAAGCAGCACAGAAGCCCAGAGCAACTAGAAACCTGTATGGAGCCCTGTTTTTAGTCACTTGTCCAGATGAGGTTGTTTATGGTTAGAGGTGTAGAAATGGGGGCTCTGCTCCGATGGGAATCCTGACTAACCACTAACCTGATCTGAGCCTGGGTTTCCTCATTTCTTCCTTACACGGTTGCTATTATAGCTCAGTCAGGGTGTGAGCCATTGAGACACATATCAAAGGAGGAAACTACTCGGGCTGGCTTCAGAGCTGGCTGCCGGAGGCCCTAGAAATTGCTCAGGAAGCTCCAGACGTCTCTTCGGCAGGCATCCCAAGCATAAACGTGACCCTTACAGCAGGTTCTGTGGGCACCCATTCCGTTGGATCACTTTTACTTACGGTGCAGAATAACATGGAGGGTCCAGTTTGACTTCCAGCTCTAACAATAAGCAAACCTTGACCGTGGATAAGGCATCTAACCTTTTAGAGTGTTTTCTCAACAGTGAAATGGAGATGACACCTCAAAGGTTTGGTGAGGATGAATCAGTCACCTATGACAAGTATTTAGCAGAGTGGCTGTTTTACAGTAGCTTCTTGGGCCATTGTTCTTCATGTTTTTGGTTTCTTATTGGATGTTGCATTTCAAACAACAAAAGCCAAATGAGCCAGCCTCCTCACAAACCAGCATCATCCCTGATTGGGTGATTTGGAGTCTGTTTCTGGAGACATTCCGTTGTCTTCCTGCGTCACTGGTCACTGCTGGGGGCATGGCAGGCTCCGGAGAAGAGCGGAGAAGAGCTGTGAGCACAGTTCCAGGGGACCCCCCCACGGTGGAGCCCTGGTGGGCGGGCGCTGTTAAAGGCTGCTCTGATGGGGGCCAGTGCGTTTGGGACTATTCTGTCCCTCTTCCCCAGGGTTCTCTGAACTGAATTTACCCCTTTTCTTCGCGTCAGTAACATTACAACGTGAACATAGAGGATTGGCTTAGAGACCTGGGGTTTGCATTACCCAGGTCTGGGGAGACTGGGGGAATCCGGTGCCTGGGAGGTCCTTCAGGTCAGCAGGGAAATGGCTGGAAAAGTGCCCATAATGAGCTTAGTGAAAACAAACAAACTCTCTGCCACTTCCTCTCAAGTTCTGGTACCATTTTTCCCTCCGGACATCGGATGGCTAAATATTCACAGGCGACTGATTTCCCGATGCCGGGTTTGATCGTGCAGACTTCTTTGGTGACTTGATGATGGTTTGCTATGAGGGAACTGGTCGGCTTTGTTTGGAAAAGGGGAAGGTGACAAGCAGCTCCCACCTGCCTGTGGGAGAAGTGGGACAGCTCATTCCCGAAGGGCTCTGATGGCCCGAGGGTGAGTGTTTGCCAAGCCAGGCTTCGGAGGGGCAGAGGGCAGGAGGGCAGGAGGGAACGTGCTGCTTGTTCTCTTGCTGGAATCACTTGCCTTTTCCTTCTCTAAGTGGCATGCCAAGGGAAGGACTTCTTTGTCCACATCTTTGTGACCTGTTTGCAGGCCGATTTAGTGATTTTCCAATACACAGAGCCGGGTGGTGGGGGAAGGAGCAGATGACACCCAATCTGAAAGTAGTGTTGAGAGTGAGGAGTCCTGGTTGGCTGGCAGGCCTCCTGGAAACTCCTCCACCCACTCAGCTTTTGCCACGTGACCTGGGTGAGAAAAGACGAGTGGATGTGCGTGGACACTGTGAAGTGCCCACGGTCGTGTGGCTGTCCTCACAGCTGCTTCCAGGTGTCTAACCATGTGCCCTGGAGCCTCTGGCCTGTGTGTGTTCGGCAGCATTTAGGGCCATGCCTGACTGCATTCCAGGGAAAAAGAGAAATGCAGGCGTGGACCTTCTGTGGTAATGCTCAATCATTAATTCAGCAGCCATGTGCTGGGTACCTGCCAGGTGCCGGGGTGCTGTTGCCAGACAGGTAGCATACGAGGGAGAGACGGTCCCTGCCCTCCCTCAGCTTGGGCCAGACATCACACCCATCAGCACACAAATCACTGAAAAGAGGAGAACATGGCACCAAACAGGGAAATGTGAGAGTTAGGAGGGTCAGGAAGGCCACGCAGCGGGTGGTGGCCCTGAAGCCGAGACCCGAGAGGTAAGTAGGAGTTAACTGAAGGATGGGGGTGAGGGGTGGAGTGTGTGCCAGAGGCACCTTGAATGGAAGCTAACTGTTACCACAAAAGCATTTACAGATTTTTACAAAGCTAGGCAATACACAACGATCCCGCGATTTACTCTGAATCCACTTAGCACAATAATTATACAATTTTTTTTCAATGTTAATGTTTACAGGCTGCCTCCCAGCTGTGAACCTTGTGAGGAGCAGGCCTGTGTCTGTCCTATTTGGGGTCCAAGTCCCAGCCCCAGCCCACTCCACGAGTGTGGGATGGGTGAGTGCACGGGCCAGGGGTTGTGTCTATACCCGGCACCCAGTCCCAGTTCATCTCCGTGACAGCCTCGGCCAGGGGGAGGGCTCTGGGCACCCACATTCATAGTCGGGGAACAGTCTGCGGAGCTGGGACCCAGCCTGGGTCTGACGCCAAGGCGCTCCCGCTCTGAGCTGCCTGCTTCCTTTTTCTATCACTGTTGACATTGTGGGACCGCCACTCTCACACCCTAGAGAGCCTTCAGACCTGATTTGAAGCTACAATTTCAGGAACCCTCTCACTTAAATGCAGCTTGAGTGAGGACCTGCAGGGGAGGTGGTGGCCATGTCACTGTACTCACCCAGTTGCTGTACTACGCACCCAATGTTATATTTTAGTGTCATTTTAATTGTTTATTTTTGAAAGAAGGGGGAGAGAGAGATATCTCACTGAAACCCATATCTATTTGTTGTTCCACTTATTTATGCATTCATTGGTTGCTTCTTGCATGTGCCCTGACCAGGATTTGAACCTGCAACCTTGGTATATAAGGATGATGCTCTAACCAACTGAGCTACTAGCCAGGGCTACACTTTAATTCTGTATTTGCTTTGTTCCAGGTGAAGCAGGAGCCTCAGGAGCTTGAGATGGTGTTCGCCACGCCTCCCCCAACGGTGGCCTTTCTGGCGGGACTTGTGGTGGGAGCAGAAGAGGGCGGCCCTGATGCTGGGCCCCTCATTGGCATGTCTGTGCTGTGCTGGAGGAAAGCAGATGTGTGGCACGTGCGCAGTCACCCTGCCCCCATGCGTGTGGCAGAATTGCAAATCGGGCACGGCCCGCTTCCCCCTGAGCAGGAACTCTGCTTCAGAGCCCTGTGCAGACAGCACTGCAGGCAGTCGCCGCTAACGGCTGGAACAGACACAGAGGGTCCCCTTTCCATTCCTAGACCACACTCTTCAGCACAGGCCCCGGGCTTGCATCATGGCCCACTCAGAAAACTGTCTCCCTAATGAAACAGCCCTTCCCGACCCCTTAACCCTCTATCCATCCATTCAATGCACGTTCCCCAATTTCCAAGGCAGTATATTCCTATTTGCGAGATGAGGATCATCTGAAGTTTTATTAAGAGTGTTCACTGAAACCTGTATCTACTGAATCAGACTTTCAAAGGAGAGGTCTGGTGATTTGCAGTTCTCTAGAGCAGCGGTCACCAACCAGTGGTCCGCCGATCACTGGTGGTCCCTGAGGTCTGAAAGGTTGGCGACTGCTGCTCTAGAGACTTTTTTTGTCAGCGAGAGATTGCTGGATGCTTAGGCTGCTCTTCAGACCAAATAACTTGGCATTTCTGATGGAGGGAGTGGGGGCAGATCTTTTCTCTGCTTCTGTACCATAAGGGAGAGCAGCTGCGAGAGTTTCCCATTACTTCATTGTACTGACTTGTATGTGTAATAAAAATACTTTTGAAGCATTCATTTCCAGGTTCAGAATCATTCGTGTGTGTATATACATGCAAATCAGTAAACCACTCTACCTACCTACCTACCTATTCAAAACACACACACACACACACACACCCTACAGATGGGGAAAATGCCTATTGTGGAACTAAAAAAAAAATACCACCCCCAAACCCACCCACCACCCAATAAAACCTGTCATGGTGAACCTTGGCCTTCCTGTTTTTATTAAATACTAGAGGTCTGTTGCACGAAGAGATTCGTGCAATAGGCCTTCCCTTCTCCTGGCTGCCGGCATCGGTTTTCCTCCGGCACCTGGGACCCAGGCCTTCCCTCCGGCCAGAGCCACCTTCCACCCTCCGTCTTTGCGGCCCCGCCCGGAACCACCTTCCATCTTCCATCTTCATGGCTCCGGCTCGCCTTCAGTCTTTGCTCCACTGCTTGTAGCTTACATATGCAAATTAACCGCCATCTTTGTTGGCGGTTAATTTGCATACCACGCTGATTAGCCAATGGGAGGTGTAGCGAAGGTATGGTCAATTACCCTGTTTGTCTATTATTTGATTAGATATGTAAGTGTATAGAATCCAGGTGCCAGGGTGAGCGGGCACCTAGACTAAATCATCTCGGCCACAGTCTATCTCAATGGTTCTCAACCTTCCTAACGCCGCAACCCTTTAATACAGTTCCTCATGTTGTGGTGACCCCCAATTTCACTGTTACAAATGGAACATAATTAAAGCAAAGTGATTCATCACAAAAAGTGTCATTATATATGTGTTTTCTGATGGTCTTAGGCGACCCCTGTGAAAGGGTTGCAACCCACAGGTTGAGAACCGCTGGTCTGATTTTGCAAGTGGGCTGGATGCCTACTAATTAGGCCAGAGGTCCTCAAACTTTTTAAACAGGGGGCCAGTTCACTGTCCCTCAGACATTCCACACATGCGCACTGCAGGCCTGGGACGAGTTGGCTGCTAAGCAGGACAGGCAGCGGCGACACAAGCCCCCGGCGGGCCGGATAAATGTTTTCGGCGGCCGCATGTGGCCCGCGGGCCGTAGTTTGAGGACCCCTGAATTAGGCTTTCTTTTTTTTTTTTAAAATATATTTTATTGATGTTTGACAGAGAGGAAGGGAGAGAGATAGTTAGAAACATTGATGAGAGAGAAACATCGATCAGCTGCCTCCTGAACACCTCCCACTGGGGATGTGCCCGCAACCAAGGTACATGCCCTTGACCGGAATCGAACCTGGGACCATTGAGTCTGCAGGCCGACGCTCTATCCACTGAGCCAAACCGGCTAGGGCAGGCTTTCTAATTTTACAAAAAACAGTCCTCTCTACCCCTGGCTTCCCTGGGGGCTAAGATGTGGAGACCTTCTCTAAGCTGACAACCTGGAGGCAGTGGGGTAGGTAGGCATGTACTTCTCAATCATATGACCTTCTTAGTCACCTGTTTTTTTTAAGGGCTACAGCTCAAGCTACTGGGGATTTTCCTTTCCAGGGATGCTACTGATCTTATCCCCTATACCTCCTTTCCTGAAATACACAATCAGGAAAATATTTTAAAAGGAATATCTATTGGCCTCCATGTGCAGCTATACCAGGTAAAGTGGGTTAGATACCCATGTGTAAACCAATTCTTGGCAAAGAGAAATAGGATTCCCATGACTGTTAGAACAGCTGTCATGATTCCTCTCCTGGGGCCAGACGCAGTCACCCGAGCTGGACAAAATCAGATCTGCTGATAAGGGTCCCCCCAGAGGTCTCCACGCAGGACAGGCACAGCTTCTGGAGAATATTAACAGCTCCCCTTGGACCATGGCTCAAGGTACCATCTCCACCTTTTATCTTTTAATAGTTTTTACAACTGATTTTAGAGAGTGGAAGGGAGAGGAAGAGAAACACCAGTGAGAGAGAAACACTGATGGGTTGTCTCCTATGTGCTCTCTACTGGGGATCAAGCCCGAAACCCAGGCCTGTGCCCTGACTGGGAATCGAACCAGTGACTTCTCTGTGCATGGGACAACGCTCAACCACTTTAGCCACACCGGTCAGCCCCATCTCTACCTTTTGAACCCCCAAAGCCAGAACTGTGCTATGATCCTCATGAGAGACAACCCCGTAGCAGCCTTAGTCTGTTCCCAGAGCATAGACACTTCACAATCCATTCCCCGCCTCTCCCTCCTCCCCGCAACACATTCCCACACAATCAGAACAGAACCACCCTCACTGCTTCGTCTCCCCAAAGCTGTCCCACCAGAAGAGGACAGCCCTCTTTTCACGGCCCTGTTTCCTCCAAGACTCAAGAAAAGGCGAGCTTAACTACTTTTGGCTCAAGGGCTCTCTTAAGAAAATCAGATTTATTAAATGAGAATCTGTTCTTTTTTCTATTTTTTAAAAAGTAAGCCAAATTTGAAAACTTTATTTTTGAGTAGATAATACATGTACATAGTACAAAATTCAAAAGGTACAAAAGGTCTACAGTGAACAGTAATTCCGCCTTCTTCCCAGAAGCAGCCCAGGCCACCAGGTTCCTGTGTGTTCCCCAGAGGGCTCCTAGGCATATGCACACAGGTGTGATTGGTACACATTTGTGTGTTGTGTGTGGATACTGATGCACACACATACACCCACAGGCATACGTTCCCTCCCCCTCCCTTCCTCTTTTTATAAACACACACTAGTGAGTGTACTATGAACCTCTTCCCTCCTCCTAACCAGGCATCCTGGGGCTCATTCCATGGCAGTACATACAGAGTGGCCTGTTCTTTTAATATTCCATTGTGTGGAGTCACCATAACTTAATTAACCGTTGCATTATGATGGTGGTAGATTCCAACTTTTTGCCATTAGAAACAATGCTGCACACAAGAAAAATTCTTGGAAGTAGCACTGCTGGCTGGAGAGGTTTGTGCACTTGCACTTCTGAGAGATATGGTGATTCGCCCTCCAGAGGTTGTACAACTCCTGCTCCTGCCAACACCATTTCTGAGTGCTGCTTTCCAAGGCTTGGTTTTTGTGGCTGAGTCAGTTCAACCAGACAAGTTACCTTTAGATCCATGACACACTTTGAGCCAGAACACACTCCTGATCTAATCTCTGACATGAGTGTGCTCCCCTGCCCCCCGCCCCTCCCCCACTTGCATGGGGAGAAAAAACATCTGTAACAGGTAAATATGAAACCTCCAACACCTTTTTCTCCCCAACCTTCAGGGTGAGAATAAAACAAATACACTCTGAGATTCTCTAAAGCAGCTCAACAAGTTGTCTACCTGTTTTCAAACTAAGCATAAATTAGACGGAAGGTTAAAATCTAAACTTTGCTAATGCAGGGATGCCAAGATGCAATTTGAAGAAGCTATTTTATCCAACCAAAACTTCACGACTCTCCAGACCAGCCAGATGCTGAAAGACTTCTGCAATGAGTGCCGCAGGCCAGGTCCTTGCTTGTGTGGCTCTTACCCTCCAGAGGGAGGGGAGGCAACAGCTCTTACAAAAAGGACTATGATGCAAACACTGACAGCAAGTGCCACCTGGACAGACAGCAGGGAAAGGACAGAATGTGATCAGGCCTGAAGCCTGACACTGAATGGATTTGTATGAGCATCAGGTGGTCAGGAAAAGCCGCTGCCTACAGCTTTGGAGGGAGAGCAGTCCAGGTGTGGCAAAAGCAAGGGCAATGCCATGGACAGGCATGCGCTTAGCGTGTTTGAGGCACTGATATAGGCTGACATGGAGAACCCACAGTATTCCCACGTCCAACAGGCTGCAGACCAGCTACTAAACCTCTGCCAATGTTTTTACACATTTATTGTTATTCTAAGGACAGACCATGGTAACATACCATATGTAGCATTTTTAGCTTATCACCATGTGCTGTATGAAGGAACGCTCTGAACGGGGGGATCAGAAGGTGCATCACACAAGGCACATGCCTTGTAATTGTTAGAACTCATTGCTAGTGCAAGAAGGCAGGTGGGGGGCACAGGCTGCTCACCAACAGACCAATGGACCAACAGATGGGACTGGCAGGTGCCCAGGCTGCGAGGCCCGAAAGTGGCGGAGGCTGTGGTGACTCGGGGTGAACAGACTCTTAGAGGACTTTTTAGCAACTTCCACTACGTGATACCCAAGTGGGACCAGAGGCTTCCTTTTTGTCCCTTCGTTTTAGCCTTGGAGCAATCACCACCTAATTTCTGAATATAAAGGAGAAAGGAAGCTTAAAAAGACTTCTGAAAGTAGCAATCTTGTGGACAAGTTCTGAAGCAGACATTTTAAGGAGGCTTTCCAGCATACACCTGGCAATGATGACTCATGGCCCACATCAGACAATGAAGATTTCAATTTTGATACCAAGAATGTCATGAAACCAAGCTTAGCAAAGCTAACTGCTATTTAGGAATTCAAGAAAAACACAGAAGCAAAATAGGGCATTGTGAGACCAGAGAACGGGACCTTATATGAGGACAATAATTTTCATAATGAAAATGAAGATGTGGTTGGAAACGTTCCCAACACATTAAAAAAAGTCCAGGGCTCTTCTCATCCTCCCTTTCCATCACTTGAACCTCTTCTAAAAGCTTCTTTCACATCTTCAGCAGTTGTTGGTCTTACAAAGAAAGTGACTTTTGAGGAGGAACCAAGATGGCCGCATAGGTGAATGCCGGTACTCACTGCCTCCCACAGCCACAATAAAATTACAGCTAAAATACAGAACAACCATCACTCACAGAACCGCCTGGAAGCTGGCTGAGTGGAAGTCCTACAGCTAGAGAAGAAGAAAGCACACTGAGACTGGTAGGAGGGGCGGAGGCACAGGAGGGGCTGGTCCAGCACCCACGTGTGCTGCTCTTTTAATCAGGAGGAACATGGTCTCTGTGGAGGCCGCCCGTGAGGAGCAAGGGGTTCCAACCCCAAACCAGGCCCCCAGTCCAGGGTTCCAAAGCTGGAAAGAGAAGTCCCCGAAACTTCGGGCTGTAAAAACCAGCAGGGATTTTGGCTGAGGGACACGAAGGCTGCTGGAGACCCAGGTGTTCCTCTTAAAGGGCCAGCGCACAAACTTTCTTAGACGCTCAGCACTGGGCAGCTTTGAGGGACCCAGACACATACGGGGAGAAGCAGGATTGTCTGGCATTGGGGCAGGGACTCGGCGGGGAGGCTTTCTCCCAGACTGGGGTGCTCATAAGGGGTCACTGTTCCTTTGCTGGGACTGCCCGTCGCAGAGCTGACTGGCAGCCATGTTTCAGTTTCCAACAGCATGGCCCACACTGTTCTCTCTGCCCTGATGATTCCCTGAGACCCCACCCCATCCAATTTACAGACCCACCCAAGCTGTTTGCAGCAGCTTTTTCATATGAATGGCCTGTCCTGACTCAGGCTTCAGACTTTCCTAAAATCTCTCACACAAATTGTAGCTAGTGTCAGTGTGCCCCAAACCTATCAATAAAAGGCTCAAGACTGGACACTAGCACCAGCCTGCCTTGCTTCACAGCTGGGCCTTGTCTGGGTATTTCCACACCCAATACAAATAGCAGGCATCTGCAGATCTCTCTGTAGCTCCTGCTGGGTGGCCCCAGGCAGTGGCTGGCTTTGCACCTCCCTGGAGGCCCTAGAGCCAGTGCACCTGGTGGACAGCTTCAGACCATAGCAGATTACAGCTCTACACATTCACAAGTGACACACTCAAGGGGCAGACTCAGTGAGAATCAAGGCACCACTGAAGCAAGCCCTGCTCCACAGGGGTGTCTCCTGTACAGCAGCTCTTCTACTGTAGTCACAACTGGTCGTCACAGCCAATTGGTCTGGAGGTCAATTCCTCCCAGTGACACCAACAGCAATCAAGGCTCAACTACAAAAAGACTGTGCACACAACCCACACAGGGATGCACCTAGAGTGCCCAGCTCAGGTGACTGGGGAGGCTGAGTCACTGAGCTCTACAGGACACCTACTACACAAGGCCACGCTACCAATTCCAGGAGACATAGCAGCTCTACCTAATACATAGAAACAAACACAAGGAACCAATCAAAATGCAGAGACAAAGAAACTTGTCACAAATCAAAGAAATGGAAGCAAGCAAACTATTGGATACAGAATTCAAAACCACAGTTATAATGTTACTCAAGGGACTCAGTGAGACTTTCAAGGAAGGATCTTTTTTTTTTTTTTTTTCAAGGAAGGATCTTAGTGAGAATGTCAAAGACATGAAAAAGGGCCAGTCAGAAATTAAGCATACACTAACTGAAATAAAGGATAATTTATAGTTATTCAACAGTACCAGTAGAGGATTCCAAGAATCAAATGAACGATTTGGAAGAGGAAGAAAAACAAACAAACATCCAATCAGAAGAGCAAAAAGAAAAAAGAATCCAAAAATTGAAGGTAGTGTAAGGAGCTGCTGGGACAACTTCAAGCGTACCAACGTTAGCATAATGGGGGTGCCAGAAGAAGAGAGAAAGCAAGATATTGAAAATCTATTTGAAGACATAATGACAGGAAACTTCCCCTACCTGGTGAAAGAAATAGACTTACAAGCCCATGAAACACTGAGAGTCCCAAACAAGAGGAGCCTAAAGAGACCCACTCCAAGACTGTAGAGGGCCCCCTGCCAGGGGAGGCGCCATGGGCTTTCTTTTAAGTTCATGTTGACTGAACCCAAGATGTAGGCACAGCCTTGTCTTGGGGGCATATCTAACCAAGAGGTGAGAATGCCTCAGTTCCACGCTTCAACTCCCAGGTGCCTGGAATGGGTTTTTATTATGTAAATCCAGTCAAGCACCAGGAACGAATGCAATTCGGGGGGAGGCGACCATTTAAGAAGCTACAAGAATGCACACAATCCCCTTTTATTTACCTTTAGTAAAACTTCCTGGTATTTGGCTATAAATAAAAGTTGCTGCCCTGGCTCTGGGCTCTGTTCATCTACCAGAGGGCAGACGCTACACCCAGGCCCAGCTTTTCCCTCTATTTCTGTCTCAGTCTCGTTTTTTTCATTCTTCCTTAACCCTCGTGGCATTCTATTCAAGATTCATGAACCCCCGTGTTCTCCCTTTCGGCACTGGTTGCGGGAAGAGAGAACGTACCCCCATATCTGGCCGCCATGAACAGGGATCCTGAACACTGGATGCAGTTAAGGACCACGAGGGTCATGTTCCCGGTAGGCGCGCGCGAGCATATTTAAGGTAAGTCGGGGGAGTGTAGTAGTTTTTTTCAACTGGGTGTAAAACTTGGGAAATTCAGGGACTTGGGAAAGAAGTCTCTACTCTAAATGTGAGCTTTAAAAGCTACAGCATGTCCTCTTAAGTTCTGTGTCTTGTGTGTATTATTGCTTCATCTGCTTGTTGTTTAGCTTAATCTGGTCTTTAAAAGCATGCCGTTGATTTAATTGGAAACGGGAATTCAGCTAAATTACTGAGGTCTTTCTCCGGGGGAGAGCGGACACATGTTGTCCCGCCTTCCCCCAGAGCCTGACTTAGAACTGCGTCTGGAATTTCTCTGCAATTGTCCTGAAGGCAACTAGCCCAGAGAAAGTTACGCCAGATAGTTTTGACGTGGCTTGGTATCCTCATCGTGCCGCAGACAGATTAAAGATTTAGGAAAAATGGCGGAGGGGCTTCTCCGCGATTCCCAGACAAAGAAAGATGTCTTCTGAATCTCCTGCCCTAGCGGCCCGGCTCAGCCCAGGCCACGGCAAGAGGCAATGTGGTTAAATTGCATCTGAATTCCCCGCGCCTCCAGCAAACTCGCTGGCTTGCAATCATGCAGTTAAGGCTGTTCTCGAAAGATAGAAGTTGATCTAAATGACCCTTATAAAATATCTACAGTATAAAATTGAATTGTTCGTCGGATGTGTTTTGTATGTCTTTGAGATTTGTTTTGTATATTGTTTGAGTTCTGTCTCGCTATCAAAAAAGGATTGAAACTTTTGAGTTTAAGGTTAAAGTTAAGATGTAAGAAGTCATATAATTCTAGTGAATTTGCAATCTAAATTAGTTAGAAAGGAGGATTAATTCTGCATTTTTAACCAAGTATAATGATAAGCAAGTTATCTATCTGAAAAAAGGGCTTAAGGAGACACCAGGATGGCCGCATGGCACGTGCTCCCCTGGGGCCACCATCTCGGCGGAGTGGCTTGCGGCTTTCCTGGGGGCAGCCTTCTTAAACCAGCAAAGCCCCGCCCCTCCCTTTGAATTAGCCAATCGAAAAAGGAATGTTTGCTTACTGCCTGCTGTCCCTATGTGCTTACATATATTAATTGTGGGAATTTCACTCCCTATGCTAGCAGAATTGCTAAATCTTTTTTAGGCAGAATGGGATTTCAGAGGCTGAGTTAAAGGCGGAGTTTTGAGCAAAGTTTTTAAAAGCAAAGTTTTGGGACAGAAGCCCTGAGAGTGGGACCGAATGCATGCCTCACGAATCAACAGTATAGATCAGCCGTGGGCAAACTACGGCCCGCGGGCCGGATCTGGCCCGTTTGAAATGAATAAAACTAAAAAAAAAAAAAGACCGTACCCTTTTATGTAATGATGTTTACTTTGAATTTGTATTAGTTCACACAAACACTCCGTCCATGCTTTTGTTCTGGCCCTCCGGTCCAGTTTAAGAACCCATTGTGGCCCTCGAGTCAAAAAGTTTGCCCACCCCTGGTATAGATTTACTACGTTTTCTCAACAAAGATGGTTATTTTGATTGCTTAATAAATTAGCTTTTAAAATATAATTAAGGTCTCATATAATTTCAGTTATATGACAGACCAACGTTTTGAGCAGTTAGCTTTAATAAAGGCCAGCAACAGAAGCTCACATTTCTTTTTTTTTTTTTTTTAAAGATTTTATTGATTTTAGAGAGAGGGAGAGAGAAACATGGGTTTGTTGTTCCACATATGCCTTTATTGCTTGATTCTTTTATTTTTTAAATTTTATTGACTTTTTACAGAGAGGAAGGGAGAGAGATAGAGAGTTAGAAACATCAATGAGAGAGAAACATCGATCAGCTGCCTCCTGCACATCCCCCACAGGGATGCCCGCAACCAAGGTACATGCCCTTGACCGGAATTGAACCTGGGACCTTTCAGTCCGCAGGCCGACGCTCTATCCACTGAGCCAAACCGGTTTCGGCAGCTCACATTTCTTAAAAGCTTCCAGATAAAAATATTCTTTAAAGGTACAGGATAAACTGAAGAATGTTATTCAGGCATTGAATCTAATCATTAATAGTAGTCACCATGAATACTAAAGGAGTCATTTAATGTGACTACATAACCTAGTAGTATTAAATGTCTTTTAAATTCTCTGAAGGTGACCACAGCTTTGCAGCTTCTGTGCCCTTGGGGGCAAGGCAGCAAGAAAATGGGTGGGCAGTAGGCGTGTTCTCCCAGCAGTTTCTCTGACATTCAAGGTATATCAGAAAAATTCAATGGCCAGATTGAAAATAATTAATTTTGTGTTCAAGACCAAGTCTTTGGTGTTAAAAACCTGTTTAACTTTTTTAATAATCTTTAAATTGAATATATTTGACAGCTTTTCTGAATGTAATACTTCAAGAATATAACTGAAGGGCTGATTTTGTAGCACCCCAAAGGGCCCTGGGGTGATGCAAAAAGATTTATTTCTTCTTTAAAAAGAAATAACTAAATTAGACCAATGCAATGTACTTGAGGTTGCATGAAGAAACTCTGCCAAATAAATTTTAAAAAATAATTAATTAATAGCAATGTTCTATTTAAATATATATGCCTTGAATGTCATGAAAGTTTTTAGTCTATTTCAGAAAAAATTTATGCAGAACCAAGTTCAAACAGGATATTTTCAGAGGGGTAGCATGTGTCCAGTCTGACACCAGGCAAGCCAAGTCAGGATCACCCGGAGGGGCACCTACCAGTGATGCTCTAGGTATTTGCTTTTCACAGATTGAAAGTTTATGAATTATTTTCAATACAGTGTTTGAAATCTGCTATGTGCCTCATTTTAAAATCTTACATATTATTTATTCTTTATATGCTAAAATTATAATTGAATCCAAGTAAAGTCTAGGAAAGTTACTGGGACTACCCATGATCCCTCTGTATATGCAAATAAGCCAAAAGGAATACTCTTTAAAAATAAAATTCTAAGTTTAATAAAAAGGAGAAATTTAAAAATTTTGAAATCTCTTATGCTAATATTTACAGAGTAAGCTAAAATTATTATTCAAGCCTTAAATTTAATCATAACTAGTCAACATAATGTAAAGAGAGTCATCGTGTCCATTCAGTCACATGACTCAGTATCCAAGCAGCAGCCCTGTAGGTTGCTTGGTGTAATAAAGACAAAGGTTTTTTTAGATTGAAAATTCTCTAGGTGTGGCCTGGAAGTTACCCTGGAAGAAAATAAAGAGAGGTTTCCTTCAAGCATCTGAGGGACTGTAATTAAAAATCAATATATCAGGCCTAATATAGAAAGGTAAATAACTTGTGTTTTTGCCTCCCTGAATATAGCTAGTGTAAAGTTACTCAAAAATTAATAGCAGATATTTAATTAATGTCATTTATTGCCCATAACTTAGGACAAATAAAGTTAAATAATAAACTTTATTTCAAATTAATTTAAATTGGCTAATTGAAATAAATGAATATTCAAGAAAACTTAATTGTACTGTACAGGAAACTGTTCCTGAAGTATTAACTAACATTTTTATTGATGGTTCAAAAATTGCTTAACATGCTATGTATCCAAAGCAGTCATCTTTCTGTGCAAAGAATTAAATCTAAAGTTAACAAGACTGGCCAGACCGGTTTGGCTCAGTGGATAGCACGTCGGCCTGCGGACTCAAGGGGCCCGGGTTCGATTCCGGTTAAGGGCATGTACCTTGGTTGCGGGCACATCCCCAGTGGGGGCGTGCAGAAGGCAGCTGATCGATGTTTCTCTCTCATCGATGTTTCTGGCTCTCTATCCCTCTCCCTTCCTCTCTGTAAAAAATCAATAAAATATATTTGAAAAAAAAATAAAAAAAAATAAAGTTAACAAGACTGCATTAAAATTTTTTAAAAGCCTCTTTATATTATTTTAATACAAAATAGGGGAATAGTAGAATAATCTCCTGTGAGAAAATTACATTAAGCCTAAATTACAAGATTGTTACTCTAAAATTAACTTTCGCTTGTAACGCCGATGGCAAGACACCCATGAAAACACACATGGTGTCAAAATAAGCCAAAGGAAAATTGTTTGGGCAAAAATTAAAAGGATCCCAAGTCTAATTTATAAAAAAGATTCCTTTATTAACGTTTGGTCAAGAATATGTTTGTATATTTCCAGAAAACTCCAAGCCCATGTGGATTCCTACAACAACGGATCCCAGAGAGGAACTGACAGAACTGCTTCAGCCACAAAATAGCAGAGGCCTCAGAACAACAGAAAAGAAACAGTCCAAAAATGAGAATGATGAGGACGCCTTGCCATACTAGCAGTCAGCAGCTGTGTGTCGCTGCAGGTTGCCCAGGACCAAACCAGAGAAGGTCGGATAAAATTCAAAGGAACTAATAGTGGAAAGAGCTATTACTAAAACCAAAAGGGGGAGACAGATATTATATGTCACCTCAAATACAAACTCAGTCATGCTCTTTATATTTAAAACATTTTAAATTGCAATGCAGAGGGTAGTAGAGCAACCGAAAGGCATCAGGTCTCCTGTACAATAGCCTCCGCCAAGTTAGCCTGGTTGAAGAGAGCAAAAACCAGACAAAAGTTTTATCAGATTCAATAATAATATGGAGAAGAGGTGTGTTTTGTATCTTTCCAGAAGGAGCAGCGCAACCAATCTGGATGCCAGAGTGTTACACGCGTTACCATGATGGACCCAGAGAAGCTTCTTGCCCCATCCTTTGAGGGACTGAAAGTTGCCCTGATGACAGCAATGCGGAAGAAGAAAACGAAACTACACAAAAGACTGAGGTGTCAACATAGGGTCAGCTAAAGAAGTTAACGACTAAAGCCAGAAGAAGGCGGAATTTACTGCCTCAACCATGTTTCTGGCTATGCGGACATTGGTTAGCTGCCAGTCTTCTATAAGACCTTGCACAACCAAGTCTAAGGACTCTGAGTAAATATACACCAGCAGCAAAAAAGACTTACATTTAGTAGCTAAAAATGTTAACATATCTGTAGTTTGATTTCTCTATTATTGTTGTGTTTGCATTAATACTGTTTTGTTATTAGTTTTATTTAGTCAAAGCTGTTCTTGATATTAAGTTTTACTTTTTAGCTGCTTAAATATAAAAATAGGGGGAGTTGTGGGGGACCCCTGGCAAGACACATGGGCATGCTTCTTAAAAATATTGTCAACTGAACCAAGGGCAAGGGCAGAGCCACGCCCTGGAGGTGGTCCTAGCCAAGAGGCAAGGACTGCCACTCAGTCTGACTTTTCCAGCCCCGGTGCTAGGGGGGTGGATCTCACTATGTCAGTGGTTCTCAACCTTCCTAATGATGCAATCCTTTCATACAGTTCCTTATGTTGTGGTGACCCCCAATTTCATTGTTACAAATTGAACATCATTAAAGCATAGTGATTCATCACAAAAACAGTATGTCATTATATATGTGTTTTCCGATGGTCTTAGGCGACCCCTGTGAAAGGGTCATTCAACCCCCAAAGGGGTCGCGACCCACAGGTTGAGAACCGCTGCACTATGTCATCAGAAACTCAAGGCCCACTCAGATGTGACATAACTTCCTGTTACTTCGAATATAAATAAACACCCCACCAGTGTGGGAGGGTGCTCTGTTCATCTATCAGAGGGCAGACGCCACACCCAGGCCCAGCTTTTCCCTCTATTTCTGTCTCAGTTTTGTTTTTCATTCTTCCTTAACCATCGCCCTGTTCTACTCAAGATTCATGAATCCCTGCATTCTCTCTTTTGGCGCTGGTTGTGGGAAGAGAGAACGTACCCCCATACAAGACACATTATAATTAAACTGCCAAAAGTTAAAGACAAGGAGAGAATTTTAAAAGCAGCAAGAGAAAAGCAGTTAGTTACCTACATGGGAGCACCCATACAACTATCAGCTGATTTCTCAAAAGAAACTTTCCAGGCCAGAAGGGAGTGGCAAGAAATATTAAAAGTGAGAATAGCAAGGACCTTTACTCTACCCAGTAAAGCTATCATTTAGAATTGAAGGTCAGATAAAGAGCTTCACAGACAAGAAAAAGCTAAAGGAGTTCATCACCACCAAACCAGCATTACATGAAATGAAGAATATTCTTGAAGAAGAAGAAAAAGGTAAAAATATGAACAATAAAATGGCAACAAATACATATCTATCAACAACTGAATCTAAAAATCAAAATAAATGAGTAAGAAATCTAATGAACAAAATAAACTGATAAATAAAATAGAATCAGAGGCATGGAAACATGGAACAGACTGACGAATCTCAGAGGGAAGGGGAGAGAGGGGGTGGGAAGAGATTAATCGAAGAACTTATACACATACTAATATATGCATTACCTATGAACACAGACAATAAGGTGGTGAAGGCCTGGGGTAGGGCAGGAACCAGGTGGAGGGGGGCAATAGAGGGAAAAAAGAGGGACATCTGTAATACTCTCAACATTAAATATTTTTAAAAAAGGAAGGAAGGGAGGGACGGAAGGAAGGAAGGAAGGAGCAACAAAGCCAGCAACTGGAAAACAAGAAGATGGTATTGATTCTACTGATACCATAAGAGCAAACAAATGACAATCTGACTTATGTTGATGCAGCACACAAAAATAATAGAAGTTGTAAAATGTCAGCATTAAGATTAGAGGAAGACATAGAATCACCTTGGGATTCTGACAGTTTGCTGCAAGTCTTCCACAGAAGTATGTTCAGCATTTATCTAAAGCTGCAGATAAAAGAGAAAAATATATATGAAATGTACAAGTAAAAGATGTGTGTTATATACAGAACCTCAGTTCTTAAACTTACTTCATTTCAGAAGGCTATTTGAAAATCAAATCAATTTTTTTCCCATTAGAAATAATGTAAATTGAATTAATTATGTTCCAAACCCCCATAGGATTCCGTTTTAACCTTTCTTATGTATAGTACATATCTAATGTACTGTTTGATCTATAAACACTTTGAAAACAAAAAGAACATGAAATGTAAGTAAAATTTTAACAAAAAGGAAATAAAATGTATAGTAAAAATGAAAATTTAGTAAAAATGAAAGCAAAAAAACGCAAAAATTATTCACAGCACAATTCCTGAGATATTAATGTGAGGTTTACGTGTAAACTGACTCATATTCGCTTATTCTTCCCTTTGTCACCTGAGATTCATATAACTAATCATAGAGGTATCAGCATGAAAGGGTGGTCAGGTTGAGAAGTGAATTATCTGAGATAGGAGATGTTTGAGGACCAAGGTTTGACTGTACCTTCTTATATGAGTGGATTAAGAAACTTTAAGATGGCTAAATTAGAGGATACGAGAAATCCCCACATTGATTCCCCTGAAAAATATCCTCACCTGAAAACAAAAAAACATGCCCCAAATGAAACGACAGGGAAAATCTCCATTTAAATAACTAAATGAAATAGAGGCAAGAAATCCATCAGATACAGAGTTTAAATCAATGGTTATAAACATGTGCAAGGAACTTAGGGGAAGAATGGATGATCTCAGAATTTAAAGAGAAGGTAAGCATTAAAAAAAGGACGTAGAAACCATAAAAAAAAGTCAGAAATTAAGAATACAATATCTAAAATGAAGAACACACTAGAAGGAATCCAACACCAGGTTAGATAAAGCAGAGGACTGAATTAGCAATTTAGAAGTGAAGGTAGTAGAAAATACCCAATCAGAGCAGCAAAGAGAAAAACAGTATTTTAAAAAATGAGGGTAGTTTAAGGGACCTCTGGGAAAACAAGTGCAACAACATTCACATCACAGAAAGTACCAGAAAAGAAGAGAGCTAGGGATTGAGAACCTATCTATATATATATATAAAGAGGTGATATGTTAATTGGTCCTAACATCCCAGTTACAACCACTAAGAAGGAGGCTGCTTGCGTATGTGCGGCTTTGCTCCTGGAGACAAGGTGGAAGCGGGGAGATGCCCAGAGGAGGCCCATGTCTGGGAGGGAGGGGGGGTGAGGGCCCGTAGGGATCCCCTCACCACTCCTTTGCCACCCACTGCTCACATTCAGAGTGCCCTGCTGCTCACCTGCCTGGGGAAGGAGCACAGGCAGCAGGTGGGAGGTTTCCATGCTCTCCTCTGGCGCCATGACGGGGCGGAGCTGCCGCATTGCTCCGGAGATAGGGAGGAAGCAAGGAGGCACCCGGAGAAGGCGGGACCAGTCCAAGGCAACTTAAGGGACTGAGGGCGGGACTTGAAGCAGCCAGAGAAGGCCAGAGGGGTTGGGGGGCTGGGCCAGGCATGTTGGAGCTCTGCGTGGAGAAGTTTGGGTGTCAAGGCAAGGTGGTGGGTGGGTGGGCGGGTTGTGCGATTTTGCACACTGGGCTCCTAGTTTCAAGAAATGATTGAAAACTTCCCTCATCTGGTGAAAGAAAAAGAAACACCAGTCCAGAAGCACAGAGAGTACCCCCCAAAAATGAAAAGGCAACCTACTGAATGGAAGAAGATATTTGCTAATGATACACCTGAAAATGAGTTAATATCCGAAATTTATAAAGAACTCATACCACTTAATATACACACAAAAATTCCAATTAAAAAATGGGCAGAGGATCTGAACAGACACTTCTCCACGGAGGACATACAGATAGCCAATAGACATATGAAAAAAATGCTCGCTGTCTCTACTCATCAGAGGAATGCAAATTAAAACCACAGTGAGCTATCATCTCACCTGTCCGAAGGGCTATCATCAATAAATCAATCAACAACAAGTGTTGGAGAAAAGGAAACCATTGTGTACTGTTGTTGGAATGCAGATTGGTGCAGCCACTGTGGAAAACAGTATGGAGTTTCTTCAAAAAATTAAAAGCAAAGCTGCCTTATGACCCAGCAATACCACTTCTGTGTATGTATCCAAAAAAATCCAAAACATTAATTCGAAATATATGCACCTCTATATTCACTGTAACGCTATTTACAATAGCTATGATACAGAAGCAACCTAAATGCCCATCATTAGATGAGTAAATAAAAAAGTTGTGGTCTATTTACACATGGGATATTATTCAGCCATAAAAAAATAAAATAAAATCTTACCATTTTTGACAGTATGGTAAGATTTATTTCTTGGATGGACCTAGAAGGTATTATGCTAAGTGAAATGTGTGTCAGAGAAAGACAAATGCCACATTTCACTTATGTGTGGAATCTAAAACAAAATAAACAAAATTGAAACAGACTCAGATACAGAGAACAGATTGACAGTTGTCAGAGAGGGAAGCTGGGTGAAAAAGGTGAAGGGGAATTAAGAAGTACAAATTGGTAGTTACAAAATAGTCACCGGGATGTAAAGTACAGTCAGTACTACTGTATAACTGTGTATGGTGCCAGGTGGGTACTGGAAATATCCGGGAAAATACTTTAAAGTATATGGTTGTTTAACCACTATGCTGTATACATGAAACTAATACAAGATAATATAGAATGCAAACAGTAATTTAAAAATCCTATATAATAAAAGGCTAATATGCAAATCGACCGAATGGCAGAATGACTGGTCGCTATGACGCACACTGACCACCAGGGGGCAGAGACTCAATGCAGCAGCTGCCCCCTGGTGGTCAGTGTCCTCCCACAGGGGGAGCACCGCTCAGCCAGAAGCTGGGCTCACGGCTGATGAGTGCAGTGGTGGTGATGGGAGCCTCACCCGCCTCTGCGGCAGTTGGACATCCCTCGAGGGCTCCCAGACTGCAAGAAGGCGCAGGCCAGGCTGAGGGAAGCTCCCCCCCCCCAAGGTGCATGAATTTTTGTGCACCAAGGCCTTTAGTAAAATTATAAAGATTTATTTCTAGAATATGTAGTTCCCTCTTACACTGATCATTAGTCACCTGCACAGAGGACAAGATGGCCAGTTGAGGTGACAGAAATCAAGGAGGACTAGGTTTACAGACCACTCCTTATTGTCCAAAGAGCCCTTTCAGGAAAGTTTGCCTTGGTCACTAAATAAATGAGGTCTCATCTATGTTATAGCCAGAGGCCACTTTGTGAGGTAGTAAGAGGGCTGCCTGAGGCCTTCTCCCAGGCCTTGCTCCTGGTTTCAGGAAGTCCCAAGAGCTAAGGTGTTTGCTAGGGAGAACTTCCTCAGCCTGGGCCAGTCCCTCTGCCTCCTGGTTCTGCTGGAGGACCCAGCTACCCAGAGAACAGGGACTACAAACCAGAACCCAGTTAAAACCACAGGCTCCCAACTCTAACAAGATCTTAGTCCCGACAACCTTGGAATCTACGCTCCCTGTAAAAAAAGTAAGACAATTCATGTGTAACTGTAGCAGCTGCTCTCTAATGCTGGGAACCTTCCTTGAGAGTGCTAGTAGCTGACCCTAGTGACCACAGGAGACTGAACCCAGGCCAAGAACAGTAAGACATATGTCCCAAGTGTCTCCCCAGATGCCTCTTCTAGTTTGTCCCACTCACAGCAGCTTCAATTCTGGTTTAAACCAAAGCAGCTACATGTATTGCATGAGACACATGTGGGAGTAGAGGAGCTCCCAGCCCAGAGGCTGGCTGAGAACCCTAGGGCATGGGTGGCCCTGGACAGTACATGCTTGCTGGGGAAATCCTCCAATGCACATGCTTCATAAAAGCCACTTAAGGATGCTTCCCCTCTTCTTTGTTATCTCTGGGAAGCATGTGGGCTTGGCAGAATCCCCAGCCATACAGGGAAGGATGTGGTCCTAAAAGAAACCCCTGCTGGCTTCTGAAATCATGGGCCTGGGGCACCTCCTCAGACCCTAAGGCCTGAGTGTAAAGCACACTTAATGTCCCGTTATCACAGAGGTACCATCTATTCTGTAGGTCAACTGTACAAACATTGAATTCTCTAGACTGGCTTCTGCCAATTCAAAATGTGTTCAAGGACTGGAAACTAATTTATTATTTGTATTAGGCCTTATAGATGACAAAAAAGGGAAAAGACTCTACTGAGCTCTCCCTGCACCAAAACCAAACCAAACCAAATAAAACTCTTAAGAAACACAGCCCAACATAAACGTCCCACTTTGGATAGGTCATGCCATACTTTTCCCAACAACAGAGAGGTGGCCTACAGTAACCCCAGAATGTCACTCACTACTCTTCCCTACCACCTTCTGACAAATATCCGAATAATCTCTAACTCCTCAGAAAGTTGTCAATTAGGGAGGTCTACAAACTGATGGTATGTGTGCAAGGTTCATGCAGAATGAAGTGCAAACCTCACACTGGGGTTTCCTGAACTTGACTGAGCTGCCGATCACTGTGGCCGGTGCAGGAGCAGCGTCTAGTTTGGCCTGCTCATTTCCAGAGGATCAAGTCAACTCTTCAGCCTTCCTTTCAAGGCCCTCCAAAGGCTGGTCCTAGTCCATATTTCTGGACTGGTCTCTAAAGCCTCTTGCACAGAGACCAGCCCATCCAATGCTTTTCCAGCATGCCTTGTACTCTCCCATACCCTCTGGAGTGTTTAGTCAGAATCATATCTTTATCCAAAATGGCATTCCCTCCTATTTGTGCCTATTAAAATGCAGCCCAAAGCCTGGCTCCACCACGAGTCTCCTGGATCTCTGCACACCTCACTGCTCTTTCTCCTGACATCAGCTCACTGCCTGTCACTCTGCGATTTATCACGTCTTGCCCTGGACTGCAGCGAATGGTGTGTCTCCTCTCAGGGCTCAGACCATGGCCCTTCCAGAGTGTAAGGCACGAGGAATGAGGGGATGCACAAGGCCATCCACATGTTGCTATGACTGAAATGAGAGCTACAGCATGACAAGGTGTCATTCTTATTTAAGTCCTCAGTGTGAGGCCAGTTTTCAATGCTTGGTGAAATGAATTTGAGTAGTAAGTAAGGATTAAACCAATAGCAGACACAGTTTTCTTTCTAGTTAGCACACCATGAAGCCTGCTGGCTGGCAATAGGAGGACCCAGGAGCAAAAGGCACCACAGGCAAGTGAAGGGCTCAAGTGACCAGCACTCCCATGGGTTGCTCACTCAGCTGTAAAGCTTTTGTTTACTAAAGAAAATCCAAGGTGGCCAAGCTCTGGGGTCATGCAGCTGTATCTGCTCTCTGGCCCACTTGCCAGGTGCCCGACTACAGGGACTGTGTTTGATACTTCCATCTCCCTCAATGCTTACTTGTCAGCGGTTGTTCAATTAATACTTGCTGAATAAATGAATTTCTCTTTATTCAGAGAGTCCATACAGGTACCTTCATATGTGCAAAATTACTGGAGAAATACAAGTTGAATCGACACAGAGAACAAATACTGCCCACACTTCTGCAGAGGATGAGTGTTATCTAAGCCACAATGTTTACACTGTCTGATTCCATCAACGACCATCACAGAGTTGGAATGGAAGCCAACAGGATAGAGAAAATATCCAGGGTGTGGAAATCATTACACCTGCATCTCTCTACCGTAGCATTCCGAACCATCTCATGATCTTGTAGGTGATACATGGCGTTCACAATAAATCAATGATGTCCGATGATGGCTGGGAGTTTTCAGGAGGCCTTGGCTTTCATCTTGGACAGCAGCACCTCGTTTCTGCGGCCCTCCTGGAGGGGAAGCAGAGAGAGTGTGTATAGAAAGGCGGTGGCAACATTAGCACCCATGTGAGGCCCAACTGGTCTTGCTGTCCTTCCCCCAGTCCCACGGGAGATAACTGCTGACCAACTAAACCAGCCTCCCACCACGTTGTCACCAGTGTGGTGAAATTTCCCGGCGACATGCTGACCTTCAATACCAAATTAGCTATGAGACAACCACTGTCTGCACTGTCAGATTGAAAACAGGGTGACAAGACTAGGCACTGTCACTCCAAAAGACTTCCTGAAGCCTGTAAAACCTTCCAGGGGACAGACGCTGAAAGCAGAGTTATGTGCCGTTCCTGGATTACTACAGGCAGCAAGGAGAGACGGGGAGGTCCTTGGAGACAGACTAAGGAGCACAGCAGGTGAAGCAGTAGCAAAGTTCTTCCTCTGACAATAGTGAAGGTTAATAATATCCTTAACTTGAAGACAGAAACTCACAGAAGATGAGAAATATGCATCAAGGGACACCTTCCCCCTTAAGAATGAGCTGTGTGAGATCTATTACTGTATGTGCTGAGGGACATTACTGAGGGAGGTCATGGCCCCATCCCCTGCCTGTGTAACTGACATATAGTGGTATGAGGTCACCTCTGTATTATTTTATATTCCATTTTTCAGACATCTTCAAAGGCTTCTCACTGTGTCGTCCTGCCCTCTTGTTCCCACTGGCTTTCATAGCTCAGGACACATCCATCTGCTAGCAAAAATCTCCACCCCTTGCCCTGGCCAGTGGTTAGAGCACCGGCTGCACAGTGAAGGGTCTTGGGTTCGATTCCCAGTCAAGGGCACGTATGCTCCCGGGACACAGAAATAGAGAAAAATACTGTAAAAACACGACTATCTACTTGTTCTATCTACGGTTTGCTCCCGCCCCCAATGGGGCTCTTTTGGGAGGCAATCAGTCCATGCTTCTCTCTCACATCGATGTCCCTCCCACCAGCCCCCTCTCCCCCACTCTCTCTGAAAAGCAATGGGAAAAATACCCTCAGGAGATGATTAACAACAACAGCAACAAAATCTCCACCCCTTCCCTGGGCCATGTCACAAGGAGCTCTGCTTCAAACTGAGAGGTGAAAGTGGTAGTAGGAAGAGCCTGGAGAGGTTGAGCTTGAGGGTCAGGCCTCTAGCAGCCAGACCCATTAATGTGGAAGAAAAACTTCCTTTCACCCTTGAACTCTCTGCATACAAGACCCCAATGTCAGTGTTTCCACCTCCTCCCTGGGCCTAGGTGCTCCCAGCTCTCTGGAGGCCCTTTGCTCTTTCTGGCAGCATCAAGGCTCACGGCCACACAGCGCTGGTTTCATTAAGACAAATGCCAGCTCACTGTAGGGTTTACACTCATCTCTCACTCCGCGCCGAGGCCTAGACAGGCTCTTGGACTGGGGTAAGGCGGAACTCTTCCGTCAGAAGCAAGGTGCTCAGACACTTCTTGAGCACATACTTTTGGAGGGGGAGGCAGTTAATTTTTCTTGGGGGTGGATACAGAAAAATGGTGAAGTTTCCCTTTCAAAAATTAGTGACTGAAATTTGCTTGGGAGAAAAACCTTCCAGTCTCCCCACCTCCCAAATTAGGGAGGGGTAGAGATGGAACAAGAACAAGTAGACAGTCGTATTTTTATAGTACTTTTCGATACTTCTGTGTATTTTTTAAAATTCCCACAAAAGATAAAACAAAATAATGAATAAAGAAATTAGCTTTAATCTTCACGCACTTCACCTTCTAAAAATGAGGCAAAAACAACACAGAAGCCTGAACCCACTGAGGTGGCAGAGTCCCAGCAGGCGTGATTCTGTGCGTCACACCACACGGAGCGAAGCCTGAGCTGTCAGGAGAGCCATCCAGGCTGTCACCCCGTGGGTGTGTGCACTGAGGAAGTCCCATGCAATCTACTAGGAGCCTTTTGGGAGACTACGGAATGACACTGTTTGACAGAAAGAGTCCTTTAGGCATTTTTTTTTCTAGAGTAAAAGGGAAAATGTCTCCTTGCCCGTTTCCTTCCTGCTTAAAACCATAGGGGCCTGCTATGCGCCAGAAACAGCACATCTGCTCACTCAAGATTATGTGTGCAAAGCCAGCTTCAGGCTTCAATGCTGGGTTACAATTTAAATCTTTGTTTGGTGACCTTGTCAGAGATGTGGTTTAGCAACACAATTAATTGATATAATACTGTGATTAAGGTGATTTGTGATTTCAGAGTATGTGTAGTTTCCTGGCAGACCTGTTATTAACAAACTTTCCCAGGGTGAGGGCATGAATTAATGTGCTCAATTAATGGGGAGCAAACTACATGCAATAAAGAGAGGTGAGGTTCTGGACAATAATACTGTGCTCTGCATGACGAATCATTATTGCCCAGCACAGGTGCTGGGGCCAGGATGTGGTGGGAATTCAGAATTCGGGAGTAGAAGACCAAGCATGTGGGGAAGAGACAAGTAAAGAAAGCAAGACAGAGAATGTTCTGGGAGAAGACTCCACCCTGGGATGAAAATCCAACTTTCAAACTAGTTTTCTACCCCAAATGAGATCTTATTTGGAACTGCAGCATGTAAAATGTCAGAATTACTCTGGCTGAAGGTCTGAGGAGCAACAAGGAAGCCACCATCACCAGCTCCTCCTCAACTCCTATGGTGGCCCCAAGTCACCTCAGAGGAGCTTGTGGAAGGAAGTTTAAGGTTTGAGAACACCGATATATGGTTGCTAAATTAAAAATTTTGTAACAACCACAGAGCAATGCACTATCACCCTTATTTTATAAGATGAAGGTAATTTTAACATAAAAAAAAACAAGAGGCCATGCTATTTTTTAAAGAGGTTAGGTCGTTAAATAGAAAACATTTAGCTGTCTGAAGAACATACTACGTTTCTCCTCCCTTTGTTTCCAGCTTGCTTTGGAGGGAAGAACACTGAGGCATGGCAAGCACCTGGTCTAGGGGACGTCCCTAGCTCTGAAGGCCCCACCTGTATCTCTGCTGGGAGAGAACTGTCTCAGGAGGCAGGAACACAGAAGTCTTGGTGTTTAATGCACCTGAAGGAACCTTTGGTAGGAAGGAACATCTATCTTTGGAGGTCACCCTAAGTCTTCAGCCCTGAGAGCCTGTGGTGCAAGAATGAACTTTTCCATTTCACTTTTATTTGCTTTGACTTTGACAACACATACTTATCCTCCCCAACTTACTTGTTTGTTTCTGCAGGGCAGCGCTGGCATGTGCAAGCAACATTTGAAATGTAATGCTTATCCTCTGGCCTTCTCTCTTTGTGAGTTACTTGAATTAAAGGGAAAAGAGTCCCTGTTTATTCCCTGCCATCTCACTCACTGGCCCTTCCGCAACTGCAGCTCCAGCCAGACCTGGAACACCTTGCTGGGTCATTGTCTGATGCTGCCCAGCCTTAGGCCTTCTCGGGACTGCTCCCTGGCTGAAGGACTCTTGCTCTGCCCATGGCCAAGTCTTTCCAAACTGAGAGAAACCTTCCCTACCACAACATGTACATTAGTTCCCCTTCAGCAAAGACTGAAATTACTTATTTATTATTACTGGTTTATTACGGCTTGTTTCCTTGCTTGTCATGTCTCCCTGAGATCACGACATAAGCTTCTTGACTGAATCTGTTTCACAACCTGAGACATCCCCCGGGGCATGCATGGTAGGAGCTGGAAGAACACTTAGTGAAAAGATGAAAGATTCTGAAATGCCCATGGCTCCCAAAAGCTAAACTACAAAAAGGGGAAGGAGAAGTAGGGCAAGAAAAAAATGAGGAAGGAAGGAAGGTCTTAAAACTGTACAAGAACAAAATTATCACTATGGAAAGATTACTAGTATATTTTTTTATTCTGTAGACCAAACACTAAAATACAACTTACCTTTAGTGCCTCTGTATTTTCAGCAACCTTTAAACTCACTTAAACCACATGGATTTAGGTTAGAATGGGGGTAGATATTCCTGGAAATAAAGCTGCTGAGATCTGGGAAGTGACAAAGTAGTCTCCTTTCCGGAAGATCTCTTAAGTAAAGGGCATACATTTTTCTTTCTGGAACAGTGGAGAGTAACCCAGCCCAAATGCAGGGAAGAAAAGAAAGGGACAAATGAAATTCAGCGACTGGTGGGTGTCACAGGTACTAGACACAGTGCTAGATGCAATTGTCTCTCATCCGACCCAACAGAACTCACCAACGATGAAATTAAGGCTAAGTAACTGCCCAAGGGCACAGCTGGTAGTGGTAAAGGTAGGATTCCAACCCAAACCTGGCACACTTCAAAGTTCACTCATCCTACACGGCTTCTCAAGGATCCCCCCACACCCCGATCCTAAGGTTGAGGGGAGAAAAGCTCTAGGTCTAAATCTGTAACAAACATTGTTTCTAGGTGGCCCGTGAGGTGGGCCGATGCTGCCATTTTATAAATTTAATGTGCTTGTCAAGTGTTAGGAAAATGAAAAAAGATGTGAAGTCTCCTGGAACATTCAATTAGATCCTCAGGATGGCTTCAGAACAAGGCGATCATGACCTACCCCGATGCCACCCTTCACGGTCAGATCTCACTGCCACCTTCCCTTTCCCATCACAGACCAGTAGAAAACCAAGGAAGTGCTCTGGTTTCTAAAGGCTCATCTGGAAGTGAACATAAATCTCCCCACAGCTATACAAGCCTGGCCAATCTCCCTCTTACCTCCTTGAACTCTTTCACAGTCTTAAAATACAGCCTCTGTTTTTCCAACAATTCCAAGTACTGGTCATTCAACTGGTCTCTTCTCATTTTGTTCTCTTGCTTCTTCTTTTCCATCTGTTGAAACATTTTGGGAAATGGTAATGAAAAGACATGTTCTGACCAAGGGCTGTTGGCAACATCCAAAAGGCAACTATTACTAATATTTTTATAGATTTCCTCCCAGTATTTTCCTTCTTTATATCACTTTTGAGGTTGGTTTATCTACTTACATGATATTGCATAGAGGTTCTATTTATTCAGCTCTTTTCCTATCACTGGGCATTAACTGCTCCATTTTCATTGTTTTGTTTTTTTGTTTGTTTGTTGTGTGACTAAAAACAATTCACAATCAACCAAGCTATTTTGCCCCCAGAGGATAGTTGGTAATATCTGGAGACAGTTTAGATTGTCGCAACTTGAGGAAGCGGTGCTACTGGTATCTACTGGTAGAAGCCAGGGATGCTGCTAAATATCCTGCAATACACTGATAGCCTCCATACACCAAAAAATTATCCAGCACTGAGGGGCCCACAGCATGAAGCCTGGGGGAGGATGGAGAGAATGAGGGGTCAGGAGATACCTTCGTCAGGACAGCATCTCCTAGTAAACAGGAAGGAGAAGCCAAAGGGGAAAATGCCAGCAAGTTTCTGTTTTCTTTACTGTTAGCAAGAGCAGCTGAGGAGGAGCACGGCGGGTGGGAAGTTCCACCACACTGAGATGTGGGTTGAGACAGGCTCATGGTTAGCCAGGTTCTCTGCTCTCCACCTACCTCACACCCAGGCCATCAAAAAGGGACTCCATTCATTCTCTGTAACAGAGCCCATTCCACCTTGGTTAACTATCTGTGTTCAGGCAAGTGCTGCCTCACACCAGCTCTCACTTTTGTGGATGAAAAATCTTGTCACTAGTGACACCTTTTTTTTTCCTCTTTTGAGAACAGTATTTTTCTACAGGGAAAACAATACGGAGGGATTTTGCCCTCAGTTAGTTCATCACTTGTGAGATGAGAGCATAGGCAGCCTGGATGTCTGTCTTCTGTGAGTGGGTTTTCATGACAGGTCCCACAGGCAACCCTTTCTTCCATTTGTTTACGTTCTGGCATCACTCACTGGACCACTCTGCCCCAAGATCATGAGCAGATACCCTAAGTCCCCAGGTGGTTCTACAGCCTTGCCTGAGGACCGTATGGTGTGATACATTTTTTTTTTTTTAACAAGAAACTGCAGCTGTGTCTGGCTTTTAGACAGTCAGCAAATCTGCTTAGCCACTGACAAAAGGGCCCAATATGCAGAGCCACAATGAGGAAAAGCACGTGTAACTGGGTGATTATCTGAAAAGCAACCTCTGGAGCTCCCACCCTTTTCAGTTCCTCTACTTTCTATTCTGACTTCTGAGGCATTCAATATCCTCTCACTTTAGTAGAATTCAGTTCAGCAATGACTGCATTTTTTTTTTATAGGAGGTTCCTAAAAACTACAATGCGCCTGAGATCCTAAGGAATCAATCTTTAATGGCAGAATGTCAGGAACCAAAGATGCAGCGAGGAAGTGATGCTGATGAAGTTGGTTTCTCATCTGTAAATAGGTATGACACCACTCACTTAGGAGAGCATTAAGAGGATTGGCATAGTCCTAGGCACAAGCAGGTTTTCAATCGTGGGAGATATTCCTAAGAGCTGCCTTTGGGCCAGCAGTGCGGGAGGTCCTAGGAGCCGGCCCTGCCCCTGCAGGGGCATGAAGATACGTCTTCAGGACTGAGAACAAATGAGCGAGAACAGACAGCAGAAGCCTATTCTTCCCAGGGCCTTCTCTTCTCCATCGCCAGTATAAAACCCGCCTTCTAACCTTCATTCTACTTTGCTTAATTCCTTCAACGATCTGTTCCATCTGACGTAAAAACTGGTCCCGGGAAGCAGGGGAAGCCATGGCTCTGAAAGAAAAACGAGCAGAGGTATGACCAGCACACAGGGCTCTGAATAAGGGGGAGGTACCATGGAGTCAGCCCAGTCTGGGGTACCCAGATGATGCTCCAAGAGGCAACTAGGCATTTGCAAGTGGACCTGTGGAAAGCCCAGAAAGTTAAGAATTCTGAACTCTGAAGACATAAAAATGAACCTGATTTTACAATTGAATATTAATCTTTTTTTTCAGTTTTCCTACAATTTTCTTCAGTAACATGTATTTTCTTTAATTAAAATTCCACTAAAATTAACAAAAACTTTTTTACTTTGAATGATAGGAGGTACTGCTTAAGAAATGAATTTTGAAAGATAAATATCACATGATCTCCCTCATTTGTGAAATATAATGAACATAAACTGATGAACTAAAATAGATCCAGAGACATAGAAGCATCGAACAGACCATCCAACCTCAGAGGGAAGGCAGGGGAGGAATGGGGGGAGGGTGAGAGATTAACCAAAGGACTTGTATGCATGCATAGAAGCATAACCCATGGACACAGATAGTAGCGGGTGAAACATGTCCTCAGGGATGGGAACAACTGGGGAGAGGTCAACGGGAGAAGAAGGAGACATATGTAATACTTTCAACAATAAAGAATTAAATAATAATAATAAAATAAAATAAATGCAAAAAAGAAAAAGAAAAAAAAAGAAATGAATTTTGTCTGGCCAGTGTGGCTCAATGGTTGAGCTTCACCCCATGCACAGGAGGTCACTATCAGGGATATGCCTGGGTTGTGGGTTCGATCGCATCGATGATTCTATCTCTCTCTCCCCTTCCCTTCTTCTCTCTGAAATTAATAAAAACATATTTTAAAAAAGAAATGAATTTCATTTATTAGTTCTTATAAATCTGAGGATTTGAGACACTGCTCAAGATTAGTAGACATATTCAGAGATTTCCCTAAAGCCAGGCTGGGAAACCTCGTATTTCTAGAAGCAGCAGCTGAATGAGTAGATTTCCTGAGGTCCTAAAACATTCCCCTTTGCCTCCAGTCCCACAGAAGAAGTGACATCAGAGGGGTCAGAGCACATGCATACCATGATTAGGAATTCTTCCAAAAAATAGCACTCATCACAAAAACACCCAAACTGCAGACTCTCTCAATGGCCAGAAAGGAAAGATGAAGGCATCACTTTTAGAAATATCACAAGGTTGTAAGTCACTAACTGAATTTTTATCAGGGAGCTATGGGTGTTTTCAATTAGAAATTAAGCTTAAAATTTAGAGCTTGTAATCTATTAAGATCTTAAGTTACTAGTCACCTAGTAGAGATTTGTGCTGGATGGGAAGGAAGCCTGCTATATAGACATCAGGCCCTGGAGCTGCCTGGAGGGTAGATGGGCCAATGGGCATGCATGCCTCAAGGCGGGTATGATTTCAATATATCAGTTTAGTACATCCAGTTTTTGGAGAAAATTCCTATCTGAACAAAGTACTTTAGAGGATGCACATTAACTTAAAACAAAGTCAACCAGAAGATTTCTAAAAATCTTTTAAAAATTATACAGATTATACCCCATCTGGGTGGCTCAGTTGATTGGAGCATCGTCCTGTACATC
>NW_006295062.1:106515-106912 GCF_000327345.1 Myotis davidii
GTAAAGGGTTAAAAATATATAATTTCATTACCTAAATTTTAAAACGTCTCTATGTCCTCAAGAAAAACTGGTATTAATCTAATCATAGCAGGACAAAAGTAATATACAGAGATTATAGTAGTTGGGCACAGTCAACTAATTTGAAAGTTAACTTTCCCTAAGCTATTCCTTGTTTTTAAAATTCACTCTAAAATCATTGTGTTTTTGCAAGAACTCAAGGGCTGTGCACATTTGCACTTAGCAGCAGGGGTGAAGGATCAGCACCACACATAAGCACCAGGTCTTGCTCAGTGCACTACTGCAGCACTAAGGCGAGCCGAGAAAAGTGGAGGGCACACAAGTCTGGCAGAGAGGGGGATGGACAGCCTGACAGTACTCACTGTGAGAAGTTCTCATG
>NW_006295062.1:106943-108141 GCF_000327345.1 Myotis davidii
AGAAAAAAAGAAAACTGTAAGCAAAAGACTGAAAAGATCCTTGTGCTGCCTCAACCCCTGAAAGCCTGTCCTACTCTGGACAGTGCTTCTGAAAGAGCACACCTTGTTCATGGAGATGAAAGTCGCATGAAAAAAACACAAACAGCAACACGTTCTTAGCCCTATTGTTTTTCCCCAGAAAATCTACCTGGACGCTCCATGGCCACAGGCATGTAAGAAGAGGGCTCTCTGAAGGAACCTAAATCCCCACAGAGAAGATGCTGAGCTAACATTAGGGCTCTTTGGGCAAACTGACAGCACTGCCCTTTCTGTCTTGCAAACTTTGCAATTTATTTTGAAGGCTGTCAGTGGAGCACAGGATCCATTCTATTCCTTCCCACAAAACCTTTTTGCCAATGTGGCCAGCTGCTCGGGGCTCTGAGAGGCTCCACAGAGAGTGCATCGTTCAAGGCCTCCATTCTCATGGGAACTGCCTTCAGCTGCACAGTATGCCTCTTCATCTACCCCAATGACACAGTCCAGGGCAGAGCTCTGAGTCCAGAGAAACTGGAAACCTAGTTCCTCCTTTTTACCATGTCACCAACTTAACTTGTAAGCTCAGGACTTAGCCCTTACTATACTTGGACCTCAGGTTCAGTCTGTAACATGGAAATTATACACTGAGTGGCCAGATTATTATGACTAACTGACGTTTGTAGGCAAATTAGCTATAATTTCACGCTGAAGTTGCTAGAGGGCCAGACCATCATAAATAGGGAAGCAGGTCGTTTACCATGACAGTAGAAGTGATTTTTTTTCCTGAAGATATGTGTAAACAACTCGATTTAATAGACTTTGAACGTGGAATATATTTGACTGTGAGTGGCCAGATTATTATGACCACTCCATCAGTACTTCGTCGGGCCACCTTTTGCCTTCAATACTGCAGTGATTCTTCTTGGCATTGACTCCACAAGATGTTGAAAGGTGATGCGAGGAATCTGACACCATGCCTGATGAGTAGCACTGTCCAGTTCTGTGCGATTTGATGGTTGTGGAACCAACTGCCTGATGGCTCTTTTAATTTCATCCCAAAAATGCTCAATTGGATTGAGATCTGGTGATTGTGGGCCACCTAAGCAAGGTAAAGTCTCCATCATGTTCTTGAAATTACTCCTGCAGAATACAAGCACTGTGGCATGTTGCATTGTCTTGTTGG
>NW_006295062.1:108210-121846 GCF_000327345.1 Myotis davidii
TCCCTTCCTTGTGTTCCTGTGTGAATTGGAGACGTTTTATCTTGGTAACTGCAGACAGCAAAGGTGTTCGAACAGGCCTTCAGCTTCCATATCCCATATGATGCAGTGTACGGCTACTCACGGTCAAATATATCCCACGTTCAAAGGCTGTTAAATCGTATTGTTTACCCATATCTTCAGAAAAAAATCACTTCTACTGTCATGGTAAACAACCTGCTTCCCTATTTATAATGGTCTGGCCCTCTAGCAACTTCAGCACGAAATTATAGCTAATTTGCCTACAAACGTCAGTTAGTTATAATAATCTGGCCACTCAGTGTATTCTTGTCCTTATGACTCCATTGGGATGTCTGAAAGCTAAAATATCACAGGCATTAACAGATTTGGAATAAAATGCATGATTTATTAAAATGCAAAGTTCTATAATAATATGGATTAAAATTAAAAAGTCCTCACTCCCTATATACTCCTAGTTTTTTAAAGAATGCAACAACTTCAGATACTGCTAATGAAGGAAGGTCAATGGGTTCAAGGTTTTTTCAGGAGGAGCTGGCCCATCCCTATGTTAGGACTGGCAAGTCTTTCCCATGTCATGTAGGAAGACCCCCAGACCAGGATGTGCAGCAGAGCTATCCCACCAAAGGCAATCTCCTCATCTGTCCAAACCTTTGTCAAATGCCCATTATGGGTAAGGCCCTGGATACAGGGAAATGAGAGCTCAGTCCTCCTCAAGGAGAGCCCCTCAGGAAGAGAGATTTATCTCATTTGATTAGCAACAGGCACTAAAGGTAACAGTAATTACAGATGCCTCCATGTGGGCTCAGGTAAAAGACACATCTGTAATATTCTTCTTATTAAAGTGGCAATCAGTGCAGGCTGCAAGGTGATAACATGAAAACAAATTCTGTCAAAGTGAGAGGGTACGCAGGAACTATACGTACTGAAAACCGCCATGTGCAAGGAACATCACATTTCCCCCATTCTGTTCCCATCATAATCATACAAGGAGTTGTGCTCCCATTTTCCTGGTAAGGAAAATAAGGCCAGGCTACAACCCGAATCTGTCTGACTTCAAAGCGCATGGTCTCTCCACCACACTGTGCTGCTACTGTGAAGACAAAAACTGTTCTTTTATTTACGTAGTTGCACACCCCACCCCACTCATTTGTCATCCGACTTTGGGGAACCCTGAATTTACTAGTGGATTTGCCTGACAGTGACACTGAGGGGCTGTCAGTGCCATGGGAAGCCCCTTTCACACACTGATGATCCTTTTAGTTCATGCCTCTGTCTGCTGCTAATAATTAAACAGACATTTCCCCATGTAAACGATGACAAGCCCACCATCCCCATTTCATTTAGCTGATTTCTTCCTTTAAAACTCTAACGTTTCACCAACTCCAGGACCCCTCCATATGCACCTCCTGAGCTCCCGCTGTGCTTCTCTGAACGAGGCATGTCTCCCATGCACTGTAAGACAGCTGTCCACCAGCCTCACTTCACCCCAGACAAGGTGAGCTCCATGGAACCTTGCACTTTCTGATTCTGCATCCCTGCACTGGGCAAACACCAGGCACTCCTTCAGCTGAAACTGAATGCATCCCAGACACCAAGTTCATTTGAACTTCCTGGGGTCAACAGCACTGGTGGCTGCTCATCTGATTTTACAAAGGTTCTTACCTCTTTTTCCAAATAAACTTTTTTATCATCCAGGGTATTATATAAAGTGAAGAACTGCTTGGTTTCTTTATGCACTGCTGAAACTGCAAATGCAAAAAAAATCAGCACATGAAAAAGAAAATGTATCAAAACAACCCTAAGCACCCACTCTTTTTAAGGCACCCCCTCAAGAGTGGGACCTGTCAGGCTGGCACTCTGGACCTGCAGGCTGGGAAGAAGCCCACAGAGCACACAAGCCTGTGCACGCGTGTCATAGGTTGGCCATCACTGGGATAGAGCATCGGCCTGCGGACTAAATGGCCCCAGGTTCGATTCCGGTCATGGGCATGTACCTTGGTTGTGGGCACACCCCCAGTAGGAGGTGTGCAGGAGGCAGCTGATCGATGTTTCTCTCTCATCGATGTTTCTAACTCTCTATGCCTCTCCCTTCCTCTCTGTAAGAAAAAAACACAATAAAATATATTTTAAAAAAATAGTTGAAGTTTGCCAGGACCTGTAGGACAGTGGCAACTGGGTCTGGGGACCAGCTCACTGGCCAAGACTCAGATATCCTCCTGAGAGGGGAGAGGCATGGAGGGACTGTAGGGGAAGCCAATCAGTGACTCTAGCCTGCATGATGGAGGACTTTATCAGGGCATTTAGGATTTTGAAGATTACCTAACACGTTATGGCGAATTATTAAATGCTAGAGCTATTAAAGCAAGAATGTAAATGATTAAATTTATGTTTGAGAAAGGTCTCCCAGGCAGGAGGGTAGAGAAGGGGTCAGACTCTAAGCAGTGATGAGAAGGTGGCTATAACATAAGTCCCTAAGGAATGGACTTGACCATGACTCAGAAATGGAACAGACAGCAGCATGATTCAGAGTGGACTAAGGGGGCCCCGCTTGGCTGAACAGTGACCCCAGTGACCAAGAGGAAAAACAGGACAGGGAGGCTATAGAGCGTGAGGTGTCCAGTGGGAGCCTAGGGAAGGGGCGATGGTCCAGGAGTCTTGAAGGATTTTGTCAGTCAGAGAAGGAAGGGTCTGAGCCAGGTGCAGGAGGAGTCGAGGCCTCAGGTGTCCAAACGCATGGTGTGTTCAGAGGCAGCTTGTGGACTGGTGAGGCCAACTGTGGACTTAGAGCAAGAAAGGGGTCCCCAGCAGTCACTTAGACTGGGGCGGACTCCCGTAAGAATAAGTAGAGGCTTTATTTAGAAGGTTCTGGGGAGCTCCTGAAGATTTTCCAGCAGAGGGGGAAGTGACAAAGTCAGATGTGTGGATGAGAGACTTGCAGAAGAGGCTGCAGACCAGCCAACGGTCATTCAGCTGAGCTGTGATGCAAGTGAGAACAGATATGGCGGTAGCACAGAAAGGCAATGACAGCTTTGAAGGCCACTCTGAGCCTGAGGAGATGTGGTCACTGATTCAGGACAAGGGAGATCTAGTCCTGGATTATGGGGTGAATATGATGCTGTAAAGGCAAGGACCACATAAGCCAGAAAGTCTGGAGGAGGAGGACAAGGAATGAGAACTGATCTAGAGATAATGAGGTCACGATGTTCTATGCAATGCTGGAAAGTGGATGGGGAGCTCAGTGGAGCCAGATGGCTGATTGAGATGAGGGCTGGTTCAAAACATTCTAAGAACTCAACTAGAGTAACTGTTCATGGAGAGGGCAGTAAGAGCACCTCAGTGCTGCTTCGGGACTTTCAGTTACCCACCGGGGCTCCGTGGAACCAGTGCTGAGTGGGCCTGACGATAAAACGGAGCCCTTTCCAGTGGCTGCTTTCATAGACTGTGCTATGGTGCATGCTCTACTGTCCTAAAGTGTGACACAGACCCTTGCCTCCTGTCCCTCCCAGGACCAGCCTCTCGAGCTCATCAGTGGTTGATGCACCTACTCTGGCGGTAGAGTTCAATAAATCTCTTCTGATACTGTATTAGCTCGGCTCGGCTGGGCACTTCATCAATCTTGCGATGCAGAATTGCTATTTCTCGATTTCTTCGAGCCTAAATGCAAAAGGGAGGGTGAGACAACACTATTTGATAAAAGGCCTGATGCGTTCTCTAGGGAGCCAAAATATTTTCTGCCACCCACCCTGAGCACAACCACATGTCCTGGAATGCAGGCCCCAAATTCTGCTGTTGGCTTGAGGTCTCCGTCTCAGATTCTGAGTTTGCAATACACGGAGAAGGTGCGACTGGAACCCCAGAAGGCATCAAATTAATGGATAAGGAAGGAGGATAAGTAATGGGATGGGCTGTGTGGCCAGAGCACCCAGCCAGCCTACTAGGCCCTAAAGGACTCTAGAGTCGCCAATCCCACCAGCACCAGGTGACAAGGAACTGATGCCTCCTTGCTGCCTCCATATAAATTCCAAATCCCTTTACCTGGGTGAAAAACTCCCACAACTGAAACCTAAAATACCTCTCCAGTATTTTCTCTCTATCATGGACTAGGGTATATTGGCCAAAGTGCCTCTCTGACTGCATCTGGGGAGACACAGCAGTGTGGTGTGGTGCAGGGAGCTCAGAGGCTCCTGAGGCAGGCAGCTCTAGCACCACCTTCCCCAGCAGGGCAGCTGCCTGGGGGAAGTCGCTCAGCTCCCCCTCCACGTAAGTGGGCTGCCTTTCCTCTGTGCCAACCTGTCCTCCACTCCCCAGGCCTGCTTCACTCACAACGGCAGAGGTGGATGTCCGTATCACTGGGGAAATATGAGCCTCCAAATAGAAGCCCACCAGCCACTCTGGTACGAGGAGAAGACATATTTCTCCTTTTGGCCAAGGCTAAATCCCCAATGGGTGCTCAGGCTCTGACTCCTGTTTTTATTTTAGGAATCTAAAGATGCACCTCACTCTTAAAAATAAAAAAAGCCCTGCCTGCCTGACTGGCATGGCTCAGTGGTTGAGGGCAATGCCCAGGTTGAGGGCTTGTTTCCCAAAGTGGGGCGTGCAGGAGGCAGCCGATCAATGATTCTCTCTCATCATTGATGTTTCTCTCTCTCTCTCTTTCCTCTCTGAGAATCAATAAAAATACATTAAATAAAATTTAAAAAGCCCTTCCTTAAACCCTAATCACATTTCAGCTGCCAGCCTTTCTCCTTTGAATAGCCAAACTTCTTGAGAGCCACATACTCTTTGTTCCTCTAACTCCCCACTTCCCTCCAGTCATCATTCACCCCACACTCCAGCTGGCTTCTTCAAAGACCCCCCCTGAAACTGTTCTTGCCAATGTCATCTTTTTTGCAATACAGCCAGCAGGCAATTCTCAGCTTCTAGCTTTCTTGACTTCTAGCAACACTTGCCATTCTCTCTACTGAGCTCTCTGCTTAGCTCCCATGAGACCTTGTGCTCATGTTTTCCTTGCCTTGGGCTGTCCACCTGGTCTGAACAGCTGCCTGGAAGAAGTCGCTCAGCGCCCCCCATTTCCAGTCTCAGGACTAAGTGGGCTCTTGCTTTATGACTCCTGCTTTCCCTTGGTCTCTTCTTAGAGGGCTTAGTCCCAAGGCCTCTTCTTGGCCTACATTTCACAGCCTCGATAACCACCTACAGTGCTGACACCTGACTTCCAGTCCAGACTATGCTGAGCATCAAACCCAACACCCATCACTTCTTGGACATTTCCATATAGTTGAATACCCCAATCTTTTAAAAGCCCCAAACAGATCTCACTTAACACTTAGTCACACTCCCACCCCCTTTAGCCCTATTCTTTCTCCTTTAATGCTTTTTCTCAATGAATAACACAGGTATCCACCCTACTGCCCAAGTCAGAAACCAGAGCACCATCCCTGACTCCTCTTATTCTCTCACCCGTCGATCAGTTCCATCGGATACAGCTCCCTAATCTCTCCCCTGTGGTTCATTTCTGTCCATCCTACCAATCCTGCCCTGCTTCAGGCCCTTATGATTTCATTGCAGCTTCCCTCTAGCCAGTCTGAAGCTATACAGTTTGCAATTTGCATATAAGCTCCCTTGTACTTCGATGTATGGACATATCTTGGTCCAGATCTTGGTCCTCAAAGAACCAGCCAGCTCCCAGAAAATGGGCCATCCCATTTTCTATTCCTGGGACACAATGCAACACTAAATATACAGTAATGACACAGTAAAAAAAATTCCAAATACACAGCTGTACTTGTCCTGATTTTAATTAATTCTGTGTCTCTTTAAAGATTAGTATAGTGCCCTTATATCAAGGACAAATTTGACTCAACTGAATTTAACCTAACAGTTCAGCAAATAAGAGCCAGAGATAGGAAAAACAGGTCCCACAGACCCCCATTGCCCGTTGGCCATTCCTGCCAGAACCTGCCTTCCCTTCCCAGAGAACAGAAAGAAGGCCCGGGCCAGAGTGCAACACAACGTGATCCTTGGATTCTGAGCTACCGTGAGCCAGGTCTTGGCAATGTAAGGGACTGTCCAATGTGATTCAGACTCTACGTGAATTTGGCTTCAGAGCCAACTTTAAAACCTACATCCCCCATATCTGATGTCCTCATAAACCTCCAAGTTACCAACTAAGACAGATAAGTGGACACTTAGTTTTAGAGGAAACTATTAGACAAGAACACAGGAACCTGAATGCTGGCTCTGGCACTTACCAGATGCTTGATCGTGGTCAAGTACTTAATAGATTTGAGTCAATTTCTTCACATAGAAAAGGAGGATAATACCCCCTCTCCACCCAGGGCGAGGGCCAAATCAAACAAGATGACCGTGAAAGTAACATACCCACATAAGGCCTTATTACCAACACCTTAAACCACTGAGTTACTCTCCAGAGAGGAAGGTAGCAAACAGCAGCCTAGTACTGAGTCTCTCTGGTTCTCAGAGACTGAAACTTTCAAGTTCTGCTACAGACGTTTGTACCTAGCTAGATGCATTTATATAATTCTGTACTCTTGTTTTTACTCACCTGTAGTAAACGGATCTTATAAAGTTTCTCTTTCTCCATATTATATCGTCTGTCTAGGTCTTCCTAAAAATTGAAAGAGGACAGTTATCTGGGAATAGAGAACTTTCATTCCTTGATGAAATCTTCTGAAGTTGAATGCTTTTTACCTTTTCTCCCCAATCCTGAGGCCCCAAATTTCTTTTCTCAAATGGCCAAGAGTCTGCATCCTATGTCATGTGAGGCCTTTGACACCCTTTAACATCCCTTTATAACAATTCTTCCTTCTTCTGGGATCCAGGCTGGAACCAGTGTTTTTTAGAGAAATATCTCCCAAATCCATGTGCCCTTCCCTTCCCCACACCAAAACCAAACTATGTGGAGGAGACGATCATGACTTGAAGAACCTCTTGTGTCTGGAGGTGATGCTGGTTTGCTTTTTATGTTTCTATTTGGAGCTGCACTGTTCAATATAATAGCCACTAGCCACATATGGTTATTTAAATTAACTGAAATAAAAAGTCAGTTTCTCAACTGCACTAGCCACATTTCAAGTGCTAGTAGCCACATGTAGCTAGTGGCTACTGTGTTGGACAGTGCAGATACAGAATATTCCCACCACTGTGGACAGTCCTTTTGGATAACAATGTATTAAGAGAGAAAGTAGCCAGTTCACTGAACCCAATGAGGTAAGAGACATTGCTAGGTGGTTTGCTGAGTTAGAGAAAGCTACAAGGGGGCTAGAAGTGTCCCCTACCCAATGCACTTGCACACACACACACACACAGAGAGAGAGAGAAAGAGAGAGAAAAAACACAGTCTCCTCCACAGGGCTCAGCTGTAGGCAAACCCCAAAGACTTCATAGTGGGGTCCTGGAGCTCATGCTCTAAGGGCACCAAGGGAAAAGAAACCCTAAAAGAGGAAAACGATTAGAGGCTTTCCTGCTTCTCTCTTCCTCCTCCTCTCCCTTTTCTCTTTCTCCTGAAGGTTTCCTGGGGTGCTGGAATCCTGGAAGCATTAGTTTAACTCAGCAGAGAGGTCAGCAAACTGCAGCCCAAGAGCCAAATCTGACAGCCCTTGGACCAAATCTGCCTCTGCCTATATCTGTAAGTAAAGCTCTATTGGAACACAGTCACATCCTTTGATTTACCTACTGACTATGACCACTACAGTGGAGTGGCGCACAAAGCTAAAAATATTTACTACCTGGCCCTTTATAGTTTGCTGACCCTGGAATGTAGTACAATAAAGAGAGGTGTTCTTCCCTCCCACCAACCCTCCCCCCAGAGCCTAGGGGTTGTGACCAGCTTGTATGGCCAATGCAGGCTTCCCCTTTCTCAACAGAGATGCCAGAGTAAAGACAGCACTCCTGCACAAGGTGCTAGGAGAAACCCTCCCTAGAATGGTGGCCTTGAAGGCCAGCCCTGGTGAGACCCTGCCTTCATCTGAGGGACCAGGTGTGCAAAATGGGTCAATGCTCGCAACATTCCAGATGAGGAGATGGCCGTAGAGAAAATGAAAGCAGGCGTGAGAAAGTGTCACAGGAGAGTGTAAAGCTGGCCACCTGCAGAGAACACTGGCAGTGCTGATAATGGGAAGGTACTTACATTATGAGTCATCATGGGGGTGAGGGCATCATTCGGCTCTCCACTGGAGAGGGTCTGAAATGGTAAACAGTAAGAAACAACTCACAGGAAGGCAAATGCGATAGAAGCTGAGGGTCTAGATGTAGGAAGGAGTGGTGTGGGGGACAGTTCACCGACCATGTCTGGTCAGGGAACAGAAAGGGAACAGCCCTATATGAGCCCCAGATTTTAAATTGTTCTTAAATGTCTGTCAGTTACAAATAAGCTAACCTTGTCTTTGAATGTAATAATCCTTCTAAGGAGATGCGATTGATGAGAAGAGAAACGGGATCCTAAAAGTCTGTGATGTATGCAAACTCAGAAGCTGACTGAGCTGACGATTTGAGCCTCAAAGTTCAAAATTTTAGTAACAACTGGAGAGGCGACCATGTGATGATGGTCCCAGGACACCACTGCCTGGCACAGCCACACTCTGCTATTCCCCCTTCTCACAGGTGGGGAGAGTAGTGTGGTCTGGCTGAAATGACATGCCAGGCAGGCGGCATGGCATCTCCCTGCTGATATGGCAGCGTCCCTCTCAGTCCCTAAGCAAAAGGCCGGAGAGCGCTTCTGCCAATTGGCTTGCACAAGTTTCTTCCCCTCCCTGAGCCCCAAGTTCCTTATTTTTATGAGGCAGATGGTGCAATTGATGAGTTCCGAGACCATGTCCAACTCTCACACCCAAGCACATGGGTGCTCAGGAAATAAGCCTTGAATCAATGTGAGAAGGGAAAACAAACACAGCAGTGCTTATACTGGTGAGAGACTTTTTTCTGTCCTTGTGCTATAATTTAATGCTTGATGGAAACCCACACTAGCTCCTCAAGAGACCTAGTCTTTGTTCAGAGAACCAGGCATGCCCGTCAGTGCAGGAAGCTTCTGCTGCCGGAGCTGATAGTGACCCAGCACTGCTCCCCTGCTTCTGCTCAGTGCTGCCTTCTAAGGGTGGGGCACGTCCCTAGTAGGAATGGAGGGTAACAGGAGTAAAGTGGTCCTAAATTTAGAGAAGAATTAGGTTGAGTGGGAAGCAGAGCTCAGGCAGCTCCTGAAAACACCCCTTCCCTGAAGGAGGAAGAGGAAGAATTATAATCTGGCCTTTCTCGTTTGGAGTAGCTGCAGTCCACACCCACTGCTGTCTTTCACCCACCAGAAGGAAGAGAAAGGAGAGGATAGAAATCTAAATAAATCATGTGATGAAACCAGCTGAGAAATGTGCGCTCAGAGGACCAGGTTAAGGAAAGGTGTCTTTCCAGCCAGTCCTTTCGCTGGTTAGTCCTCCATGAAACTTTTCAATCTGAGCATAACAGCGCCTCACAGTTCGAGGACTCCTGCAGGGCCTTTACCTTTACTTCTCCACCTGGAGCTCTCGCTGCTTTCAGGTTTTCAATTTCCTGCTGTAGCCGTGTCATTTCTTCCTTCAAAAAGGATACAAATGTCTATGAAACTTGGGCAAGCTAGAAACTGGATGCACTTTTTAACTTGACCCAGAGTCTTATTTTCATATTTTGTGAGTTTATGTTAAGACAAAAAGTCTATTAGGAACTAGCTGCCCTGATCTCCAACTTTCCGTCTGGGAAAGTTTTTTTCAGGAGGTTACACAGAGCTTGCAGGGCTGCACCTCCTGCCTCCTGCTGTGGTCATGAGCACTTGTGCAACCATCACCCCCAATACTAGACACCAAGTCCTGAGATGGCAGAAACAGGACTTATACACCTGACGAACAGATATCCCAGATTTTCAGGACATCCCTGCTTTTATATAATATTATTCCTTTATATTTGATAAGACTTTTCTTTTAAATACATTTATAAATTAGAAAATATTGTTTGTAAGACTGTTTGGCACACCCGGTGTCCTCGGAGGGTACCTACCACAGTACTCTATTCATCTTACACAGCTGTTGAGGAATTTCCTTCTTTCTTTTTTTTGTTGTTGTTGTTAATCCTTACCCAAGGATATTTTCCCACTGGTTTTTATAGAGTAGAAGAGAGGGGGAGAGCAACATCATCAATGTGAGAGACACAGTGATTGGTTGCCTCCTGCACATGCCCTGTCTGGGGCCGGGGAACGAGCCTGCAACCAAGGTACGTGTCCTTGACCGGAATCGAACCCATGACCCTTTAGTCCAAGGGCCAAAGCTCTGAGGAGCCAAACACCAAACCGGCTAGGACAGGAATCTCCTTTTCTGACTACACCTGGATAGGATGCCACATCAGGACCAGGGGAGGGAAAGCAAGAGATTTTACAAGATTCCTGGCTTAATGTCTGCTGGCACCAAGCAACACTTACTCGACAATGTGCTTTAAACTCCTGTTCCTGGCTTTTCAGGTTTTCATTCATGGCTACAAGTGCTCTCAAGTTCTGCAGAATACTGAAAAGACAAAAAAATGACATATGGCAAGCTATTATGATTTTATGAATCACAGCTAAAACCAAGTCCCCAGATTAAAAAGGATTCCCTTTTAATTTCCTCTGTCTCTCCCAAGTGTCTAATGGGTTCTCCACAAGTGATTAAGACTGGCATTATTATTCATTTATATGCCAGACTCCATTAGCTACATCCAAACAAACATTACAGAAACCAGAATTAAAATGTCAACTGCAGAAACATCAACAAATTTCAAAATACTGGATATACTTAACAATACCAATTACTCAATCATATTCAAAGCATAGACAGTATGGAAAACCATTTTTAATATCCATTCTGAAAAGGAAACATGTTGCTTAAGGTCATTAAACACACTAATTTGAATATAAGAATGTCAAGTATCTAATAGTACTTTTGCTCCATATCATGACAGAGGGCTTTCTAATTATAAAGCCAAGTAAGCTGTGGGCACTTCCTTGCTAAAATGTCCATCGAACCCAGAACCGCTCAATCTGGGCCTGAAGCTTAATGATTTAACTATCTTATTCAAGTGAGTGACAGACACTTCGGAGATTTCACCACCCAAACAGCTTGGTGACATCAAATGTAAGTGCTTTATCTGTATAATTTAAATAGTCCAAAGACAATTAATTTAAAATGAAAAAAAAAACAAACCACACAAAAAAACCAGAGGCTGATTTTTGGCAGAAAAAATTGCATCTTTACTCCCAAGGAGACACGGCTAAAGTGAGTGCTGTTAAAAACTGGTAACAGTGGTTGACTCCTGGGTGTCTGGGGGATGGGGTGGGAGAGATAGACTTTTCACCTATGCCTTTGTGTACTGTGAATGTATTACTTAGTTTTTAAAAACAGAAAGATGAAAAAATAATTAAAACTCCAAACATATTGCTTCTGATCCCCAGGGCAATTGGGAGGAACAGGCAGCCCAAGCACATCTCAGCATGTGCCTGAGCGACAGGCACAATCTGGATAGCACATGAGATGAACTGACCTGTACAAGGACAAAAGCATGACCCCTGCTCCTCAGTCCTGTAAGCCAACCAATTAAGCCACCAGGTACTGGCAAAGTCCCTTTCTTCAGAGAAAAGAAACACATGCTGAAACCTCTTACCTTGGATCCGCTTTGGATTCTATCTTCTCGAGGGCTGCCTGCTCCTTGTCCAGTTTCTCATTATGACTCTTCAACTGCAAGAGAGAATGGAGGCCTTGTTGCTAGAGATTTGGTAACACAGAAGAGGGAGCGCTGCCATTCTCCTTCCCCTTGGTTCCACCTGAACTCCACTTCTGACAGGTGGCTGAGCCCACAGGATTTAGCTGTACATTGAGAAAACAGGTGAAGAAAAATAGGATGGGGGTGGAGGGAAAACATGGGAAGGTCAAAACCAAACCCTTCTTGACACATACTGCTGGTTAACAAAACCTTGGCAACAACTTTCAATCAAGAAGCAAATGGGTAAAAAGTCAAAAGTAATGTTGACAGCAGGTGCCTTTCAGTAGGAAGGGAGAATAAAAGGAGTGGCTGTGAAAGACAGACCTGGGTTTAAATTTCAGAATGTTAACATCATGGCTATTAAGAGGGTACAGGATTAAATCTCCTGTCTTCTTGAATAATTTCACCTCCATTTTGAGTCAGATTGTGAGGTTTTTAAAAAAGAAAATTTGAAAAATAAAGTATAAATTAAAGTGTACAACTATATTATATAATAGAATACAACATGCTACTAAAAATGATGCAGTTTTTATGATGATCTCTAATATCTACTATTATGTGAAGAAAACAAGGTACAAAACCATAAGTACAATATGATTCCAATTAGTATAAAGAATGTATACATTAAATGTATACGTGTATAAAAGAATGTGCAGGTTACTTATATATGCATACATTACTTCCAGAAAGATTCATAAGAAGCTGGTCACACTATCGTCACCTCTGGAGAAGGTAATTATGTGGCTGAGTTCCTGGAGTGCACCCTTTGTATCTTTTGAATTTTGAACCATGTGAATGTGTTACCTATTCAAAAGAACAACTTAAAAAAAAGTTCCAAGGACTCTAGTTGAAAATGAAGGACCAAGTACAAGTTGCAGCAACCCCTTCTTGCCTCAGGTCCTAAAAATCTAGACTATTATGTTGGAACAAGGGACAAGAAAAATGGCCAAGAGACAGAGATGGACTGAGGAGGCCTACTTTGTGGAATAGCAGATGCAGAAGGACTGATATGCATCAAGAACAGCCAGCTGGGTCAAGCAACATGGCCCTCAACCATGAGCTAATTCAAGAGCTGGTGCTTGAGTCACAGAGACAGGGCAAGGCCCCAGAGTCGACAATAGCCAGGAGAAAGGGTGAGTTCTCCAACCCCGAATATTAGTTACCACTGGCTGATCCCACCGAAGAGTAGGACCCACCCATCCAGAATAATCACATGAAGCAAGCTGCATAAAATAGATACAGAATCCACACGATCCGTAAAAAGAAATTTGATAATCAAAGATAGGCATATCATAAAAAATTATCAAACATCTGAAGAAAGATAATGCCATAAAAAGATGTATCAACTCAACATGAATTCTGATCTGAAGAAATAGTTTATAAGAAAAACTTCAGACAATTGATGTCCTTAGAGAGACAGGACAGGATACTGCCCGTATTAGAAAGGTTCAAGCTCACACATAGGAAATTACAGTTGTGATTACTGAAATTAAAAAGTGGACAGGCTAGAACCTGGCAGCCAATGCAGGGGCCAGCCAGTCTCGGGTCTTCTTACAACTGTGTGCAGCCTCCCCCACAAATTTTATTTTATTTTTCTTTAAAAAATATATATTTTTTTAATGTATTTTATTGATTTTTTACAGAGAGGAAAGGAGAGAGATAGAGAGTCAGAAACATCGATGAGAGAGAAACATCGATCAGCTGCCTCCTGCACACCCTCAACTGGGGATGTGCTCACAACCCAGGTACATGCCCTTGACCGGAATCGAACCTGGGACCTTTCAGTCCGCAAGCCGACGCTCTATCCACTGAGCCAAACCGGTTTCGGCAGAACTTTCATTTTTAAGAAAGA
>NW_006295062.1:122205-154674 GCF_000327345.1 Myotis davidii
CCTGTCCTCTATCCATCATGCTCTGCTTTACAGGAAAGACGGGTCTCCCCATTTTTTTAGTGCCACTAGGTTATCCCGGAAGGGTAGCTTTTGCTGAAAAGGTAATACTTGAGAATACTGGTTAAAAGGATACAGAGTATGTACTTTGTCAATCTTTGCCTAGAATAGATAAGGAGACTGAGGCCCAAACATGAAGCTCATTATTAATCCAGGGGCCTGGTCTTTAGCACTCTGACCAAATCAGCCTCCTTCCTAAGTAGTTCAGAACCAGGTTTTATAGAGCTTCCCATTTTTGTGGATGGGAATTAGTTTGACTGTCCCACTAGTCTCCGAGAGGTCTCTGGTGCCAGACTGCCAGCCTGGCCCTGTGCATGACCTTTCTGCCTTAGTTTCCCTATCTGCAGAACAAGGATGATAACAGTGTATTGTCAGGGCTGTTGGGAAGATAAAATGGACTAATAAAAGTGACATGCCCAGAGCGTATCCAGCACACACTAATGCTGACTGCTATTATTATTTGAGGGTAGGAAGATTATCTTTTATTACTGACTTAAATCACAAGTGTACCTTTCTGAAAGGGGCTCAATAAATACTTGATTTAATGTTTAGTACAAAAAGCCACTTTATAGCCACTTAGGATTTATATCCTAAGGCATATATGTGTTTTAGGAAATTGATATCAAGATGTTTTGTCTTTAATCTTTCCCAGATTATTACAGAAAGACTGACCCATGACTTGGCAAAGTTCACGTTAGGGAATTTGCAGCATTAAAAGACAGCATAGAAATTCCACCCCGGGAATTTGCCATCTAATCCATAAGGAATGTAGTCACAGAGAGTGGAAAGAAAGCTGATCCTAACCCAATGCAGGCATCTTTAGAAAGAATTTTAAACAATTTATTCTAACTGCCCCTTTTAAGCATTCTGACAATAATCAAAGAGTTTAGTCTAGGTCAGAATTAAAAAGCTTTGTCAGGTTTTCAGGCTTACAAGTGCTGCATATTGCTATATATAAGAATTTAAATGGGTAAATTTCATGTAAAATTTTAAAAAATAGGGACTGGTTTGATTTCAGAAATGTCTCTGAACATCAGTCCTGTTTCCAGAGTCCAAAAAGTACTACGTGGGGCACTTGCAGTGAGGCCCTGTAGAGTACAGCCACAACCTGAGCCCCCTAATCCCAACGAGAGCTTTTCTGACCCAGATGAGGGTAGTTCTATGGGAATGCAAGGGGAATATCTCACTTCCTGCACAACAGAGCTGGTGTCAGAGGTATTTGTTTCCTAGGATATCAGACATGGGAGGAAAGCAACACTCTAATGATGATGTGAGATGGTACACTTGTAACCTGGATTAGAAATGAATCACATGCTTCAAAATATACCAGTAAACCCTCTCTTCCTCCTGAGACACCTCCTCCACCCCACCCTACCCCACCCCACCCAATCCCATCGCACCCCACCTAGTCTTACTCAGTAATTTTGAACCACAAGCTATATCACTCTGATTCTCTCGTATTACAAACAGAAACTGCCTCACTCTCATAGAATTCAGTATTTGGAACTATTCTACAACTTGCAGCTTGAGGAGCAGGGGCCAATTACTGTGAATGACCCCTCATGTTTTTCTATGTGGCCTGCCTTCCTCAGCAAGCCAACACAGTGATCTCTCCCACCTAAATGGTGGATGGGCTAGAACAGTGGTCGGCAAACTGCAGCTTGGCAAACCGCAGCACGCACGTACAGTGCGATTGAAACTTCGTGGCCCATGCGCAGAAGTCAGTATTTTGTGGAAGAGCCACACTCAAGGGGCCAAAGAGCCGCATGTGGCTCGCGAGCCGCGGTTTGCCGACCATGGGGCTAGAACATGGAAACATGGATAAACTTATGGCACGTATCAGGCACTGTCATGTGATTGTCCTATGCCCCCACATGGACCTGAACCCTGAGAAGGGAATCATGACTCCTCCACAAAGATGACATGCGGCATTCATTAACAGTGTAGGTCAACATGACTCTTAAGAAGGCCCATGGAGGAAGGAAAATCTGCTCACCTCTGTCAGTGTTTTCTTCGTTTCATCGTATCTGGCTTGGAGAGTGGTATGATTTGCCTGCAGCTGTAAACGAAAGATAGAAGACATGGGCTCTCATTTGATCCTTACAACACGGATATGGGTGATATCCCCATTTCACAGATGAGAAAATGGAAGCTTAGAAAGATTTAAACTGAGCAAACATGGGAATTTTAGAAAGGCTGCCAACAACAAAAAAAGAGAAAACTCATATATAATTAGAATCAAGTACAGGTCAGAAGATATGCTAGATATTCTGCATAAATCCTATCCTATCACTGAACCTTATATTCAATGGGAGAAGACATTATCCTTTATCTTACAAATAAGGAAATAAAGACTCAGAAGGGTTAAGTGACTTGCTTTATAGTTGATAACTGATAAAGCCTGGATTTACATTCAGGTCTAATTTTTCTATATGGATACAACTGATTCAGTTAACCAACTTGCCCATTCACAGAATACACACTGCATTTCAGCACTCGGGATTCTAGCACAGAATATGACTGGCTGGCAAATAACACAAGATAGAAGAAAGGATTTAGGACTTCAACACTACCAGAAAAAAAAATGAATTACCTTTACGTTCAAAGTTATATAAATTGTAAACTTGCATCTCAAAAATGTAATTTCCCTTTTTCTTACTGAAAAGGTATCTATAAACTTGTCTATCTATAAAATTGTGCTATTGTGCTATCTATAAACTTGTAGAAATCTGAAAATGTTCCATAAAAGTTCAAAGGGTCTGTACGTTTCTATTTTTATTTTAATTTTTTTTCTTTATTGATTAAGGTATTACATATGTGTCCTTATCGTCCCATTGCCCCCTACCTCCCTACTCATGTCCAAACCCCTGTGGTGTCTGTGTCCATTGGTTAGGCTTATATGCATGCATACAAGTCCTCTGGTTGATCTCTCCCCCTTACTCTCACTATCCCCTCTGAGGTTTGATGGTCTGATCGATGCTTCTCTGTCTCTGGATCTGTTTTTGTGCATCAGTTTATGTTGTTCATTATATTCCATAAATGAGTGAGATCATGTGAATTTATCTTTCTCTGACTGACTTATTTCACTTAGCATGCTAGTTCTCCTTTTGAAAAGGGGAAGTAGCAGACTCTGCTACCTGTGTACAAACTAACAATGAGAAATTTTACCCTATATCTCAAAAATTATGACAAAATAACTTGCCCATCCTTGAACCTGTAAGCAACTTATTGAGAATAGTATCATCTTCAGAAATCATGACTCCTCAATCATACTTCTAATTACCAGTCTTCAGACTGATGAGTGGTTACACTTCAACAAGCCTACCAGAAAGCTAACTCAAGCAGAGAGCAGAAGTGATGAAGGAGGGAAGCAGGTGGGCTCTGCCTTCTTCCTTTTCAAAGGGAGCCACCTGTGTAATGAGAGCTTTTATTAACCTGTTTGTGTAATTGGCAGATGAGAATATTTCCAGAGAAAGTTCTTTGTTGTTGTTTTTTTCTCTTGAAATCCTAGTGATTTAACTCTTGATACTCTTTGGGGCTCCAGGAAGGGATCTTGGCATTTTCCCCACCTGCTTCACCCACCATCCCGCCCCTCTCTCATCCCTGCACCCATACACCTGACATTTACCCACAGCTCTGCTCAAATGAGGTGAGTAGGAGGAGACTTCGAACATGACACAGTCCTTGCCCTCAAGCTGCTGGACTAGTAAACTGGGGAGTAAAGCATGAGAAGAGCAGCAGCAAACAGGCCCAGGGGATGGATGCCCAAGGAAACAGTCACCTTACTCATCTGGGAGTTCAGACGACTCACACAGGCTGGATCTTGGCAGGGAAGTAGATGTTGCTAAGAATGGAAGACTCACCTCTCCTCCAATTAATTTAACTACCAAGAGTTTTCCTCGTCTCATCTGACCATATTTACTTAAATAGGAAATGTCTCCATAGCTAGGCTTAGTTTTCACCTTGCTCTAATCCTCCATGATTCTCCTATCTCCATTTTCTTCTTCATTAACTTTCATTTCCCTCCAAATTCAGCTGCTGGTTAATACTTCCATTTTGTTTTTAAGAATGTTTCTTTTTAAAATATGTTTTTATTGATTTTATAGAGCGAGGAAGGAAGAGGGAGAGATAGAAACATTGATCAGAGAGAATCACTGATCAGCTGTCTCCTGGGGATGAAGCTAGCAACCCGGTCATGTGCCCTGACAAGGAATCAAACTAGCAACCTCTCAGTGCATGGGGCGTTGCTCAACCAACTGAGAAATACCATACAGGGCCAATATTTTCTTTCTTTTTTTAAAAAAATATTTATTTTTATTGATTTCAGAGAGGAAGGGAGAAAAAGAGAGAGATAGAAACATCAATGAGAGGGTATCATTGATCAGCTGCCTCCTGCATACCACCAAGGATCAAGCCCGCAACCTGAGCATGTGCCCTTGACCAGAATTGAACCCAGGACCCTTCAGTCCACAGGCCTATGCTGTATCCACTGAGTCAAACCGGCTAGCGCAATATTTTCTTTCTTGATTCCTTTCTTTCCTCAATCTTTGGTGTCTTCCGAGTTATCTACCAGCGGCACTGTAGTTCTGTGCCACTGCAAAATACTCTCTTGGCCCTAGCTAGACTTCCTGCCCAGCCAGTGCCTACTCATCAGGTCTCCCCTCAGGCGCTATCTCGGCTCTCCAGAAGCCTCCTTCAAGCACTTACCACAGATGTAACTAAATGAGATGTGTGAATGATGCAGTGTATGTCTCCCATTATTACTTGAAGATCCTTGAAAGCAGGATCATAACTTGTTCTTCATTCATCCACATAGCCTAGTTTAGCTCTTAGCACACAGAGGTACTGAGTAAGTATTTGTGAATAAATGCTACTCTCTCACTGTGGCTCTCTATTCAGTGTGAACCAAGAAGTAAGTGTGAGATGGACATACAAGGCCAGATGAGGTGGCCAGAGAGGCAGTTGAGGAAAGAATGGAAGGGACTAGGATTGAAGCTCTAAAGACCTGGATTCTTACACAAAAGGCTTGTTGTTTGTTGTCCTGTGACTTCTGACAGATACAATCAGACACTATTAGAAGATGAAAACATTCTGTACACCAGCTAGCCTAGCGGTGAGCAACCTTTTGTAATAGGGCAAATTTAGGGAGAGTATCAAAGTTTAGAAGCTTCAGATTTTTTTTTTGATAGGACATTTCAAATTAAAATGGGTTTATTTAGCAAGTAACCTAGAAAAAATGTATATTCTTATAGCTCAAATAATTTTTTTGGGAAAAACGTTTATGAAAATTTCGATGTTGATTTTAAATCTTTATAAAACATTCACATCTAGGTTTATTTAAAAACATTCTCATCTTTAGTGTCTTACGTTTGCATAAAGCTTTGGTTCATTGAAAAGTGCATGCCTGTTTATCTTTTCATTTTGTCCTTAAAGCAATCTCTCTAGGCATATGTTTATCATCATCTGAGACCCCTAACCTCATACGTGCTATGTGACCCCGATTAAATCTCTATGTCCCTGCCTCATTTTCCTCATCCAGGTGGCCTAGCTACATAGGCAGAGGTTATTGCACATGCTGGGCATCTTTAGTAACACCAGCCACTGCAATAATGATCACTGTCCTTTACTGACTACATGCTAGGCAGTATTCAAAAAAATTCAGGCTCTTGGTAAACAGGTTCAGAGAGGCTGCCCTTTCACCTGGACTACGAATGTGCCAGGACTGCCACTGGAAGGGCTCATGGCATTCCTTCTCTCCAAGTTTAGACAGGAGTTGAAAGAAAACATCTACTCATGCTAAGACAATGTGGCTCATGGGGTCTGCAATATCCCCCAAACTGTCCTTCCTCAGAGGATAAAGACATTCGGATGGATAAAGCCTCATCCTTGATTCATGCTCATTTGATTCTGTGCTGAGTCCTTTTTGAACCAATCACTTTCAGGTTCTTTTCACTGGCAAGGGTCAGGGGTAAAGATAATACTTTCTGTGCTGTGAATTAAAATGCTCAAACAGATTATCAAATGAAAACCAAATCACAGTCCACCTTGAAATCCTTGTTTGCTTATGATACAGAGCATTTGGTAAATCCAGACTACTGTTTTTTCAGCTGTGGTAGAACAAATTCAATCAAAGAAATGAATGGGTAGGACCATTTGATATACAATGTGGGATTTGAAAAGATGAATAATATATAAGTTCATAATGCAAATGGGCACCCATTTTTGGAAAATCAATTGTTACAGGAACTACTGGTGAACTGTTCTTTAGAAAGCCATATTCATTCCCATCTTCTACTACATGTATTTTCCTAATTAAATATTATTGCCAATGCAACTGAAGCGTGTAACATTTTGTCTTCTAATGACTGTTCCTGAGTCAAACTCCCCAGCTTCCTCTTATGCCTACTTTTCAAGAATATGTGAAGGTCTTTCTAAAACAGTTTCATCTATCATCAAGTATTACAGAACACCATCTCCTAAAGCTCTCTTAAAAATGATCTGGTTTCCTCTATTTCCCCTATCACCACTAGTCAAAGCCACAAAAACTCAGGTCTGGACCACTGGATCAGCCTCCCAATGGTTCTCCCTAAACCCCTTCTCACCCACATCCAATGAACTCACGTTCCTACAGCAAACAGAATGGTCTTTGAAACATACAAATCGGATTCTGCTACTCTCTTACTTAAAACCTCCAGTGGCTTCCACTGTCCTTAACTTCACCTTAGAGATCTTGTCTGATCATGTTCTGCCAACCAGCTGCCTCACTCATGATTCTCCAGCCACAAAAGAGATACTGGCCAAGACCCATCCTCTTTCAGGTCTTAGTTCATGTTACTGCATAAGCCCTCACCCAAGCCCCACACCTCCCACACTGACTTCCTGCCCAGCCAGTGCCTACTCATCAGGTCTCCCCTCAGGCGCTATCTCGGCTCTCCAGAAGCCTCCTTCAAGCACTTACCACAGATGTAACTAAATGAGATGTGTGAATGATGCAGTGTATGTCTCCCATTATTAGTTGAAGATCCTTGAAAGCAGGATCATAACTTGTTCTTCATTCATCCACATAGCCTAGTTTAGTTCTTAGCACACAGAGGTACTGAGTAAGTATTTGCGAATAAATGCTACTCTTGCCCTGTGATCTTCTAGAATAGAGGTTGGCAAACTCCTTCTGTAAGGGGCCAGATAATCAATATTTTAGGCTTTGTAGGCCACGTGGTCTCTGCTGCAACTAGTCAACTCTGCCCCTGGAGCTTGAAAGTAGCCACAGAAAACATGCAAACGTATGGGTGCACGTGTATTTCAATAAAACTTTACTCACAAAAAGAAGTGGAGGATGGAGAGGCATAAGGGCCACAGTATGCTGACCCCTGTCCTTCGACCATTCTACCACAACAATCTTAACTCCTTCCCCAATTTTTACCTTCATGAAGAATAGTTTCATTTTACATAAATAAAATTATAAAAAGAAAACACCAACCTCTTCCAGATGTTTGGTCTTCTGAAGAATCTGCTTGTTCAAGGAAATGACTTTCCGACGATGAAGTTGGGAGGTTCCTATTTTTTCTGGACTTTCTTCAGCTGACAGCTCAGACTGCTGTGGAAAACAGGGAGGGCAAATCCAGAAGATTTAATTAGTCCACCTGAGTTCATGTAAGATAGCTCCATCCCTGCTCAGTCTGGGCAGAGCACCACTGGTTCCCGTGCAAACAGCTAGGTCCAGAGAAGTAGAATGGCACAATGATCTATCCCTATCAATGGGATCTGCATCCAGGCAGAGGGAATGGCATGTGCAGAGCACAGGAATATGTAACAGTGGTTTGTTGATATCATATAGGCAATGGGGCATCATCCAAGGGTCTTAAATAGAGGAATAACATCATCACATTAACATCTTTAGAATACATTTCTGGAATTGTCAAGAATGATGAACTGATTCACTTTCATAAAGTATTATAAGCATACTAGAGGCCCAGTGCATGAAATTCGTGCACTGGTAGGGTCCCTAGTGACTGCCGGCTGCCAGCTGGGTACTCCCTTCTCCCCCTGGCCGGCCCCAGCCCTGGTCAAACTCCCGGATGACCTCCCGGTAGAGGGGACAATTTGCATACTATGCTTTTATTATAGAGGATGGTTAAAAAGTATAACCACTCAGAAACACTTTAATGAAAAGCAACATTCTCCCAACTTATTTCTCCTCCACCCATGGGCACTTTTAACCATTTCTTATTTCTCTTTTTCTGGTGTTCACAGAGCATAGATTTGAGAGGGATAAAAGTTGCTGATAGAGGTCAGTAGGAAATTCCAGAAACTATATAGGTGAGGAAGGGATGAAGAAGAAAGGTTGGACAGACACAGAGACTGTCATAAGGGAGAGATTTCTGGATCAGGTGAGGAAAATGTAGCAACATTACTGAGAAATCACACAAACAAGGAAGCAGCCTGGTGTATATAATGAATACAAATACATGCCTCAAGACGCCACTGAGAAGCCCCGCAAAAGAAACAAAAAAGCTGACCTTGTTGCAATAGGTATACTTAGAATACCTGTTGGATGACCATAGATAACTTTATTAAACAGTTAAATGCCCATTTAAACCACATTTCCTTTTTTATGGAAGCATCCCAATTCCAAGTGAATCACTGACTTTAAACCTAAGCACAACAACACAATTTGGGTATTTGATTTTTAACAGTGATCATGACCTTGATAGTCTGGAAGACTTACCCATGGGGAAAAGAGATGGGAAAGTGAGAAAGAGGAGAAATTAGATGGCACAGTCATCATTTATTTTGGCTAAGGACTTCCCTGAATAATTCAGCAGCATTAACAGACGATGAGTTTTGTGTTTTTTTTTGCTCCTTAACAACTCTGGAAGTAGGAAACAATCAGCAGGACATGGTTGCATAAAATAGTAAGAAACATCATTTTCTATTTTGTGGGCAGGCCATAAATGAAGCATTTGGTTTTGTAATATATCTAGCCTTGAAACCTGGGATTTTGGAAAATGTCAAGTAACATATTCCAACTTATCTGGATTTATTGGAATTGGAGTTACCTTTTAAAGATGCAATTGGGCACAACAAGATACCCACAATCCGGAGTCTGGGGAAGAAGAACTGTTTCTGAAAATCATTTGAGTACAAAAAGGGGGGGAAGAGGAAAGACCAACCCTTCTCAATTTTAAAATCACTTGTTAGAAACAGAATTACGTATAATTAACTAATTATATCTGCTATACTTTGACTGCATCACCCTAAACTGTGTGCTATATATTCAGTAGCTTTTCTCTTGTAGATAATTTCAGATTTGGGTTTTAACACCAAATTAGATTCCTTGATCTTGATTTCTAAAGTGTCACTGGAATATCTTCAAGGCATTTTACCTTACTAGCAGAATTACGTAAGCCTTCTTCTCATGATTTATTGACATTTGAAATAGAATTAATTCCCCATTCACAGGAACTATCCCACATGGCATGTCTCTGTTTGCTTTTCGGATCCTCTTGAGTACCCTGATCTCCTCCAGCTGCCTGTCTGGCTTTGGAGCAGACCAAGCTGTGGGCAGACAGGCTCTGGGGGATCAGTGTCTCCCTCCCCTCCCAGACTCCTTTTTGCAGGGGTGAGCACATATTCATTCAGCACTATTCTGCACTTGGGCATGGCTGGATATGTCTTCAACTCTTAGCAGGTTTACCCACCTATTAACTGAATTTATGGCCTAGGTTCCAAGAGAATGAAAACTGCATTTTCCAACAGGTTCCACACTCTCTTATCAGTATACCTGGTACACACACAGCTTTGTTTCAACCCGTTAACTGCCATGTGTCCGAAACAGAAATCATCCCCATTTCTTCCATATGTGCTGGATTATTTACGAATTTAAGTTACCATAATTTTCTTTACAAATGGCTGGCTATTTTTCCTTCCTTCCTTCCTTCCTTCCTTCCTTCCTTCCTTCCTTCCTTCCTTCCTTCCTTCCTCCCTCCCTCCCTCCCTCCCTCCCTCCCCTTTGTCTCTCTGTCTCTGTCTCTCATGATTTTACAGTGAAATTTTTCAGAAGTAACATGACATGTGATATCATTGCTTTGATGTTAATGTGTAATGTATTTATTATTGTCATTTGTGAATGAATTAATACATAAGCTATTGGGATCTCAGTAATTTTTAAGAGTTCTGAAACAAAATTTTGAGACCTTTAATCTAAGGGTCATGACTCACTCAGGAGTTATGTATTGATCCCAATCATTGGAGTGGGCCCACCATCATTTATACAACATCCAGAGGAGAAAGTTCTTTCTAATTCCATTTTTTTACTAGACAGGTGATTCAGAGAACCATACAGAGGGAAAATACTTGCAGTGCACAGGAAGACTCAAAGTCTCTGTACAAATGTACTATTATATCTCTGTAACGATAATATATGTTCTCAGCAAACATAGGCTTTCAAAATCCTTTCTCTTATTGCTAGGTAGCAATTCTTATTGCTCTGTGGAGTCCCTTAAATTTGCATCTGCAAAGCTTTAATGTACACTAATATTGGGAGAGTAAGTGCCATTTCCATATCTGACATTTCCCGAGCCCAATTAAAATGAATACTGTGCAATGAACAGGTCCATAGTACATATAAATTTGTGAGTTCCTTCATTTACTTTTGAGTCTAGAGATGGTGTTATGCAGCCCCAGCTTGTTTGGCTCAGTGGATAGAGCATAGGCCTGAGGGCCTAAAGGTCCCAGGTTTGATTCCGGTCAAGGGCATGTACTGTGGTTGTAGGCTCCTCCCGAGCCTGGATCCTGGTCAGAGGGCGTACAAGAGGTAACCAATTGATGCTTTTCTCTCACATTGATGTTTCTCTCTGTCTTTCCCTCTCTCTTCTACTCTTCTCTAAAAATCAATGGAAAAATATCCTTGGGTGAGGATTAAAAAATAACAATAAAAAAATTAGAGATGGTGCTTTGCAAACTGCTTTGTTTAATGGAAAATTATTTTGCACAGAAAAATTACTTAATCCAGAGCTAAACTGCAAACAGTTCTTACCGGTAACCTAGTCACTGAAAAGCTGATGGCTGAATTTTTCAAACATACCTTTAATTAAGCAATCTAAGTTTTTCATTTCTTTCAATAACCTCTACGCAACCAAAAGCATCAGACTGATGAAGGCAGAAGCATGTTTTTAAAACAGTATGTCTCATCTGACATTCTGTTCCCTGAGAGTCACTCTGGGAAAAACACTGAAGATGACCAAGTTGGATCTTAAAAGATGATATAAAATTGTCCAGGTGGAGAATAGGAAAGGGGGCTTTTCAGTAATTCCTTGACAGAAAAAAATGTAAGTCCTGGGGCATCTTAACTGACTTCTACATGAAAAGTACAACATCTCTCAAAAAATACCAACCCTGCACAAATATTCCATTTGTGTTTACACTGGAGCGAGGGCTACAGAACCAATCTAATTTTGTTCAACAATTTCAGATTAAGAACGTGCTTTCAAAACTACAACATAGATTAGATGACTTCTGGTGCAGATTCAATGTTTTCTAATAACTGACATATATTCACAACTTTCATTCTAGTGGAATCAGATATAAATGTCATTCAATAATATTAACCCAGTTTTAAATAGTAAATTCCTCAGAGAAACAAAAAATGATTACTTTAGCTAAAACTATATACTTTCATAATGAAAGAGACCTAAAAGGTTATCTATATAACAACCTTCTTGTTAATATAGGAATCTCTCCTATGTCACCCCCTCCCTCCCCAAAAATATGGTTAGTAAGCTGTCAATAATAAAGATCCCTATCGCAGGAGGGTGCCCAAAGTTCTCTACTGAACAGATGAACTTCAGTTTCTGACACCTTGATGAACCCTCCTATTAAAAACAAGTTAATATAAAATATTTATTTTTAATCTTTTAAAAAATATATAAGCTAGCAAGAATGTATGAAATCCTGGATGGCCAAAAAACTAGTGAAAGTGGAAATACAGGAAGGTATGTATACACACTGAAACTGGTTTTTTTCTTGAGTGTATTTGCCAAAACCAAGTGATCTCAACATCTGATTTTTACAATTCAACACCTGCTATGCATAAACCTTGACACAGGTGTAAGAGGAAAAATATCTGCATTGAGATTTTGTATCAACAGATTAGCCTACATTTGGATCTGCAATCTGAATTTACACACTACTGTGATGGTCCAAAAACCCACAAGTCAATACTGTAAGTACAAACGTGGGCTGGGTGTCCCTAGGTGTCTGTTAAAAACAAAAGCAAATCTGCTATGGAAGAACAAAGCTTCAACTCAAAGCCTCAAAGAATTTCTACAGATAAATTTCCAAGGAATATGAATTCACAGTCAAAAATCAAAAGCACAAAGTCAAAGTATTATGAGCAAGAGATAGCAGAAAGACAGTAAAATCAGACTTGTAAAGACTCAAACAAGTACCCTCCATTCCTCCCTGAAGCAATGGATATTAAATGTAATGCCTCTTTCACAGTTCAATTTATCTCATCTAGAAGCATCCACAGCTCCTTCCTTTCTCCTTTTTATAACAAGACTAGAGGCCCTGGGGATCAGGCCTAAGGTGGCAGTCAGACATCTCTTTCACAGTCTGGGACCCCTCGCTCCTTACCGCGGGAGAGGCTCCCACCACTGGCGTTGTGCTCGCCAGCCGTGAGCCTGGCTTCTGGCTGAGTGGAGCTCCTCCTGTGGGAGCACACTGACCTCCAGGGGGCAACTCCTATGTTGAGTGTCTGCCCCCTGGTGGTCAGTGTGCATCACAGTGACTGGTCGTTATGCCATAACCGTCGCTTAGGCTTTATTATATGGACTAGAGGCCCAGTGCATAAAATTCGTGCGCGGGAGTTGGAGGGGAGAATCCCTCAGCCTGGCCTGTACCCTCTCACAATCTGGGACCCCTTAGGGGATGTCCAACTGCCAGTTTAGGCCCGATCCCACAGGGATCAGACATCCCTCTTGCAATCCAGGACCGCTGGCTCCTAACCGCTTGCTTGCCTGCCTGCCTGATTGCCCCTAACCACTCGCCTGCCTGTCTGATCACCCCTAACTACTTTGCCTGCCTGCCTGATTGCCCCTAACCGCTTTCTTACCTGCCTGATCACCCCTAACCACTCTGCCTGCCTGCCTGATCACCCCTAACCACTCGCCTGCCTGCCTGATCACCCCTAACCACTCTGCCTGCCTGCCTGCCTGATCACCCCCAACTGCCTCTGCCTCGGCCCCCACTGCCATGACTTCATCCGGAATGACGTCTGGAAGGTTGTTCAGCTGTCCAGTCTAATTAGCATATTACACTTTTATTATTATAGATGATCTACAATGGCAACAGAAACAACAATCAGGAAATGTTTGATGAATTATGTTGTATCAACACATGGATCATCTAGTCTACACTAATAAAAGAGAAATATGCAAATTAACCATCACTCTGCCACTCCGCTACACCCACCAGCCAATCAGGAGTGAGTATGCAAATTAACCCAAATAAGATGGCAGCGGCCACAGAGCTGGAGTGAGCAGGAGGCTTGGGTTGCCCCTGGTGATGGAAGAAGCCAAGCTTCCCGTCTGCCCTGGCCTGCCCTGGGCTCTGCTCAATGCTACAAAGTTTTAATTATAGAAGATAAATAAATCCCAGATACCTGCTTACAGCCTGACCTGGCCTCCACTCAAAGAGGGGCTGAAAAAAAAGAAAAAAAGGAGAGGCTGGGAGTTTGGGTCGCCAGGGGGCGTGACCAACCTGAAAATGGCCCTCAGCCCCTCGCCCAGGCACCCCAGTGGGACCCCCACCCTGATCCGGGACACCCTTCAGGGCAAACCAGCTGGACCTCACCCGTGCACCAGGCCTCTATCTATACTAATAAAAGGGTAATATGCTAATTAGACTGGGAGACCTTCCAGACATTCTGGACAAAGCCATGGTGGAGGGGCCAAGGTAGAGGCGGTTAGAGGCCAAGAGGGGAGGGCAGTTGTGGGTGATCAGGCTGATGGGGGGGGCGGGGCTGTTGGGGGTAAGCAGACCAGCAGGGGGGCCAGTTGGGGGTGAGCAGGCCATCAGTGGGGGGTCAGTTGGAGGTGATCAGGACAGCAGGGGGGGCCAATTTGGAGTGAGCAGGTCAGCAGGGGAGCAGTTGGGGGCAAGCAGGCCAGTGGGGAGGGAAGCTGGGGGCGAGCAGGCCAGCAGGGGGGGCAGTTGGGGGCGAGCAGGCTGGCGGGGGGGCATTTGGGGGCGAGCAGGCTGGCAGGCAGAGTGGTTAGGGGCAACAGGCAGGCAGGCAGGCAGATGAGTGGTTAGGAGCCAGCAGTCCCAGATTGTAAGAGGGATGTCCAACTGCTGGTTTAGGCTCTATCCCTGTAAACCGGCAGTAGGACATCCTTTTAGGGGTCCCAGATTGGAGAGGGTGCAAGCCGGGCTGAGGGACACCCTCCCCCCACCCCCGCATGCACGAATTACGTGCACCGGTCCACCAGTATTAAAATAATTGTGAAGGCTAAAGGAGAAAATGTTTAGGATTTGATGTGACAAAAAAATACAGACTATAAAAATGCAAATAAAGGTTACCATTAGCTGAATAGTTTGAATATGCAAGGCACTATTTTAGGCATTTTGGTCACATTTCATATAATCTTCACAACATTCTGCAAGGAAAGTAATAATACTCCCCTTTTGCAGATGAAGATACTAGGGCAAGGAGAGGTTAAATAAATCACATAACTGGGAGTGAGACAGATATAAACCAAGACATGACTCTATATGCTGTGTTTTTAGCTACACTGTTCTATCTCTTTTAGACTTACATGATAACTGTAACTAGCTACAACTATGGTATCAGGGACAAACACTTGAAGTTATGCAAATGTGAAATAAATGTGATATGGAATTAGGATTAACAGCAATTTATTTATTTTTATTTTTATTTTTTTTAAAATATATTTTATTGATTTTTTACAGAGAGGAAGGGAGAGAGATAGAGAGCCAGAAACATCAATGAGAGAGAAACATCGATCACCTGCCTCCTGCACATCTCCCACTGGGGATGTGCCTGCAACCCAGGCACATGCCCCCGACCGGAATCGAACCTGGGACCTTTCAGTCCGCAGGCCGACGCTCTATCCACTGAGCCAAACCAGTTTCGGCAACAGCAATTTAATTTTAAAAATCATCATCTTTAATGCTATATGATCTACTCGATGCAAACAACACAGATAATCAAGCAATGAACTCTTGACCTCCAATTCTCTCTGAGAAGTTAATTATATGTTTTTGGAAAAAGTCCGGTCCAAAACTACTTCTAATTTCACTCTTTTCTGGCATTTTGAGTAAGACAGAGAGTAAGCAGGTTTCAACTATCTGGGGGTGGGGTTCTTTTGCCCCCCAGCCAATACTTCTTAATATTGGTTTTCTAATCCACTTTCATAGAATCCAAAGTGTCCTCTATTTCAATTTACAACACAGGGAAGGTGACAGTGGTCAGAATGCCATCTATGGTTTGCCCAAAAAAGGACTTAGGTTCTTCTAAAAGTACACAAGTACATCTTTAAGTCTTTTGAGTTTATTTGGTGGGAGATGACCATCTGCTGTGTTTACAGATTGTATCTTCCAGATTACAGGTAGCAGCCCTTCCCAATTACATCACCTGTGTAATCACTTTGGAAGAATATTGCACAGGGGTTGGAGCAGAGCTAATTTTTTGTCAAGCCTTCTAAGACAGGAAAGCAAAGCTGGAAGCTGTTACAGACATGAACATTTTAGGGGGGCAGAATGAGTATGGTGGGGAAGGAAGGATGTGAAACAATGCCCTGTAAATTTGATTTTACTGATACTACATCTCAGCCAGACCAGATTTAGTATGTGCAAAATGATTAATCACTGTCTCCCTGAGATATTCAAGGTCCTGCTGCCTATTCTCAGCATGAAAAAAATCTAACACTGAAATATGGTTTTTAGGCTTCTGTTCGTTCTATACCCTTTTAATAAAGTGGAACAAAAAATTTTGCCTTGGGTTTGGCTGAGTTATGGGGTTTATCTCCTCTGTGGCAAAGCTTCATTCCTCAGCCCAATCACCAAACCGAGCCCAAGTTATACGAAGCCTGGTCGAGAAGGAAAAATGCTTGTGCTGTACCTCAGGCATCGATTTATCAGATACAATAATTGCTCCGAGAGACAGGTTTTCTCTTTATATTTATAGAAAAATAGGCACTGCAAAGAAAATTAATTTAGCTAATGGGCAAATGCTGATGGCTTTGTGTGACATACATGTTTCTGACAAACGTAACTAATGAATTACAACCTGCCTCCATCACTGCTGGGGGAGGGTATAGAGAAAAAGGACAAATTCTTGGGGCATTACCTGAGGCAAAGACTCCGGCTGAGCCCCCACGTACCTTCTCTGCGTACTCGGACACAATCTGCTTGATTTCAGCCGAGCAGAGTCCCACGATCTGGCCCACAGAGCTTGCAGTGAGACGGCTCTGCAATCACAGGGAGGGTGTGTTCTCAAGACCATACCTTATCTTTCACAGAATTGAAAAACCTAACGCTCTGAGTATTACAGAAAAATAGGTAATATTCCCAGGGGAGAGAATAATTGGGCTTTTGTTTATGGATCCATCAACAAGGGAGGAAACAAGCCGTGGGACAAATGTGAATCCACCTCTCCACTTCCTGAGTCACTTGGCTACTGGGCCAGATTCTCTTAGGACCCTGGGTACCTCTGGGAAGTCATTCTTCACCCTTTATACCCAGTCCCAAGGTCTCTCTTCCTAAAGGTCACTACACAGAACCTGCAGGGAACTAGAGACTTAGGACCCAGGGAAAAAAGAAGTACAAGTGGGAGAAAAAGAGGACTCTCAGAACTCCTAAAATATTTTATCACAGGCCTTTCCTGCTTCCAAATAAATGATCCTTTCAAAGCTCTTGGTTAAACCTTCTGGAGAGGCCTTCTGAGAAGACCAACTCTAAATCTGGTATTCCATTTTCTACCTAGATGTTACCGGAAGGAAACAGAAGGCAATGTTTCCTTTGGCATGGGATTAACTCATGGTTATGGAGAGGCAAGGCTGAACCATGGCTCTTCCGCTGAGGCCCATATGGTACTGTCCCAGCAGGGACTCCCTGCTTCACAAGGGTCCCTCAAGTCTTCCTCCTAGAGGTCCCATGGACAGGAATACTATAAAACAGCTGTTCTCAACCTGTGGGTCGTGCCCCCTTTGGCGGTCGAACGACCCTTTCACAGCTGTTGCCTAAGACCATCCTGCATATCAGATATTTACATTACGATTCATAACAGTAGCAACATTACAGTTATGAAGTAGCAACGAAAATAATTTTATGGTTGGGTCACAACATGAGGAACTGTATTTAAAGGGCCAGAAGGTTGAGAACCACTGCCATAAAAACTTCTCAAAAGAAAGATTCCTAGGAAACAGGAAACACTTGAGTGCTGAAAACACAAGGCTCTGAAGAAGGTAGTCCCTCAGGGAAGAGGCCCCAGAGAGCCAAGCAGGTTGGTTCCAAGTCCCCATCTCCATACCATATCCTCATCAAGGATCACTCCCACCTCACCTCCTCATTTGCCATGGCAGTCATCTTGGTCATCAGTGACTGAATACGCTGCTAAGAGAGGAATGGAGAGAAGTAGTAGTGAGCAGATTTGTCCATGTAAGACTTACACAATTATGTCTAAACAGGTCTTTGTGGTGGAATCGAAGAGTTGTTTTATTGATCTCCTTTTATGGTTTTCCTCATTAGAGGTGATAAAAGGAAACTGGAAAGGGTATGAAAGGCCACCTAACAGCAGCTGACTGTGAGAAACACCTGGCCATTCCGGAAAGCTGGGAAGGAAGTGAAGTTTCTCCCCAAATGATTTAAACAGAAACCTCAGGGGACCTACATGGGCCACATACCTCTTCAGCAGCTCGAAGCTCATCCTCCTCATGGGCATCAGCTTTTTCTGTAGCCGAGAGCCCTGTGGGAAGTGCCGTTTTCTTGTCCTCAGCCTGGAAAGGAAGATGCAAAAGCAGCTGAGCATCGGAGTTGGAGACTCAGTAGAGGAAAAAAACATTGCAAAGAGGCATGAGTCTGAAAGAAAACACACAGATCTGGCGAGCTGACCAAGTCCCTGAGAAGAATGGAAAATCCAGACCCCTGGGCTTCCATTCCAACTGCAGAGCAAGCAGGTCCAGCTTCAGGCCCTGGCCAATGCCTGTTCCCATTACTGAACGGCTTGCTGATTAATCCCTATCAGGCTGTACACATTTGCCTGACTTATCCTTACATTTGATGGAGTCTTTCCTCTACTTTAATGCCTTCAAGAGCATATCGCTGCCTAAAGGAGTGTATTTTTTTTTTTCAAATTGCCAGTTGAGACCTATCAGTGGGACATGAAAATAATTTAGGTATGACAAACATCTAAACAGATTAAATAAAATTTACAGAAGAGATCAGAGTGCTTTGCAGGTAATCGAAGGTTAAGTACTGCTTTGTGAAACTGAAACTCAACAAAGTTTGAAAACCACTGGCCTAAAGGATAAAATTCTAACCTGCTTCACCTGGTGATCATGCTCCATATTCTGTATCAGGTCTCAGGCTTTAAATGGACCACACCACACTCAAAATACCTGGATTAACTACTGTTCCTCAAACATGGGCTCCAAGTCTTGAGTTCTTGGTTTTAATTCCATGTCTGTCATCCACCAGCAGGGTGACCTCAGGCTTACCTTCTCTGGATACCAGGGTCTTCTAGGGTTGAGAGGGAGGACTGGTCTCACATACCCTTCTCAGATCATCCCAATGCTAGGATGATTTTCTATAACAAGTCTACAATTGACTGTGGGGAACACCTTGAGCTCCCAACTGCTGGGTATATATCTACAGGGGACAAGATTTCCAGTTCAAATGTGTCATCTGACATGAAGACTGAAAAGACAAGCCAGATGGGAATGCTCATTTATGGGCATTTTATGATTTTTCCAATCATAATCAAATGATATTACTTCAGAATATAGTCATATGCATAAACATTCTTTTCAGATTTAAATTACATATCAAATTAAATGTATGCATCAAATTCTTATATACCAGATGCCACATGACATACTTAAATCCAGAAAATACCTTGTTTTGGAGGAAATAAATGTTTAGTTGAGTGAAAACCACAAATGTGGAAAAAATAAATAACAAAAAAACCAAAAAAGATAAAATCAGTGCATGACTGATTACTAATGAAATAATAATAATAATTAGATGTTTACTCTGTATTGGATCATTCTATATCCTTTACATTTTAATCTTTAAAACAGTGCTGCCCCCATTTTATAGATGCTATGAATTGAGGCACAACAATTAAGCATATTGTCCAAAGTCACATTGGAGAAGGGATGAAGTTAGCAGCAAATCCGGCTTTAGAACATGTATTCCTAGTCATTGTCAGGGCTCTTCATGACTGAGATAGCAATTACCACAGTAATAAGAGGGAGGCTACGGTCAGGAAGGGCCTCCCAAAAGAAAAACTGAGAGATGCGAAAGCTAGACAGAGAATAATAACAGGTGTTTCATTGAAGAAAATCTGGGGATCAGATGAAGAATGAGAAAAAGGTTATTAATAGACCTCAAGCAGCAGGACTCTACTTTTTAAGAGGCCACTGACTTCTTTAGTTAGCACTTTATTCTTTTAATGGCAGCGGTTGAAAGCACAGGCTTTGATGTCACACACACCTGGATTCAGATTCTTATTATGGTACTTAAGGAGCTGTGTGATCTTGGACAAGTCACTGAGCCTCTCTGGGCCTCAGCTTTCTGATCCAAAAAACAGGAATAAGTATTTTACTCACAGAGTTGTTCAGAGGAATAAGTGAAAAAATACATATGTAACTCTGAACAAAGGGCCTGGAGCACAGTAAAGGTCTGGCACTGTAAGACTTATATGCATGCCCTACTGCTGGCATTAAGGAGTGTTAATAAATACATAAATGATGAAAAATTTTTACGACTGCTTTGTGAAGTTAGAAAAACCCATCTTGACTTACCTGATTTTCCTACCTAGTTACCTTAACACAGGCAGGCCTGTAATTTATGGTTACGTTCTATCTCACTGCCAGCATCCTGCTTCCACCTGTCCAGGGTCACTCTCCCTGGATGAGGAATGCTCAGGTCACTGGTAGTAGACTTCACGTTCACACTTTTAGAATTATTAGAGCCCACAGGATTGACCCAGGGGCCATGACTTTCAATTACCCTCCATTTCTAGCCCCAGATGAGGCCATTGCTTCAGGTCCCTGGCCTGGGAGGCACATCCTTGCAGCCCTGGGGTTGCCCAAGGAACAGAGCCTGGTTGGCAGCAGCCCTGCCTTCTCACCCATGCTGGGCAGTCTGTCAGTATCAGACAGAGGCAAAAGGGAGGGTCATTTCCATCTCTCAAATTTTCTCTCCCATTATCTATGCTTTTCTTACCTTCTCTGTTTTGCTCTGGCGGCTAAATCCATATCTCCTGCAGGCCACAAAAAAGGGGAGTTCAATTACTATTCAAAAATCACATTAAGTCTGTCAAATGCAGTTTAGTTGAATTTTTATATAAAAAGCTAATTTAGGCTATTTGGTGTCAGGAGAAAATATTTTAAGTGCCCAAACCACAATATATTCCACTGTTTTTGAATAAAGAGCCAGCCACCCTATCTGCCATATAAATGCTTAAATGGGAACTCAGTACAGAGTGCGACATTCCCTTTAAAAGCATTCTCTTTACTCTTTGAAGAAGAAACTATTTCAGACTTACAATTTAAGCTAAATGTCTTGAAAATATCTGTATAAACAAATGTGGATGTATTGCTCAGGCTAAACACGCTCTCTAAAGGCGACTTGCACAATCTCCAGTCCAGCCCATTTTTCTCTCTCAAGCATACAGAAGCATTTTTCCAGTAATATTGTGTTCACATCACTCAACTTTAAATTCAAAGACATTCACAAATGCACTTTAATTTAAATTAGTTTATTTTCTGGCTCTAATTAATATCTATGTTTTCTTTATAGCAAGTATAACAATGCAAAACCGTTCAACATAAAATAAAAATGCATGATGAAAAATACCCAACCTTACTTACCTGTAAATAGTTTTTAAGGACATAAAAATGACAAGCAATCATTAAAAAAAACCAACACAAATTAAGGGCTCCTACTCTGCTCTCGCTCATGCCAGGCCTTATTTAATAGATCACTGTGCTGGCCTCTTACCCGCTCTCTGGCCTCCAGCCTCACTCTACTCCCACTCCTCCCCATTCTTATCCAACTGCCCACTGTCCCTCAGGACAAACTGGACCTCTTGGGCACTCTCATTAGGGCTTCCGTTCTATGGCCCTGCCTAACAACCATTTCACCTCATCTTCTGCAGATCACCTTATGTGCTCTTGTACATCCACTGCCTGAACAGAGAACTTTACACACACTGTGCTGTCCTCTTCTCTCCCACTTTCCTATTCACTCCCCACACCTCAGCTCTAAAGCCACTGCTTCTCCAAGCATCCTTATGCACAGACTCTCTGCCTTGGATCTGCACATGTTCCCCCACTTCCTGGATATTTGCATGTCTGCATCCTTCTCCTGGAGGGCATTGATGCTACTTTTACTAGTACATTTGGTATTTCCAATGTATGTTGAATAAACTAAAACAAGTGCAAGAAAACAGTGAAAGCCAAAGTATCACATGACCATACAATAAGATTGTCATACTATTGGAGAAACCACAAAGTCACTGCTGGGCACAACATTCCCATCCATTAGGCATACATCTATAGACCCAAAGTGCAGCGAGGTTAAAGGTGGATTAGCTACCATATTCTTTAAAGGACTTCATGGCAGATTCTGTGAATTGGCTTAGTCAATATCTATTGCATCTTTCTATAGTGGGGAGGCTGGAAAACAAAAAACTCTATGTTCCATACTCCCTAAACCTAGCATGCAGAATGCTGGTTAGGCTCTACCAATCAGGTGCATTTGCTGGAGTTTTGAATGTGTAACAGTTATATGAGGTGAGAGAAAGGTCATAAAAGATTCACTGTGTGGTGTGGATCACAGAAGCAACTTGGTTTGGGGGCCAGCAGCTGTCACAGTGGCTTCATGATTTTGGCAGAAGTGGTGTGATATTTTTTTCAGCAGCTGCAGCACCAGCTTCCCAATTCCTCAGGCCGCGAGACAGCTTCTAATTCATAAAGTACACACCAGCATCCTTAGAGGCCCAGTTCCAATGTGATGCTTGGGAAATGACCCTGGCTCAGCCAAGATTCTGTGTTTTAAGCCCATGGATCCCAGTAATCAATCCCAATATATAGGATAGGGTTCCTAGGCCTGGCCGGTGATCAAAGCCAATCTGTGGGGCGATGGCGGGGGGGAAGAAGGGATGGGGTCCTGCTGGCACCTGCCTTGGCTTATGGCCTGGCGCCACCTGCTCACCGGCTCTGACCTGGGGCAGTTCCTGCATTGAGTGTCTGCCCCCTGGTGGTCAGTGTGTGCCATAGCAAACCAGTCATTCGGCTGTTTGGTTGATTTGTATAGGACTAGAGGCCTGGTGCACAAAAATATGGCGGGGGGGAAGAAGGGATGGGGTCCTGCTGGCACCTGCCTTGGCTTATGGCCTGGCGCCACCTGCTCACCGGCTCTGACCTGGGGCAGTTCCTGCATTGAGTGTCTGCCCCCTGGTGGTCAGTGTGTGCCATAGCAAACCAGTCATTCGGCTGTTTGGTTGATTTGTATAGGACTAGAGGCCTGGTGCACAAAAATTTGTGTACTCAGGGGTAGGGGGTTTTTATTAGGATAGAGACGTGGTGCACGGGTGGGGGCCGGCTGGTTTGCCCTGAAGGGTGATTGGATCAGGGTGGGGGTCCTGCTTGGGTGCCTGGCCAACCTGGATGATGGGCTGATGGCTGTTTGCAGCTGGTCACACCCCCTTCAGGGTGGGGGTCCCCACTGAGGTGCCTGGCCAGCTTGGGTGAGGGGCTGATGTCTGTTTGCAGCTGGTCACATCCCCTTCAGGGTGGAGGTCCCCACTGGAGTGCCTGGCCAGCCTGGATGAGGGGCTGAGGGCTGTTTGCAGCTGGTTACATCCCCTTCAGGTTGGGGGCCCCCACTGGGGTGCCTGGCCAACCTGATGACAGGTTGATGACTGTTTGCAGCTGGTCACATCCCCTTGAGGGTGTGGGTCCCTACTGGGGTGCCTGGCCAGTCTGGGTGAGGGGCTGAGGGCCATTTTCAGGCTGGTGGGTGACTGACGCTCCCAGCCTTTTTTTGGTGCCTGGCCGGTCTGGGTGAGGGGCTGAGGGCCATTTTCAGGCTGGCAGGCTACTGAAGCTCCCAGCCTCTCCTTTTTTTTTTATTCTGGGATTTATTTACCTTCTATAGCTGTCACTGGAGCTGAGAGCCGGCTCCAGCTCTGAGGCCGTTGCCGGCTGAAAGCAGGTATCTGGGTTTGTTTAGCTTCTATAATTGAAACTCTGTTGCCATCACTGGCTGCTCTAAGCTCTGAGGCTGCGCTGGCTGAAAGCAGGTACCTGGGGTTTGTTTAGCTTCTATAATTGCAACATTGTTGCATCCGGAGCTCAGAGCCGAGCTGCGGCAGGCAGGGAACTTTGGCTTCCCTCATCACTGGAGCAAGCAAGCCTCATGTTTGCTTCAGGTGCGTGGCTGCCGGCTGCCATCTTGGTTGGCAGTTAATTTGCATATCCTGCTGATTAGCCAATGGGAAGGGTAGTGAAGTTACGGTTAATTACCATGTTTCTCTATTATTAGATAGTATAATAGCCCATTATGGATAAACCACATTTTGTTTACTCATTCACCAGCTGATGGATATCTGTGTTGTTTTGTTTTGACAACTGTGAATAGTGCTATTATGAATATTCATGTACAGCTTCATTCACTTTTGTATCCCCAGCACCTACTAAAATGCCTGACACATAGTAGGTACTCAATAAATGTTTGCTGAATGAAGAGTCCAGATGATTTTTCTAAAAGCTTCCTTCTCCATGTGACATTATGGCAATGCTTCCATTAAAGAGCTAGCTGCCTTCAGTTGCCTATTAATGCATGCCTCATTGTATGCACTAACTACTCTTTCAATGGTGTTTAAACTTCACCAGAACATGATATTCCCTTTGTGGCCCATCATCCCTCACAAAGAGCAGGGGGAATTTCAATTTACTTCTAAACAGAAGCATTTACTTCTCTTTATCCTCTCCCTAGGTGTGCTGCTCTATACTACAACCCCTCTTTCCTCTTGCCCAGTCAGGCCTACCCTTTCCTCTCTAGAGCCAACTGAGTTGCAGTCCCATATGCCCAATCTGCTCCTGCCTTCCCCTTGGCTAGCTCTGACTTATCAACTTTGCTGATGTCCTACAATGTCAGCATCAACAGAGCTCCAGCCCTCTTACCTAAACCTAGTAGTTGTCTTTAATATCAAGGATGTACATCTTCTAGAATACTAGTAGCATACTCCAAAAGAAATATAATGAGACCCACATATATAACTTTAAATTAGTAGATTCATATACTCTGACAATAATGAAACATATTCTAATAACTAAGTCAAGCATGGATTTTAAAATTTAAAATGAAAATTCTGTTCGGAAGCCACACTAATTACATTTCAAGTGCTCAATACCCACATGTGGCTAGTGGCTACCTTAACTGAATGCCACAGTTCTAGAAAACAAACTAACCTTCAAGAACAATTGCCCCAGGACAAATTAAGACATATCAATCTATCTGGAATTTGAACAAAACAGAGGCATAAGAAAGCCTTAAATACTAAGGACTGTGAACTCTTCTTCGTTCATTCAAAAAGCATTTACTATATAACTTCCATGAACATAAATAGGCCTCACTATCATATGGGACACACTAAGTACAGAACGACTTCAAGGCAACTCAAAATTAAGCCTCAAATAGTGTGGAATAGGCTAACTCCAGTATCCTAGAGATTGGGCTTCAAAATTGCACTTGCAAGTCAATATACTGCATATAAAATGCATTTCCCCACAGTAGCAGTTTTGTATTATGGTTAAGTATTTAAGCTAGCTTTTAAAAGTTGATTGGGGGGCCTGGCTGGTTTGGCTCAGTGGATAGAGCGTCGGCCTGCGGACTGAAGAGTCCTGGGTTCGATTCCGGTCAAGGGCACATGCTGGGGCTTCTGGCTCCATCCCCAGTAGGGGGCGTGCAGGAGGCAGCCGATCCTTGATTCTCTCTCATCATTGATGTTTCTATCTCCCTCTCCCTCTCTCTCTCCCTTCCTCTCTAAAATCAATAAAAATATAAAAAATAAAATAAAATGAATGAGACTAGGTGTTTTTAAAAAAAAAATAAATAAAAGTTGATTGGGACCATAATAAAATAAAAATATTATACAGTTGCAATTCTGTTTACATCTAAAATGAAAACTATGAATCTTGTTTTTCCAACACCATAACATTTAAACAAATATAGCCAAACATGTTTTTAATAGACACACAATCCTTAAGGCCTTCAGTATGACTGACCAGGCTCAAAGTCCAGACTTGTTTGAGCAATGAAAGTCAAAAACGGGGAGGAAGAAGCTGGAATGCTGACCTCAAAGCCAGGTGCGCTGTGGGCCTAGGCCAATGGTCGGCAAACTGCGGCTCTTTGGCCCCTTGAGTGTGGCTCTTCCACAAAATACCGACTTCTGCCCATGGGCCATGAAGTTTCATTTGCACTGTAAGTGTGCGCCTGCATGTGGTATCTTGTGGAAGAGCCACACTCAAGGAGCCAAAGAGCTGCAGTTTGCCAACCACGGGCCTAGGCTGATGAGTGACAAGAATACTAATAAAAGATGAGGCATTTGTATTTCTAGGTGGGAATGAGTAATTAGGGGTGCACAACAGTGAGGGGAGAGGCAGGATGGAGCATGAGTCTCAGAATCAGCAAGGGCCAGCCTGCTTGAATGGGACAGGGAAGGAAGACTGTTAAGACTTCCCATAATAGGGCTAGAGCAGTGGTTCTCAACCTTCCTAATACCACGACCCTTTAATACAGTTCCTCATGTTGTGGTGACCCCCAACCATAAAAATTATTTGCGTTGCTACTTCATAACTGTAATTTTGCTACTGTTATGAATCATAATGTAAACATCTGATATGCAGGATGTATTTTCATTGTTACAAATTGAACATAATTAAAGCATAGTGATTAATCACAAAAATATGTAATTATATATGTGTTGTCCGATGGTCTTAGGCAACCCCTGTGAACGGGTCATTCGACCCCCAAAGGGGTCGGGACCCACAGATTAAGAACCACTGGGCTAGAGGGAGGCCTAGTCCTAGGAGTAATGAGTATACAGAGACAAAGATAACTGAAAGGGAGGCTTAGGAATCTTCATTTGAATCTAAGATCATATTTAAGGGAATTTTAGAACTGAAAACTGCTGCTGCTACTGCTATTGCTGGGGCCTAATAGTTAACATCTACTGTTTGCTACAGAGGACAAACTGTTGAAAGCTCTTCATATAATTATGTAACCCTCATTTAGTGGTAAAGATCCCCATGCAGTGGGAAGTACTGAATAGAACTGTGAGGAAAGAGACTCATAGCGAGAAAGGAGGGAAGGGGACTTCTCCAGAATGGGGAATAAAACGCACACTTGTTGGGTCTTTAAGTTTTATCCAGTTTGCTCTGTCAGCTTAATTATCACTATCTTCTTGTTTAGTCTCAGACCAAAAAACAAAGACTGGGCCGGTCCTTCTAAAACTAAGAGCCAAACTCTCATTGGAGGTTCAAACAATAATATTGTAGATAATGATAATGACATGTTTTTGGACTCCAAGAAACCTGATTGCAAGTCCTAGTTTGAGACTTTTAATAGTTAATAGTTGACCTTGGGAGCATTATTTTTTAAACTTTCTGAATGCTGTTTTTATCGTTCTCAGAAAGGATCATAAACTAAATAAATTATAAAAATGTAATCAGTATTTTTCTTCCCCATCTCTCAAAAACTCACCATTCCTTACCAGCAAAGCTATAAAGAAAGCAAAATAATCCCTCTCCTAAAAAACAAAACCGCCGAAACCGGTTTGGCTCAGTGGATAGAGCGTTGGCCTGCGGACTGAAGGGTCCCAGGTTCGATTCCGGTCAAGGGCATGTACCTGGGTTTCGGGCACATCCCCAGTAGGAGATGTGCAGGAGGCAACTGATCGATGTTTCTCTCTCATCGATGTTTCTAACTCTCTGTCTCTCTCCCTTCCTCTCTGTAAAAAATCAATAAAATATATTTAAAAAACAAAACAAAACACAAAACCAACAACCCCTCCATCCTACCTACCTAGGCTTAGAAGGCATGACCCTACCAACAGGAAATAAGATTGGTATTGAGATACTGTTCTTTCTTACACTTCAAATTTGCAAGGAGTCACAAAAAAAACCTTGCTTCCTTCCCTAAAGACAAGCTAGACTCTGCCTCACACTAGCCCAAACACTCCTGAGAATGAACAGGAATGTCCTAAATTTACCCAGGATAACAACTATCTTCTATGACATATGCAAAAGATCCAATGTGAAACTGAGAGTTTCAAAACAAAATAGAATATTAAAAGTTGTCAGCATGGTCTCCATGAGGTGGACAATTCACTGAATCTCTCACTCCTTTTCAGCCCAAAGAATGTTGGCGTTTCCATGATAATGGGCCAATTGAAGTATGAACAATACAAACTAACAAAAGTCACAACATTCCCCTAAGTCAGTGGTTCTCAACCTGTGGGTCGCGACCCCTTTGGCAGTCGAAGGACCCTTTCACAGGGGTAGCCTAAGACATCCTGCATACATTACGATTCATAACAGTAGCAACATTACTGTTGTGAAGTAGCAACGAAAATAATTTTATGGTTGGGTCACAACATTAGAAACTGTATTTAAAGGGCCAGAAGGTTGAGGACCACTGTCCTAAGTACTCCTTGGCTCTGGAATATAAGGCCACAAGCAGGTGCTTCTCCAGCTCTGGCTCTCCCTGAGCAGTGCAGCCTCACCTGCCCACGTGCAGCTGGGGCTTGGCTGGAAAGACCCATCATAGTGCCTAGGGCAGCCGTGGGCAAACTACGGCCCGCGGGCTGGATCCGGCCCGTTTGAAATGAATAAAACTAAAAAAAAAAAAAAAAAAGACCGTACCCTTTTATGAAATGATGTTTACTTTGAATTTATATTAGTTCACAGTGACAAACACTCCATCCATGCTTTTGTTCCGGCCCTCCGGTCCACTTTAAGAACCCATTGTGGCCCTCGAGTCAAAAAGTTTGCCCACCCCTGGCCTAGGACATGCAACCTGTCCAATCGCAAAGGGCACAACTCAGAAGTGCCCCACATTTGTTTTTTTGCTATCTCAAAATTCTTAATATTAATCATTATTAATAATTCTTAACAAGGGGCCCTGCACTTTCATTTTACACTGGGCCATGCAAATTATGTAGCTGGTCTGATGATGCCTCTCAGAAGAGTTCAAGTCACAGCAGCAACTGGTGAGCTGAGCAGGCAGCCATCACACCCGGCTTAGGGCCAGAACTAACAGCTTCCTTTGAATGAAACAGACTAGCTTCATTCTCAGGAAGGAAGGACCTGACCCCACACAATCCCCCCAAAATCAAAAACACAGCAAAAGCAATTCCATTTGAAAGATGGAATACTTAAGCCAGTTAAGCCTAGTATCCTCTGGTTCTCTCCAGGACCTAGAAGAGGAAGCCATCAGAGGCTCACTCAGGGAGATGCTAGTGGCAGTGCTGTTAGTTCCAGCCACCCGGTGGGTTGGGTTACTCAGCAGAGCAGCACACAGCAAACACTCCCAGCACAAAGGAAAGAAACCAAGGAGACATACTCACATCAAGGAGTCAGTTACCCTAAGTAGAAAATGCAGGACATAAATGATGGTTAATAATACCCAGTGTCAACCAAAAAATTCAATGGGGAGAAGTACTTCCTTATGTGCATATGTAATTAGTAAAAACTGAAGATACAAAATAATAATTGTTTTTTTTAAAATAACTAGAATGTTTTTAAAAAGTGACAAAACTACTTTTAAATTCTTTATTTTCCTAGTCAGGACAATTCTTCAAAGGAAACCAAAATTATTATTCTAACACTTAAAGTAAAACTGTTCAAAACTCTTTAGTTTACCTGAAGATTTTATCAAATGGCAGAGATCTGAAGGGCAGACTGCCCCCAGCCTCCACAAATCCCTCAAACTCCCAACCCCCAAGGAGAGCGGAGGTAGGGTCCACAGTTACACACACTCCAAAAGAGGAGTTTCAAAGATTAGGCCTCTACCATCACCAGGGAAGCAACCCCCAGAAACTTGGGTAATTCAATACCAGAGAGAAAAGTTCCAGATGCTGGAAAACTTAGGCCCAAAATAGTAAATTCAATCAGGTAAAAGCCAACCAAGCTAATTCCAATGAAGAAATTAAAAATAGCTTTTCTTTTCAGTGGTTTTATAAAATAGGCACTGTGGTCAGGGTGCCGTTCATACCTGCCATATTCCAAAAGTGTAGCATGGATTCGAGATTCTTCATCGAGCAGCTCCTCTGCTCCTTGTTGCCGTTTGTATTTCCGACGGGGCTTGTAAACATCCTAAGAAGTGTACGAGACAGAGGAGTCACTGAGTGTGAGAAGTCTCTCACACGGAACTGGATGCTGAATGTGAACATCCAGTCAGGGAATGAGTCTTGTCCCATCACAACAGCAGGTACTCAGGGGAGCTGCCTTCAAGGACGCTGCTTCTTCAACTTTTATATAGGTAACCAATATTTCCACCCAATCTATTGCTTGTCAACTTTGTTATAACTTGGTGTTTTTTGCCCTAAGACATTTTAATCTTTTATGTAGTCAAAATCATTACTTTATAGCTTACTTCCTATCCAGGGATTGTGGAAAAAAGTTGTCTGTTACTTTTACAGGCTACATTTAGCCTTTTCATCTATTCATATTTTGAGTGGGAGTAGGCATAGTGAAAGGTAGGGATCTAGCTATTTTTTTCTGAATGGAAAATTAAGAATCCCATCATCATCAATTTAATTCCATCCTTCCCCTGATTTGAAACACACACACACCCCTACCTACCTTCTAAACAAGTATATGGCATGTATGTACTCCATTAATGTAGGTCTTCACCCCCAGATGACCTGTGTTGTCATTCTACCCTAAATGAATGCTCTTGACTGACAAGCTGGCAGTCAAATAATACCTTAGCAATATTTGCTCAGGCCTCTGGGTCCAGGTAGATAGTTGTTTGTACAAGCAATGTATTCTAGTTGTGTGTCCCTGGACCTTGCTTCTCCGCTAGGAGAGTTCACCACATCTGTTTTCTACCTGGACATCATCAGGTTTCTCCAGATAGTGACATTTTTATTCTAATTAGAATTGTTTCCTCCTTGATATTATTTTAGTTTTTATTATGAAATATTTCAAACAGAAAAAAATTCTTTCTGTAACATATACTATATAATTTCAACAGTTTTGTGGAAAAGGGATGGAATAGGGTGTGAGATGATGCTAGAGAGCTGTTCTTATAGCTTGCTACCACAAATATTTTCTGGTTTGCTACTGGTGTCTACACGAACAGGAAGCTATGAATAATATAAAACAGATTTATGGGGAAATTAAAACTATAATGAACCCATATGACATCAGTTACTGTGTATGCTTTAATTTCCACTGAGCTCTACTATTAGAGCAGTACTATATTATTGGGCTTAACTGCTTTCTTCCTTAGTTACCATTGATAGCGTCAATGACCAAGACAGGAAATTGAATTCTTCGAAAAAAGAAAAAAAATGTACTCCAAAACAATAGTATACTGAATCAACAACAGCTACTATGACCTTTTATTCTTCCAAACAATGACAATTTTGGATTCTGTTTAATTATTCCTTTTACTTTAAAGCATCTCATAAACATTCTGCAAATTATAATTACCCTGAGATAGAGGCAAGGCAGATGTTAGTCTCTCCACTTTACTTTTGAAGAAGCAGAGATTCAATAATGTTCAGGATTGCCAGGAGAATACTGGGCCTGGTTCTAGGTACTCTGCTGGCCCCAAGGTTTTCTCATTACACTTACTTGGTTCTGATGGGCATTCTAGTCACCCACCTGCCATTTCAGCTGAGCCCTCTCATGAGACTCCCTATATAATATGAGACTGCATATGAATCATGACAATGACTTGGACCTAATAATAATAGTAAAACTGACCTAAAAGGAGAGGTTCCAGACCAACCAAAAACTATTGCCAAGTCACCCTGTAAAGCAACAGGAATGAGGAACGCTGATGTCCAGTCCTGTCTCGTACTAACTAGCTGCATGACCTTGGGAAGGTTCCCTCAATGGGTCTGTTTCCTCATCTATAAACTGAGGACTGGATTAATAGGTCTTGAAGGAGACTCTCCGTCTCTCAATCTTTATGTTATTTTAATCCTGTAAAGATACTGACTTGGGCCCTAGCTTGTTTGGCTCCGTGGATAGAGTGCTGGTTCAAGGATTGAAGGGCCCCGGGTTCGTTTGTGGTTAAGAGCACAAACCTTGTCTGCAGCCTCCAACCCTGGCCCTGGTCGGGGCACATGTGGGAGGCAACCAATCAATGTGTCTCTCTCACATTTATGTTTCTCTCTGTCACTACCCCTCCCATCCACTCTCTAAAAATCAATGGAAAAATATTCTTGAGTGAGGATTAACTAACAAACAAACAAACAAACAAAAAAACAAATAAGATACTGACTTGGTTAACATAATCCCATCAATAATATAAAGTGAGATTAATAAAAAACAACAACACACCCAGGCTTTACACAGTTGTGCTCTTACAAAGGCATGCAAAATCAACTTATCTTCTGCCATTAACATGAGTAGCAACAGTAATGGCTATTGAATGCTAGGTATGTGCCAGGCATTCAATACCTGCGTGGGCTATGGCCACCTCATGGTCCTATCTTTTTACTCGATGAGCCCCTGATCTGTGGAATCCCTGACAACTGAAATGTCATTTTCACCTCAGCTCCTAGAGAGCAGTGTGGTTTGCAGTGAGTCCTCAATTAGTCTTACTAAATGAAGACATGGAGTCAGGCTGATGGAGCTCAGTCCTGGCTCCATAATTTACTACCTGTCTGACTTGGGGCAAGTTACTTTAACCTCTGTGGCTTCCCATCTATAAAATAGGTATAAGCAGAGTGGCTGTGAGGGTTAATTATTCAACAATACCTGGCATACAGTAAGGGCTAAGATACATATAAATGGATATGATTAATAAAAAGGGCTGATATTATTTTAATACTAGAGGCCCGGTGCACAAAAATTTGTGCACTCAGGGGAAGGGGGGGGGGTCCCTCAGCCTGGCCTGTGCCCTCTCACAGTCTGGGACCCC
>NW_006295062.1:155443-159006 GCF_000327345.1 Myotis davidii
TTCAGGCTAGTGGGTGCCTGAAGCTCCCAACTGCTCCCTTTTTTCTTTTCTTTTTCTTTTTTTTTTTAATTCTGGGCCAGCTTTAGCTCTGAGGCTCCAGCTCTTAAGCCTCCGCTGCTGAAAGCAGGTTTCTGGCCTTTGTTTACCTTCTGTATTTGAAACAATGTTGCGATCCTGCTGGCTGAAGCCTGGCAACTAAAGCAGGTTTCTGGGGTTTTGTTTAGCTTCTATATTTGTAACATAGTTGCTTAGAGTTGCAGCTCAGAGGCCGGCAGCGGCAGGTGGGGAAAGCTGGAGTCCTCCATCACTGAATCAAGCAAGCCTCCCTGTTCGCATCAGCTGCCAGGCTGCCGGCCGCCATCTTGGCTGCCAGTTATTTTGCATATCTCGACCCTACTCTGTGAGTGACAGGGGGATTAGCCAATGGGAAGGGTAGTGGTCGTACACCAATTACCATGTTTCTCTTTTATTAGTGTAGATGTTGAACATTTATATTTTATGTGCTGTATGAAAAGGCCCTCCACATGGCAGAACACACTGGAGTAGTAACTTTAAATGACATTGTTTCTTAGGTGATCCAATAAGTTCAGCAAAGCATTTCCTTTCAACTGGACTTGAAGCTTTAAGAAGTCTTTTTTTTTTTTTTCCTGTTCCCTCTATAAAATTCTAAGCATTCCCCAAAATGCTCAATGAACAGTAACTGAATACCTTTTGGGGCTTTGGGTAAAAATTCACAGGCACTCTTCACTCAGGGTTACAAGGGAGTCAGACCCTGCCGCACAGGACAGATCTTCAGGAACATGAGAGGCTGCCATCTCCGAAAAGGAAGTAAGCTATCCAACAGCATACTAAGTGAGACAAGTGAGCCATCATGCTGTGTAAGTGAAAGGCGGTGAGGAGAGGCCTGCCTTGGGTGGCAATAGTTTCATTTTCTTATGTCCTTTGAAAATACCACCTTCCCTGAAGCAGGCCTTTTACAGACAGCTAGCTACTGTGTGAAAGGAGATGTGGTGAAGTCAAGGAGGTAACATATTTCAAAGAAGAAACAGAAGATAATCCCTAGAAGGAAGAAAAATGAGGCCAAAAGGTGATAAACTCAAGTTTCAGTTCACAACAGCTTTGCTGCCTGGCAATCTGGCAAAAGGTACTAACAGCCTTAGGCTTAAAACCTTTGATCTAATTCCACTTCAAGGCAGGTATTCTAAGTAAATAATTAAAGATAAAAGAAAAAAGGAGCTATGAGGATGTCCTACATCATGCCCTCCCCAAACTAAGCTAATTAAATTAGTAACACACAATGAATAATCTACAGACACTAAAAATGTGAGGGAGGTATATTTATTGGTGCAAAGATAGCCCAGCTTATATGAGCAAAATAAGACTGTACCAAAACAGAATATCCTATATAATAAAAGGCTAATATGCCAATAGACTGAACAGCAGAATAACTGAACAACCAGTCACTATGACCTGCACTGACCACTAGGGGGCGTGTGTGGAACATGGTGGATGTTGGCTGCTGGAGGATGGTGCAGCAGGTGAGTGGGGACACCAGACCAAGCTAGGGCGCTTGTCGCGGTCATCAGGGTAAGCCTCTGCTGGTTACTGAAAATTCTTTGCTCCTGCGTGCCACAGTCCAGCCTGGCACTCGCACCTGCTGCTGGCACCGGCCCCACTTGCACCCTCTGCTGGCACTGGAGCTGCCACTCGCACCCACTGCCAGTGCTCGGCGCCAGTCCCGATCACTTGGAGCCATCAGTGGGTGTGAGCAGCAGTTACTGGCCCTGATCACCTCTGAGGGCTTCTTCACCTCCCCCTGCTCCTGAGGGGCGATTGGGGCAGCAGCCGCTGCTCACACCTGCTGATGGTGCTGGCCCCACTCACACCCATTCACTCCGGCCCCAATCACTCTGCACTGTCAGCGGCTGTGAGCGGGGCCAGTGCCGTCAGTGCATGGGAGTTGTGGAGGCGGGACCGTGGGTAGACAGGGGACTGGGGCTGTGCCAGGAGAGGCCGGGCGGGGCGCAGAGGATGGGCCGAGACCTGCCCCTGTGTCTACTGCAGCCTCACAGCCCACAGTACCTTTCAAGGTGCACAAATTCGTGCACTGGGCCCCTAGTACAGTATAATACTGTTTTTCTTTTTTGCGTTTTCTAATTCTCTATATTGATATCCATAATTCTGTATTTCCTACTTAGAGTATCAGTGATTATCCCTGGCTGGTGAGATCATGGGTGATATAGCTTTGTACTTTTCCTCAGTTTCCTAATTTTTCATTATTATTAGTAGTGCTAGCATAAAAGAAAATAAGTTCTTTAAAAACAAAAAATCATGCACCAAAAAAAAAAATGGATGGGCTATATGACCAGGACAAATGTAAAAGACGGAACGAGTCCTATAAGGTTGGCTAAAGACAAGAATAAGTTACATGCTTTGAAAAATATTAAAATGTTTATAATTTATTTTTTAAGAAGAGGTTATTTCTAAGCAAGAATAAGTAAACACCTGCTGGTTGAAGCACAATGGTATCATGTTAATTGATGAAAAAAGAAAATATGACAACCTCCATTTGGCAAACATTCTCCAGCTGGAGAAAGGGTCTTCAAATGGGAACAGAGTAAATGTCCTATGACTTCTGGGGTGGCAGCGGAACTCCCAATCACTTGGGTGATGTGTCTGAGTCTCTGGGACCCAGATGAACAACAACCCAGAGTCCTAAAGTCATGAACAGTATTGCAAAATTGGTGCCAAGATATGTGGGGAATCAGAGAGCAGGTAAGGAGGGAGAAAACTGGACAAGTACCAACATCTATTGTGTCGGAGGAGTCAGTTATAAAATCAAAATCTGCTGCCTCTTCCTAACTCTGCAACTATGTAGGGAATTACTAGCCCTTCTGAGCTTCAATTACCTAATTATGAAATGCAAATAATAATACATAACTCCAGGAGTGTTGGTGAGGAATTAGGCACTCAATCAATACACGGGTGCTGCATACATTTTATGGCTGGGCCTAGAAACTAGGGACCTGTATGTTAGACCTTACTTTAATCCTTAATTTAGCATTCACAATTTAAACTTTGAATTTTAGGCTAGTCAATAAGTTGCAGGTAAGAAATTCTGATGAGGCACCTGAAAGGAGACTGGGAAAAGACTGAAGGAATAACCCATTCAGAACCTGAGACTTCCAAAGAGCCACAACTTCTGGTTACCTAGGAAAAATTTCATTCCCTTTACTGAGGGAAGGATCCTCCTTGGGAAGAGTGACAACCAACAAAAAGCAGCAAGCTCTTTCATTTCTTATGCTGACTCACAGAATGAGCCCGTGACATGCACTGCAGGCCTGAGTCTCCCTGGAACTTCTGGGACTGGTTTCAAGGCTGCAAGGAAGCCCTTGCAGAGTTCCAGGGTGGGAGGAATGAAAGTTAATGGTAATGGAGCTCAGCTGAGAAACCTAAACATCTGGCAGTGAGGCCTATTTTCAGTAGCCAGGGAGAGAAGAAAATAAAACCCATGGCCTGGCTCTAGTCAGCTATAGGAATACTTCCTGCTAAATACCATTCCT
>NW_006295062.1:159038-170563 GCF_000327345.1 Myotis davidii
TCAACTGATGTTAGTTCACACATTAAAAAAAGGAAATAAACTAAGCAATACAAACTATCCAAGAGACTTGTAAATATTTTTTTTCATTTTTCTTTATCTTATTATTTTCTAATCAGCTGCAAACATCTTTTTATATAGAGATTCACAGCACAGTGGTTTGCATTGTGGCTCCATCATCACCAGTGTGACCTTGGGCAACTTATATAACCTCATGGCTCCTGTGTTTGAGTAGGTAATACACAAACTTACTATAAAATTCAAAAAGAATTTCCCTTCTCTTACCCTGGCTCCCCAATCAGAGGTAATGCTTGGTTCTCCCATCTTTCCAGATATGAAGCATCATTTAAAATTAGGGAAAGCAACAGCATACCCAACCAACTGGTTATTATTTGTCATGACAAATGCTGTTAGGAAAAATTTTTAATAGCTTAAAGACTGTGTTGATAAGTGAAAAAAACCCCTATAAAATTGTATTTAAAGTACAATTCTAATTCAGTATAAAAATGCATATTAAAAACATGAAAGAAATACATCTGGCCATCAAAAGTGGCTGCTTCTGCATTGTGAGATTAAGGTTGATTTTCTTCCCCTGCATCTGTCAACCTTAAAAAAAACAAAAACTTTAAAGAAATTCTAAACTGAACACTTATTTCATAACCAGGAAAAATTTACTCTATGTCATGTTATGTGCTCTTTTTCTTCTTATTACTTAACTAGTGGCCTGCTGCACGAAATTCATGCACTGGAGGGGCGGGTGCGTGTGTGTGTTGGTCCCTCAGCCCGGCATGCACCCTCTCCAATCTGGGACCCCTCAAGGGATGTCCAACTGCCGGCCTCATGGCCCCCAACTGCCCTCCCCTACTGGCCTCATGGTCCACAACTACCTTCCCTGGCCCGTCTCCTGGAAGGTCTCCCAATCTAATTAGCATATTACCCTTTTATTAGTATAGATACTGCTACCAATTTTGAAAACAGTGTCTGGCTGCAGAGTATAACTATATTAAAGGTTTTTATTCCCTCCATTTCCAAAATGGAATTGATTAAAGATACAAATTACAACTATAAAGTGAAAAAGACACTTTTTTGTTTGTTTTAAACAAGCACTTCATGTCTTTCATCATCAAATGATTGTTCTTGGGAGACCCATACTTATTTTTTTTTCCATACTTATTCTTAAAGTGAAAAATGTGCAAAATAACACTATAAATTATTTTCAGAAGAGAATTTACACCCAGGCATTGAGGCTTCATTCCCATCACCTCAGGTAGGAAAGCTGGGAGTGAGGTGGGCTGACAAGATTCTGCTGGACTCTGGCACAGAGTGTTTTGAAAAGGCCCAAATTTCTCCTCTGTCCCTTGCCCTGGGGAAGTGGACACATGTATTCAGTCCCCTGTGTCAAGAAACACTGTGTATGGTGACAAAGGACATTCCAGAGTTTCCTGCACAAGCTCAGAAGCTATTCTGCCTCTCCAAAGCCACCAAAGGGGTGATAATCTCAGTTTACCATCTCCAGTTCGTCATCTGCTTCTTTTGAGCTATTCAAAGTTTACACCTGCCACTGGCACCAATGAGGAAGGGCTTTGGGTTTCAAAAATTTCCCCATTAAAATGGGAGCTAAGAAAAACAGAGGGCAGTGGTTGTGGCAAGGTTTAACCATGAATGTTGGTGTCCAAACATGGGGCACATAGACAGGCAGGGCTTCCCTCACACCCACCAGAGATTAGTCAGCTCCTGGACAATCCCAGCAGACAGAAACCTCAGGCAGCAGGGTTTTGTGATTTAAATCAAAGCACTATTTGTAGGCTGTGAGTCTATATGCTTCTTTTACAGATGGATCAGGGCAGGGGAACTTACTGAGAGGTCAACAACTGTCTTGATGGCCTTTTCTTTCCTCTTTATGAAGTCATCATCCTGTACAACAAAAAACAGGGATTAAACAAATCTTGTGTGAAGACAGAAACTCAACTGGACTGCTCAGAAATCTGTCTTACAAACTGACTTCACATCATAACTTCACCTGAAGAAGTCTCAATTTTCTAACAAATTGAAATATATTATGTATGGGAAAAAGTTAGAGCTTCTGCAGGTCTTAAAACAGATTCCTATAGCTGGTAAGAAAAAGGGGAACCATAGGTGCAGACAAGTGGTCTCATTTCAAATCCTTATGAGCTCTGAAATCTCAGGCAAGTAAACTAATCTCTAAGCCTCAGTTTATCCATCCGTAAAATGGGACAACATCGCCCATCTCAGGGAGCAGTTGAGAGGATTAAGGAGTAGAAGGTATTGATATGCTTGGACTAGAATATAGTAAGGATTACGATGGCTATCAGCTGTTGTTGAGATTATTATTAAACTGTTAATATAGGACTGTCCTAGGCAGGTGGTCTCTCGAAAACCTTCATTTGACTATACAAAAATATACTCGTGTTCTTGTAATTTAAGAAAAGTTCTTAAACAAAAGGACAAAATTGTAGGGCTTTATACTCAGCACCCCCTAAAAGAGACAGCTCAAATGAATCAGGAGGCCCCGTTTCAATGCTGACACAGCAGAGGCAGAGATGGCATGAAGGAATGGGCAGGCAGGGCAGCCTGAGCTTACTGAGCTTCTTCCCAGGGAGGCGCTAAGTATGCACTCATGGTCTCAGCAGACAAGTAAAATGAAAAACTGACCTCAGGGAGACTGTAGGTTTTCTGGAACTGGGATATAGAGTAGGCACGGATGTAGTCACCCATCTCTTCTTTTGTTTCTATAGCTCGCTTCACCAGCCACTGGGGAAGAAAGTTAGAAATGTGAGTAAGGATGAAATCCTACCATGGTGAAGGTCAACTCAGAGATGGCACAACTCAGGAACCCAAATCACCATATTTTAATGGACCAGGTGATGAGAAACTATCAACGTGTACTGTCCTAAAAAACCCTTATGAGTGATGGAAATAAATGGAAACAAGGCCACCAACTAGGCGTCTGGATGCTAAGACCCAGTGGGACCTAGAGCAGGGTAGCTGTGCAGGAGCTTTAAAGCCTCACCTCAGAGCCTCAGGACTCAGTTTCCTCCTCTGCATAAAGCAGAGGTGGAGCTGTGGGAGCACATGAAATCACAAGTACTAGAGTGCTCTGTAAGTAAGTACCTGAAGCACAACACAAACAGGGCTATTCCCACAGCCAACTGGTTCTAGCAGATCTTAATGTAACTTTTTCCTGGGCTGCTTGCACCACAGACCAGAGAATAGGGAAGAATCACAGAGAATACCTAGTGTAACCCCTCATTTGACAGATTAAAAAAATTCCCCAGATATTCAGATTTGAGAATAGGGTGTACTGAGTAACAGCCCTAGGCTCTGGGTCAGTTTGGTAGTCACAACACTTTCTCTCTTACTTCACACATGATAAAGCAGTTGGTACTGGCTGCGTTTTACAGAACCTGAAGCTCTGAGGCCACGTAATTTGCCCACTGATCCATAGCTAGCAAGCCACAATGCTGTGAGTTACAACTGGGAGAGTCTTCCACACCAGAAGACTGGTCAGATGAATTTTATTATGTTTCCCAGTTCTAATGAGCTGATAATGCAGAAGTAGCTGCTCTTCATTTTTCCCTACTTAAAACTCCAGTTAATTAAAATACACACATGCACACACCCACACCCCATAACCTGCGGAAGATCCAGGTGCTCTTAGGTAAGAATGCAAAGAGTAAAAAAGGGCCTTCTCTTCTCCTGCCCTGGCTCTTCATTCATTCCTTTTATTACTGAAGAACATTACGGAAGGGGATCCCATCTGTCAGGGTTGTCCTTCCCTCTCCAGAGAAAGCTATTACATCTCAATAGCAGTTTTTGGATAATAGTTGAGTTTTCTCAGAGCACAGCCAAACTTGGAAAATTTTGTTACCTAAGAAAGTAGGCACATGGCATATAACATGCTGTTCCCACAGGGATAGAAAGAATGCTTGCTCACTGAGGGGGCCAGCTCAGGTAAAGGTCACATTTAGGAAGTAAATGCTCAGGAAGTTGCCCAGGATAGGGGTAGCTGCAAGTAACTATATGAGGAATATTCTTTTGTTATTAATATCTTCCATTTATTTCCATTACTCCAAACAATGACCTCAGGTAGTGACTAAAATCCAGGAGGGCAGAAAGTCAGACAGCATTCAGGATTACTCTAGCCCAGCGGTTCTCAAGCTGTGGGTAGAGACCCTTTCACAAGGGTCGCCTAAGACCATCGGAAAACACATATATAATTACTTTTTTTTGGTGATTAATCACTACGCTTTAATTATGTTCAATTTGTAACAGTGAAACTGGGGGTCACCACAACATGAGGAACTGTATTAAAGGGTCGCAGCATTAGGAAGGTTGAGAATCACTGCCTAGCCTGTTACCCAAACCCCATGCAACACCATGGCCCAGGATAACTAAGGAGGCTGACTCTTCCTCAACTCAATTTTGCTCTGCTTTCCTTCAGTTGGGGAGAGCCAGTTTCCAGCCTTTCATACTTGTTTCTTATTCAGATTTACCTCTATTAATCAGATCTATACTGGAGTTATTACGTGGCTGGATCCTGGAGAGTGTGATCAGATAAGGAGAGTAAAGCCTATTGAGTCACTGATTCCCTGAGAGAAATGATTGCTCTGTTTTGGAGTTCCCAGTATGAAGGGTTATAGAGGGAACTTCTTAGACAACCAAGCTCTGCCACAGATCCCAACCATTTGAAAAAAATATTTACCCTCACAGGATTCACATGTCCTCATGGGAGAAAAAGATGTGACCTAGAACTAACAGTGGCTGGAAGTTCGATTGTTTTCCTCTTGGCTAGCATTCAGAATGCATTACTGTAGCTTCACTATATGAACGTGGGTAGTGAGCCTCTATCACATGGACAATTAATTCAATGGCTCCCAATCAATGGTCTATGACTGTTCTTTCATTGGTCACCAGCAAGACAGGAAAAAACTATAGGCATGTGGTGAGTTTTTCATAATGCTAAAGGTATTAAATTTCCAGACTTGCCCTTAGTCTGAGATTGGGGCCAAATGATATTTCTTTTAGAAAATGATGATGAAAGTAAGGCAGCTGTTAGTTTAAAAAGCATCCTTGCCTTCCCTAGTGGGTTTTGCTCAGTGGACAGAGTGTTGGCCTGTGGACTGAAGGGTCCCAGGTTTGACTCTGGTCAAGGGCATGTACCTCGGTTGCAGGCTCTACACCGGCCCTGGTTGGGCCTGTGCAGGAGGCAACCAATCACGTGTTCATCTCACATAGATGTTTCTCTCTGCCTTTCCCTCTCTCTAGAAATCAATGAAAAGATATCCTCAGGTGAGGATTAAAAAAAAGATAAAAGCATACTTACCTAGCAAAATACAGGTGCACTGTCAGTCAACCTCCATTTTTGCTTTTAAATTTTACAGGTCCATGAAATTAAGAAATCTAGTAATCATTAGCCTAGGCTCTCATATTAAGACAGAAAGCTCTCCAGCATTCTACTCACAAAACAGAACCATTCATTCAGACACTCAAATGCCCAAACTAGAGAAGAGCATTTCCCTTTCATCCCTTTTCACATCTGGCCTAGATTTTTTGCCCTCAAAGTTCCAACAGAGGGTTGAGTAGGTCTAATCACTAGAGATCCAGGCTTCTGGGGGTGGGAAAGGCAACAACTTCACAGTGTAATAGTGTTTTGGTAACAATCAACACAGGGTCCCTACTTTGTTTTCACAAAAAGAATTAGGTACCCTTTACTTGAATAAGAGAGACCAAAGTCTACCAAAGATACAAATCAAATTTTGAGTAAAAGTCTTAGGCTCAAATTTACAAATTTCATGGTATGCGATTTGAAATCTAATGCAGGGAAGATTCCCAGTAACAGTAATAATAACAGAAACAACTATATAATACTTATTTAAAGCACTTACTAATGGGCCAGTCCTTCAGGCAAGTGCTTTACACAAAATAACATAATTCTCATCCTATCAGGTAGGTACTATTATTATTTCTATTTAACAGAAGTTAAGTCTTTGCCTCAGGTCACACATCAGAGCCAAGATTTGAACCCAGGAAGTCTCCAGAGTCCATGCACCTACACTATATAATCTTGACACAGACTTAGAAGTCGTTTCTAGCCAACGCTGCATGGCCTTCTCCTTGCCGGCTGCATTAATGGAGGAGTGGAAAAGGACAGAGCCTTTAGATTGGAACCTTTGCTGTGCCACTCTGCCTGTAGGCAAATCAATTACCCTTTCTGAGTCTCACTATCCTCAAATGTTAGACTGGGATTATAACAGAAGCTTCAAAGGCTCTATTAGGATCAGATGCAAAGCAGTGTTCACAGCATAGGCAACAAAGGTGAGTGAGTCCCTTTGCTCCTCCTCTTTACAAGCACCCAGAGGGGAGGCACACAAGAACTGCAGAAAATACTGGGAGTTGGACAGCGTGAAGCACTTAATCACAGGGTCCTGGGGAAAACTGAGGTGGTCATAAGCCTCCCGACAGACATTTAGTCAACAAACAGCACTGAATGCCTACAAAGCGCCAGAAGTCCATGAGGTGCTGGAAGCACAACAGTGAGCAAGACAGCCAAGGTGCCTGCCCTCATGAAGCTTACAGTTGGATGGAGAGACAGATATATAATCACACACTTGAATATACATGGTACAAACTACAGTAATGGTTATTCCTGTGAAGAAAGGGAATGTGGCCCTATGAATGGATATGGCAGGAACCTGCTCTAGATTATTGGGTAAGGAGAAGATTTCTTGAGGAGGCTTGGTAGAACTGAGGTCTGAATAAGTAAGAATTAAACAGAAAAGAAGAAAAGGGAAGAGCTTTCCAACTTGGGGGAAAGGCCCATGACAGGGGGAAGCATAACAACTATGAGAAAAACTGAAAGTCAGAGGAACCGAAAACGAAAGAACAAAGGAAAGCAAGGAATGAGGCTGGACTGGTTGGAAGCAACCAGAGCATGGGGGCTGTGGAGTCTTATCTTTACCAAAAGGACAATAAAAAGCAACTAATGGGGACATTCAGAGATCAGGTGACTGTGAAACTAGGGGAGGAGGAGTACCAGCGACCTTCTGAGGATGACATCAGGAAACATCATCACGTTTTGCTGCCACCAAATCCACACCACACCCATTAGATCCAGGATCTAGGCCAGGCAGCCCAAGAGCTAGACCTGTTACAGGAATTCAACGTTCAAAGGACAAGAAACCACACCAAGACTCTCACCTGAACAACGGGAAATATGTGAATAAAATCCATCCCCTGGATCTGGTGAGGCTCCAGCTGGTGTGGACACTTCATTCTTGGCAGAACAGAGACAATTTTTTCTGATAGAGCTCTATTTGGAATAAACAACAAGCAAAGAGTGAGAACACACTAAGTGGCTCTTAAGACATCTCTCAAGTCTGGGCAGCATCCCAGAAAAATCTGAGGCTTCTCAATGCCAGACCATGACCAAGTTTCTCCTGACTGACTGCAAAATTAGGAAAAATAGGCAAATTTAGATGTGTGCATATAAGGCCACAACACTGCCTTCATCCTTTATTCTAAGATTGTGTGCTTCCTACTTTTTTATATTGAAATATTTTGATTCTTTATGAAATCATGGTGATGTTTGAGGTAGTAATTATTTTTTAACATCTTTAGATGATAAAATAAAAAGTTATCAGTAGCCTATGTTCTTTTACATTTCATTTTACTGACCTACTTTTTCCAAAAGTCTGGGAAACACCGGTTACACATTTAAAAAATTGTTGTAAATATCAGTCAGGCCAGGTGTCCAGAACAAGATGAAACACGGTGCCACAAGCTCAAGAAAAAGCTGGGAGTTCTCTACTCTGGCACAAAAGTATTTTTAAAATAAAAAGTCACTTTTAATGTTTTGATACTCTAAAATCAATGGTAGATTTGAGAGAAGCATGCATCCTCACTCTTCTTTTTCCAGAGAGAAATTTCCAACTGCTCCTGAGGGACACTGATCTCTCTCAGTTTTCCTCCTAAGAGGCTCTGGAATAGGAGGGGAGGAATCAGGCTCCCAGGTCTAAAGCATTCTTATCTCCGTCAGGACAGGTTTTCCAGTTCAAGCAGGGCCTGGTTGGGACAGTTTTCTGGTTGGAGTGATAGAGGGACTTGTGTACAAGTCCATTTTACCACAGATTTAAGCCTCCTACTCTAATCAGATGATATTTGATCTCCAACAATCTTTGTCTATCTTAATTGAATCAGAGGCGTGAATAAAGGTTATTTAGTGGTTCTGCTAAACCCCAAAAGCCATGGCACACAGATAAGGAAGCTTGAGAAACAGTTACAAGGTATGGGCCGGAAGGGGCCATATGGAGAAATGCGGGCTTTTGGCTCAGACTACATGGATAATTTAGGTTATATTCCCACTTCAGAACCTTAAAAAAATCTTAGCCAGTTATAGCAAATATTGTGGCCTTGTCTACAAGTATAGGACTATTTGCTAATGGATGAATGCCCTGGTGAATGAGGTCACCAGGTCTTACCAGTTGCTTCAAACTCGGTGATTTTGGGTCCACCAGAAGTGTTCCCGGTTCAAATAAATCTTGTACAACTTTATCTTCCTGCAGTTCCATAATCCTTTACAGGAGACAGACATTCTGAAGACCAAAATCTAACTCAGGCCTGGGTGAGAGCAATTATTGTCTTACCTATGTTCCCTTAGTATGTTTCATCTTCTCCGTCTTGGTAGGAACTAAGTAATCAAGGGACAAAAACTAAATGGCTCCCCAGGGAATGGTCTCTGGAGAACACACTACAAAAACATTTATATACAGAAAGTAGCTATACAAGGTGGGATCAAGGTTAAAACTGCAGAGGGAAACAGCCACATCCCAGCTCCACTGATCCGTAATAATGTCAAGTGCAATGTTAAGAGAAAAATATTAAGACTGATACTCTACTGTACACATGCACAGAAAGTAAGGAATATCCACCTCCCAGAATGGAATCATACAGGAGGTGTGATTTATCCAAAAGGTCTGAGATATGAAAGAAAATTGTCACATGGCCCAGCCACTCCTGTAGCCCCTCCTTTCTGAGCAGCTTATGGGTCACATGCTTCTTTCTGCCTCAGATATGTGCCCTGCCGCAGTGGGGCAGCCCATGGTCCAGCTGTTCCTGGGGGTCAAACTGAATAATTTAGTAGAGAAATATTAACAAACCTATTTGGCAACATCTAAGGCTCTCTCTCTGATAAATTTTATTTTCATCTCCATAAGACTCCTATACCTTGAAACCTGAGAGGGGCAGAAATGGGTGCTAAATTGACCCTGCTCCCGAACTCCAAGCTTAGCAAATGAAAATGATTACCAGCCCTGGCTCTGTCTCCTTGTCCAGGCAGGTCTTAACTATTTATACATGTGGGGGGCCACCTTTCTTGAGTTATCTTTTGGTTCAGTAGGAGGAAAGCTCCCTCTAGTGGTACAGATTTATGTGTTTGCATAAGGTTATTGATTGCCCTACAACCAGTCCTCAACTCAAAAATGAGGCTGGGACTCCCAACAACAACCAGTGTGGGGCATGTAGGCGGCAACTGATCAATGATTCTCTCACATCATTGATGTTTCTATCTATTTCTCCCTCTCTCTTCCTCTCTGAAATCAATAAAAATATATTTAAAAAAAGACAAGAGATAACAAGTGCTGGCAGGATGTGGAGAAAAAGGAAACTTTGTGTACTGTTGGTGCAACTAGCCACTATGGAAAAACAGTATGGAGGTTCCTCAAAAAATTAGATCTATCATATGATCCAGAAATTTCATTTCTGGGTATATATTAGAAAGAAAAATCACTATCTCGAAGAGATATGTGAACCCCCATATTCATTGCAGCATTATTTGCAATAGCATGTTACTAAGCCATACAAAAGAAGGAAATTCTGCTATCTGCAACACCATGGATAGCCTTGAGGGCACTTTGCTAAATGAAATAAGTCAAAGAAAGGCAAATACTATGTGGACTTTCTTAATCGAACTCATAGAAAGAGAGAACAGATTGGTGGTTAGCAGAGGTGGAGGTGGATGAAATGGGTAAAGTTGGTCAAAAGGTACAAAGTTTCATTATAAGATAAGTAAGTTCTGGGGATGTAATGTATAGCATGCCATTTTATCAACACTACACTGTATATCTGAAAGTTGCTAAGAGAGTAGATCTTAAAAGTTCTTATCATGAGGAGAAAAAATTTATACCTATGTGAGATGATGGATGCTAACCTGTCGTGGTAATTATTTTATAGTGTATATAACCTCAAAGCATTATGTTGTATACCTTAAGCAATAAATGTGATGTGTCAATTATATCTCAATAAAACTGGAAAAAAGTTTTTAAAAAGTGTTAGAAATAGCCTGAACACTGAAATGACGCTTATATGCTACCTGTGTGACCTTGGTTTATTTCATTCCCAGTTTTGTAATCTATTAACTGCGATATTACCTGTTGTAATGAAAACTAAAATAAGTACAGTGTCTAACACAACTTCTGGCACATAGTAGGCACTCAAAAGTTACTCTCTTCTCCTTTTTGGCTCTTCCATGGCAAACCCTAACAACTTACATTTTTTGACCTATTGTAGAGTTTTCTTGAAAGAGTAAATCAACATCTACATCAAAGTTGCAAGTGGTAATGCACCAAGTCATTCCTCCTACCACCTGCAAGACAAAGAAAATATGTGTTTCTTCTTTCTAGCTTGGGGAGAGGGGAAGAAGTCAAAGGTAGTCAACATATAAATATATTTTACAGACTCAATAAACATACAAAATTATGTATTGTTAGAGAGAGTGTATATGTCCTGATTTCATCAACTACAATTCATCTAAGATAGCACTGCTGGATAAAACTTTCAGCAGTGATAGCAAGGTTCTGTACCCGCACTGTCCAGTACAGCAGCTGTTAGCCACATGTGGTTACTGAGCACTTGAAATGTGGCTAGTGTGACTGAGAAAGTGACTTTTATTACTAAATGGACATAGACTTGCTTTATACTGAAGGAGACAGACATTAATTCTTAGGTGAGAGAAGTCTTAAACCAGTTTTGAGTAGTGCTAGATTCCAGAGAGATTATCTGTTTAATAGACCAGACACATGAGTAGCAAAACTGACATTTTGTGGCTCATTACTTTATTTTCATACCTCTAATTTTTTTCACCTACCGAAAGGAGATGTGAATTCCTGCTCTACTTTTCCCACAGGATTTCTCTGAGATGCAAATGTGACTAAGGCTAAAAATCCATTTTGAAATTAAAAAAAAAATAGCAATCTTACTTCTGGCTGTGCTTAGACCCACGTGAGATGCCTAATAACATACAGATTCCAGGCCCCAGCCCAGACCTAAATGACCAGAATTCCAATGGGTGAGGCCTAGACATCTGTATGCTGAAACAATGCACAGTGATTCTGCTATGCGCAGCCAGAACTGTGGCCCACTGGAGCACTCAACACTTTTTTCCACCAGGAAGCTTTCCTGGCCTGTCCTGTGTGATGTGGACGCTTCATATCTGTATACAGTTCACTACAGTA